>NC_052408.1:15150659-15475918 GCF_009389715.1 Phoenix dactylifera | reverse complement strand
TCCCAAAATAATCATTTAAATCTATTTGCATTTTCTTGCTTTTTTTTGAATCATCTAAACAATCAAGCAAATTGAGTTTAATACCATTCATGCTCTCGTAGACCAATTTTCCATCCGATTACTTCCATCTATATTGAAAGATAAAAATCTAATTTGTACTATGCATTATCAACAGTCAGTGCTCGACACTAAGGAACAAAAGAAATCAATGTAATATCAGCTTCTCAAAATCTGAACTGAAAAAAGCTTACTTATGCAATATTAGTTATAGCTGAACATGAGAAAAGGATCATTTATGCCATATCTTACTAAAAAATAACTTTTTTAGTATATCTGGAAAATAGCACTAAAAATAGTCAATAAAAATTTCCTTTTATCAACAATGAATAATGAGATCTATTTCTTTTTTCAAAAGTTATTATTTTTATTATTATTGTTGTTGTTGTTGTTATTCTTATTATTACTAATACTGCTACTATTGCTATTATTGCGGTTTTAATTATATTATTATTACCTTCATCATTGTTGTCATCGTCGTCATTGTTATTATTGTTATTGTTGTTTTGGTTGTTATTATTCTTATTCTTGTTCTTCTTATTGTTATTGTTATCATTATTGTTGTTGTTATTAGCCCATTAATTCAATAAATAGATGGTAATCATGTTTCAGCACAAAAATCTTTTCAACTAGTCAGTCCTTTGATGACTTACATTGCAATGGACACATGATAATGCGGCGTTCCAGAGGTTACCAAACGAGCATAAACCCTACCCCCAGTTCTTCTACGATAGGTCAACCACTTCCAACGCCTGCAAAATATCAGCTCAAGCAGTCTCACCCCGCCATCACAATTCAGCCGAGCACACAATGGAATGCTATCTGTTTCAACTGCTGAGAGTGGAGGGGTCATTGAGGAGGGCATCGTCAGTCCGCCACCACACTATCCATCTCGAAGACAGAAAACTCCTCATCTCAAAGAGCGAGAACATTAGATATAGTTGCTAAACATGCAGGATAGAGAGAGCATGCGACCCTTTTGTTTTCGAGACGGCAATTCAAGCATGCAAAGCTCTCTATGGTGCAAAAGATGAATCCGTCCTGCAGTTGGCCTAAGAGAAGATGTTAGAGAAATGGATCTGCGGTCTCCATTGCATCCCGAGTAGCAGCCAATACCTGCTTGAGAGCCCCCCCTGGACCGGCAGTGGCATGGCTCCACATGGCTACCAGCTCCCACTCAGAAGCAAACAGACACCTCGTCCGGCCCAACAGCTCTAGCTAGCTACAAGACACGACGACCCCGGCGCACTCTGATGAGGAAACCGGTTCCAAGATGAAATGGAGGATAATCCAAAAACCCCAGTGCTCCTTTTCTTCGCCATGCAGCCCGCTGCACAGCAATCGCTCTCTCATCGCCGGCTTGCCAAATTCCCGACCTGACAAAAGACGCTAGCCAGAATCTAATATTTGTGGCCTTGCTTGAGCGACACAACTCACACAGCCAAAAATCCTGCCCTAAAAAGAGATGATGGCATGAGGATATGCCAATAAAGATGGGAGTTTTTTCAACAGTTACCATTCACCTGCAGCGCGTCAGGCTTAGAATAGGCGAAGCATGCCAAGCCACCCATGAATGCGATTTTGCATTGGTCTCCTGCACTCCCGGATGATGCTTCCTTCTTTCTCTATCATGCCGTATCATCAAGCAAAAAATGGACTTGCACAAAAAGCAGCACAAGTGTATTGCATGGATAATATTACAACAAAAGTTATCATTCTATCGTGTCCCATCACGCAGGACACCGCACGAACTAGTAATGAACACCCGAAGTCTTGGCAGCAAGATGGAGAAGTGCCCATCTGTGGTAAATATTGCGAAGTTTCTTATACTTCTGTATAAATGTCTGAAGGTCAATCTCCTTGCCGAGGAGCTGCCTATGCAGTATTTCAGATTCCTCGTCCACTTTAATCATTGCCTCTGCAGACGTATCAGAAATTATATATAAGTCTCACTTCTTGCTGTATCATAAACCAGTTGATGTCTATTCAGGGATGTGCAGCAGACGCAACACAGATATGCACATGCGTTCATCTATGTCATGTATGCAACATGTTCATGTGATGTATCCGTAGTCACCGGAAATGGGTTGGATACAGGCACAGGGAAGCAGGTCTCGCAATAAAAATTAAGGAGAAAGCGCTAAGGTAGGGAGGTAGGGTGTAAGGATGAGTTTTTAAGGAGATTCCGAAGCATGTGGACCACCCGAAACAGAAAATTCCTGCTTATATTTATGTATCCAAATGTAATGTACGATAGGCTGACCACTTGTCGAAGCATTCACACAAGTGGAGGAATTAAATTTATATACTCATCATTTTCTTGCTGCCCGAAAATGTATGCATATGCTTACCATGAAGCTTCCGAAGAAGCGAAGCTGGAGAATACAACTTCAGAGTTTCTTCCTTCTGCCTCTCCAATCCGGCTAGCTTCTCTTGAGCAGCAGCTAATTCAGTTGTCCGAATGATAGTACACTGCACGTTCATTTGAAGCAAAGAGTCATCAATCAGGGATCACCAAAAATGAGCATAATGCTGATCATTTGGAAACAAGAATCACACATTTGGCAGGTTAGAGAGAAAGCACAAGATGTTTCTTATAGAATGGCGAAATCAGTAATCTGCTATCGGTTACAATGTTTATTACCATAGAACGTCCAATGGTAAATGTGGAGAGAAAAAGCCTCTGAAGCCTACCTGATTCCTAAGCTCTAAAATTCTAGGTTCCTTCTCCAAATTCTCCCCTATAAAGTAAACATGAACCATACTTTTAGACTCATGGTGAAATGGCACAGTCAAACAATACACGTATAAAGCACACAAAGCAACTCACTCGCGAGTTGCGATGTTTCCTTGCGAAGTTCATCCCGAAGCTGCATAAAAACAGTTAAATGATAGTTCAAAGTCAAGCAAAAGTCTCAAACCAGAATATCAGTAAACAATGAAAGCATGCAATAGATAACAACAAAATGAAATTGATTCACTCGTATAGATAATAAAAAGCCTTCCTCATAATGGAAAATATCCTTTTACCTAGGGGTGTAAATGAAGCGAGCTGCTCAAGCTCAAGTAGCAAAATACTCGACTTGCAGGTCGCGAGCCTAGTCGAGTATATATATTTTTAATAATATTTTATTTTATTTACAAAATATATTATTAATTTAATATTTTAAATGTAATATTATGTTATATTTTGTCTTAATTATATTTTCTAATTATGACCAAGGCTCGAATTCGAGCTCAAACTCAAACTTGAGTATGGCTCAGTTGATATTCGAATCGAGTTGAATCGATCTCGAGTATTGCTTTTTTTGATCGAGTCGATCTCGAGTATTGCTTTTTTTGATCGAGTCGAGTTCGAGCTTGGATATTAAGACTCAGTCGATCTTGAGTCGAGTTTCAAGCCCGAGTATTTTGAATCAGGTTGAGCTCCAGCCCTAGATACTTAACTCAGCTCGGCTTGATTACACCCCTATATTTACTTAAAAACAAAAAAGAAAAAGAAAAACCTTTCTTTATAAAAAAAAGCTAAATAAACGTTTAGAATAAATAAATTTCATCAGTTACAAGTGTCCACCTTAAGGGAATCATATCGTACAAAAAATATGAGATGAAGGTGAAGATCAAGGAACCACAACACACTTTCATATTTCATATGAAAATATCAGTTGCTAACTAGGCAATTTCCAAGTATAATCAACAATTCACGACAAGCAATTTCTTGCAAAGCTACAACAATGATGTTGCCATATGGTGTCTATAGTGAAAGATCGCACAATTAACTGAACAAACCTGAGGAAACTTTTCTAACAACTTGTACTCATAGAAGAGGAGGGAAAGAATAATGCAAGAGATTCGTAGATAAAGGATAATTTTGTATAAGTAATATGTATGAAAACTGGTCTGAAGAGTAAGAAATACAGTTTAACTTTCAAACTCACATTATTCTGAATTTTCACTTGGTCGAGCGAATTAAAGAAAGCATTGTATGCCTCCTTGTCAGTTAGAAGCTTTCTCAACTCATCAACACTGCACATAACCAGGATTACAAGCGAAGTAGATGGGAGAGCATGAATTAAAGCTAGATTATATATAAGCACAAACATGTGAAGCAACTAAAACCATTGGTAATCAAATCTGAAAAAAATATTAGCAACAAACACAAAAGCATGTGCAGACCTATACACATGATGCATTTGACATGTCAACCATGTGTCAAAGAAGAGCATTGCATAACCTTTTCTTGTTGATATCAGGCACAAGTTACACTAATCTACAAAAGATACATTCCCCTCTATCTGCAAGGACAAGGCTTTTGAGCTTGCCTCCGTTTGATATCCGAAAACTGCTTAGCAACAGTCGGACAAGTGGGAGGGAGATTGTCCTCAGACAGGACAAAGAATGATCAAGGTTAACAGCAAGGTTTGAAAAGGCATCAGCTACCTGATTGCCCTCTCCATAGATGTGAGACAAGTGAAACCAAGCCAAAGACTCTGCCAGGGAGCAGATGCCAAGAACGCACAGGTGATATGACGAGGCAGAGCTCTTAGCAGCCAAAATCTTCCATCCAGAGTCATGCACCTGCTTTGGAATCTTCCTAGAATCTTGAACCAGCACCAAGATTCTAAGTGCTTCCTTACCACATGCGTCTCTAAAACATCCCCTTCTCCACACCTGCAACCTGCTCCCAGTTCTGGTAACAAAGGCAGAGCCTGATGATGCAAGATGCATTTAACCACAGTCATCAAATCACCTTCAAACAGATCCCCAATGTGTGAAGCTCCTCGACAGCATAAATGACAGCATGCATTGCATAACTTTAAAATTCACTTTTTCTATGGAAAACTATAATCATAATCATGATAGATTTCCATGCAAACGATCATCCAGCAGAAAATAGCGGTTCTGTATCATAAAAACCAGGCACTCTCTCACACCCTCACACATGAAATCTTCCATCTCTACAACATCTCACTACCTTTTCCTCATCTCAAAACCAAATCAAACCAAATATCTCTTGATCTCCTCAAAGCAATTGCCACTACTGCTACGATGTGAGGTGGCACCTTCTTTTCTGAAAATCTTATCAGAGAGCTACAGCCCCCAAAACCATTGAAACCACCATCAAACACCTTTGCTTAAAGTGCTACTAAAACAACCGCTAGTCTGATGACGGATGCTAGGCCCGCTTAAGGAATGGTTTCTTATAGACGCAGCTCAGTCTAAGACTGCAGTTTCCTCGTTTGAAAAATCAAATACATTCATTTTTTTTTTTTTTACTTTGATAGTGACATGCTATAACAAACTAGAATCGAGATAACCACAAACTACCTTTTATCCTTCAAGCGAGAAATTATTCCTGCTGCCTCAGCAGGTGAAGGCTGCCCCTGTGATGGTGACTGAGGGAGATCTGAAGCTCTTTGATGTGTACCGACACCAGAAGAACTGCTTTGTGTGGAAGGGAGTGAAGATGAATTAACCACTGATGGAGGGTACCAAGATTGTGTAGGAATATTGTGAAAATTTGACTGAGCCTGCTGTTGTTGGGCACCCCTACATGCAAGTATTGGTTTACAAAACTTAATAAAACAAAATAAACACCAAAATTAATTGGACTTCTTTTAAAACAAAGCTTGGACAGAGTCCAATCAATTCATCAAGAAAGAAGTTATGGTGACATGGATTTGTCCAATAAACACAAGTTATGTGACAGCACTGTCAGTTTAAGTTGCCAAAAAAATTAGCCTTCACTTATTTATATGTGCAAATAACTTCCATAGTGAATGCATGGAATGGAAAAAAGAAAGCATCCTCAAGGTTATCGTAGGTGAAAACAATGACCTTGCATATTTCCCGGAAGTTCATTTAGTTATCAAAAAAATTACAAAGAATATTATATGGATAGCCATTAAATTCAGTAAGAAAGCCGGCTCATGAGCAGTTCATTAATTCAAGAGAAACTGAAGGCATATGATAGATCTGAAACAGACAAGTTAAAGATCACAAAGATTAAAACTTACCCAAAGATTGGAAACTTCCAGTTCATCATAGAAGCTACTGAGCTGCAGGGAATATAATAAAGTCACTTTAAATTTTATGTCAATTCAAATAAGAAAATAATATCTTCAAAATAGAAGCACACACATAAAATGATTCACACTTCCAACAAATTGGCTTTATGACTTGGTACAATAACTTTCTCTATCATGCATCATAGGACCAAAGTATAATCGTCAATTTATTACTACAAGTTGCTATAGTTGTTGGAACAAATAACAGGACTAGTAATTGTAATCCCTAACTATTGAGGAAAAATAACTAATAACAAAAAAAGGTTAAACTCTAAAATCTATATTATATTTAAATTAAAGTAATGTGCATTTCCTCTAGTTCCTTGTACTTCCATTTTCATCTCCTCTTTTCCCAAGCATTTTCCTTTCATCCCATTATTCTTACAGTCTTTTTTCATCCAATAAACTTTCCTGATGGTAATCCCCTGCCTTCAAACATTTAAAGCTACTACTAATGTTATTGATACCCACTTAGCTATAGATTGGAGATAAACCAATATTGTTTACAGAAGAACCAAATTTACTCAATACAAAAGCAAAGTCTGAAAATAAATTTTCATTAGTTATGTTCATAACTAAAAGATGTCTATTAAATTTGGATTCATGTTGCTAAGTACCATGTATACTTGAATACTGCAAGAATTCAGTTTCTTATTTATAGGACAAATCCATGTCAAAATGTCTTTGGCCTTAACAGGGTTGTTGTTCCTTAAAATCAAATAACCAAGTGTGAGTAGCTAGCTCCATCATGAAGCTCAGTTTCACAGCCTAAAATCTATCAGTGATGATGCTAAGCAACTGAGAAGACTAATATAGGCTATTCCCCCAGAGACAGTCAGACCGTAGAGAATACCACTAAAATTCCAGACTGCTCTTCATAACGAATGATATACTAAGCAGATTTTAAAATGTCACATGATTCCTTCAGATGCATGTTTCATCCCTTCCTAAAAGATTTCTATAAGGAATTACTTAAATGAATTGCCAAAAATAAGCATTCAGCTAATCTAAACCTGGGTTGTATGGAAAAACAAGTCAGGAGGTTAATTATGTTGGCAAAGTTGAATTTTTTCAGTAAAAAAGCTATCCACTTCCGTCACCCCAGGTGACTCAAAAATTGATAATAAACATTGCTAAAGTTTATAGCATCTGCAAGTACACATAGAAATGCCCTTGATATGATGCAATCAGCGAGTGATTTCTAGGCATTACATTTTCACATCAAGAAGCGTTGTATTAAGTTTCATACGTGCATGCTATAAAAATTTAGAATTCTTTAAATGATGTATGCATGATACATCCATTGTACCTAGACATGTCCATGAAAGCCCTTTGTGATTCTTGATTTGTCTATGCAAGTACAGTTACACATTATTATTGACTTACTTAAATTTTTTGCGGCATTAACGTATATTTATTCCATGTTTTTCTTTGGCGTGTATGTTCGATCAGAAAATTAGATTCTTATAGTTTTGTTCCAACAAGAATCGGGTTTTATCCTTTCCGATTTTGAGTGCTGGCGCCAGAGAATCAGCCTCTTTATCAAGAACTCCGTTTTGGTTTCTTTTCTTTTCGTTCCATGACATCGTTCCAGCCAATTTATGAGACCCTTCTGAGCTATTTGACTATTGGGGTGTGGGCAGTTTTTCCATGTCCACCTAAAATAAAAGCGCGAGGCTTTTCCCCAATAATTCCATATTCAATCAGCTACCTCCAGCCCTAATTCTAATCTACACAAAAAGATAACGAAAACTTGACCGCAATCTTGTCTCATCACAAGAAGATTGAACCGATGCCTACTCCTTCATCATCAATTGATCCGGGGAAAAAAGTAAAAGCAAAACCCTAGAAAACAAATCGAAGAAAAAAAGAACCCTATAGAAAAAAGCTCAATTGTAACTGTGAGAGATAACAGATAAATCCACCAATAGTAGAAACTCCCACCCCAAAACCAATCAAGAACTAGAAAAGATCAATTTTTACTTAAAAAATGGATAGACTAAGAAAACAGAATCAGAACAAAGGAAAAAAGAACGCAAAGAAAAGAACTCAAACAAATCGCAATCGCGTGCCTCTCTCCGTTCGATCCGATCGCTCGGAGATGGCGGTCGAATTGATCTCCGGCGTAATCTCCGAAAAGAGGGCAGAGAGAAAGAGCGACGAAGAGAGGGAACGAAGGAAGCAAGAGAAGGAGCCGGCCAAGATGAGTTCCTTTAGTCGCGGCGGAGGCTTTCTTCCGGAAAATTTGTTTCGGATCCTAATTGTAATCAAAGAACCCGATCCGATTCGGAACATCAGTTTTGGGTTTTCCGTTACATTCTGATCAAAATCCGGTCCATTACCGAGCCTGGAGCGATCTGCAGTTAATAAATCGAGCCGTCGAAATCGGATTTTGAGTCAACCCGGATCCAATATCCTTTCGCTTAAAGAAATTATTTATTACACTAGTCCGCTGCAAGTTCAAATCCCCTCCCAATGACCTTAGACCTTGGTTTGAGTCCTGCACAAAAACAACAATAGTTCATAGATACAGTAACAGCAAAAGCACACGAAAGTACCAGACTCATGTGATCAGAAAGGGCTGTGCAAAACCTTTCCTTCTCTCTCTCCAATGGCAAATTATACCCTACACCCCATGCAAGCATGATTCTTTCCCTTTTCCTCTCCCTCTCTTATGCACCAATGTAGTCATGTACTGCATCAATCAACTTGTATGGATCAATCATTGAGACAAATGCATGATGAATGGAGCCCAGAAAAAAAATAAAGAGATGATTGAAGCAGCGCACAGCCATATCATGCATGTTGTGTAGGATATAATTTTCCTCTCTCACTCCCTCCAGTCCTTACACCTAATATTCCAATCTAGCTATCTTGCAGAATTTAGCCTGACATCGTGACATATTATATTTTTAATTGAGTTCTTGTATTAGTTTTTTTGGGGCTTGAAGACTAAGTGTATTCACTAAATGCTAGGACTTTGGGCGGGTTTCCATCGATCCTAATGTATGTGGGATGACTTAGCTGGCTTTTAGGGCTTTTTGAATAACGATATATATTGTGGCTTCAAGTTTAGATTACTGCCTTCTCACAATTTGATGATGATTTTTATTTTATTAGTGTATATATATATATATATATATGTGATCTTTTTAAATATTTTTATCAACTAATTATATGCAAACTCATTTATATATATTTGCAAATCAAAATCTACGTTGCCACAAAAAAATATTGATTGTGATCCTAATTAACTTTCCATGAACCATCATGAAATTTTTATCATATTTCTTTCCTCCCTCTCCTTAATTGATCTTTTGAACTTCACAATTCACAAGTTGTCCTACTCAACATGTTTATCTTTGCGTTTTAGATAGAATTAAGATCTAAGAAGCACAAGTGACTCCAAATGACGAGCGAAATGGGAAAAAAATAGAGTACTTATTTTTTATCATAACAAAAAAGTATTTGATTAGGAAAATATGGTGAAAATTTTTGAATAAAAAAGTTTTGATCTGCACACACACACACACATATATATATATATATATATATATATATGGAGAGGTTACACATTTTGTTTTTTAAAAGTTTTTTATAAGGAGGAAGAAGCAAAGGAGAACCACGAAACAAAGCTCCTTGTACCAAAGCTACTTCGGAGGTTTGAATACGTTGCATCCTTTTTTAACCTTTTTAGCTGGGTTTCTGTGTGATTCTTGATATCGTTGTGGCCCATTTGGGTGGGTGACCTGAGCTCCGGCCCAATTGAATACCTTTTAAACCTCATCTAGCTTCACCCAGGTTGTAAGAAAATATAAAATATATAAATAAATCTACTTCATCCTATCAGCTTAAGCTTTTAGGATAAGTAGTGATTTCTACATGGTATCAGAGCAGAGGTCCTGAGTTCGAACTCTGTCTCCGCACTCTTTAACCCCATTATTAAAAATTTCACATGTTGGGCTCGCTCATTAAAGAAAAGTCCGGTCCACATGTGAGGGGGAGTGTAAGAAAATATAAAATATATAAATAAATCTATCTCATCCTATCAGCTTAAGCTTTTAGGATAAGTGGTGATTTCTACATAGGCAAGAGCACGGATGGGGTAAAAATCATGGTAAAAGATAATTTGCAAGTAAATGCCACCATATCATCTACTTCTGATAAAATTCCTTTGTAGAATGACAGGATTCTTTCCAATGCACCTTAAATATTAAAAGAAACTTGGTGGTCGTCTAATGCAGCGACTGTTCTATTATATTTGCAGAAAATATATGGGTACTGGTATCTTCTTACTCTTTCCCATCAAATTCCTTTAAAAAATGATATATATATATATACACACACACATCATACACGTGGTTCTGAAAAATTAATAAATATTTTAATCTTGTCTATCCAATACATAGATACTTTTGAGCTTCCTCAAGATAATAAACTTCGACGATAGTGAGTGCTAGTGGTAGTAGACAAGGTGCCAGCTTTGTGATCAGAGGTTCCGATTTTTCCCTCATTGCTGCCGGTTGAGTTGGATTCATGATTTTACTGTTTCTGGAGCTGAGCTGAAGGCTGTCGAGCTGAGTTGAGAGCTGCCTGAGCGGGCGCCATTTACGTAAGGTTTTACTTGCGGGCGGACTCATCTATCTAGAGAGTGACAACTATTATGATTGGCTAGGTCCGGGAGTGGACTCGTGATGTGGATCGTCCCTCTCTGTAGCGTGCTAGGGGTTTTTTTTTTCTTAGCTATTATATCCACTGTAATATTTAGTAGACTGGGTTACATCTTTTGCCGCCGCGTTCTCTCTCTCACTCTAGGATATTAACGCGAGGTCGGTGTGAGGCGTCAGACTTATATAAAAAAAGTTGGATAAACATAGAGAGAGGGAGCGAGAGAAGAGACTATAAGAATCAAATAAATAAATACTGCCATGACATAGCAATCAAGCAGTACCAAAATGGAGGGACCATCTACCGACTATTTATTGTATTCTGTTTTTTTTATATATATATTTGCCCAGCAATATACAGCCACATACTCACCCACCATAAAAGCATTACCAGGCAAACACCACATCCTTTCTATTTCCTTTTCAATCTTACCCAATTATCAAAGAAAATAACTGATATCAAAAAGAAATAATGAGAAGGGACTCAAAAACTAGTTCTTTTATTGCAAGGGATTCCTTCTCTATTTCTTATTTACGAAGAAGAAGCTGCAGGAGATTGAGCAATGTCACCCAGCATCTTTAATGCAATGCAAGGTTGGTCCACTGGTACCTGTCGAAATTCGAAAGACATTTCAACATTAGAAAACTATAAAAGCTCTGTTCTTGGCTTGTACTCTTCACATCAAGAGGCTGTTGCAGTCACTTTTTCTCAAAAGGCAGGCCTGTACTTTAATACATTTCTTGTGCATGGCAACGAGCACAGTAGCTGCATACAGATTTCAGAGCTGCTCTTACAAGGGAAAGTGGTGAATTTACTGCACACACAAGGCCTGGTAAAATCCTCCAGTCCCATCAATGTGTCAGTTTACTATTTGGTAGTTGGTACCAAGTCTGCCATGGGTCTGCTGTGGATGATTCTCGCCATTAAAGTGGCACATGTATTCACAGGTCTCCCCAAAAGAACATCCTCCCGGTGAGAACCATTGCTGCTAAAGTTTTCTCAAAGTAACTCAGGGGCCATACTAGAAGGAGACACACCAAAAGTTATGAGGTGTGCATGCCTCCTAAAGCTATATTATGGAAATAATGGTTTTGCAAGTAGGAACAACATACTAGCTGGGAAGATTGATCCAATTGTGAGGCCCAAAGATTAGTCAAACTTCTCAAACTCATTGTACTCCATCTCCTGCTCCCTTTATATCTTCCTTCCTATGACTGTATTCTTTGTTCTTTATTAATAAACTTGGGGGAACACTTCAAATTTGATGTCTCAAATTTCTACTCAACTTAATGGGTGTGTGTTGAGTTATGGTGAGGAAAACCCAGAGCTAGTGTTTAGTGCAAGCATCATGGAACTTAATTATATCTTAATCCTTGATTAAATTAACCTATAAAACTCTGAAAAATATCGTTTTTCGGATTTAGGAACCACTCTGGTCTGTTTTTTAAAACTATTTTCTTTTATATAGTGATCTGCTTGACAGGGAAGCAAGATTTAGAAGTCACCATTCCTGGTGGGGCCGTGCTCCAGTTGCTAGGTCGATACCATTGTCACGTAACGTGGAAAGCAGTGATGGTGTCGGTTGGCCAAAGTTTGCTGGTCCCATACAATTTCGTGCAACTAAAACTAACCTTATATTGATGACCATTTCATCTTAGCTATATATAAATGAGGGAATGGTGGGAGTTTTCAGAAAATACTTACAAAATGTCCTGCTCCCAAGATCCAATAGAAATGTAAGTTCCGATAAGACTTTACAAAGCCCCCGGTAACTCCATCATTATTGCAGTACAAAGGCTTTCGCTCCAAGTTGGTGAAATTCTTCAGCCCCTCCCATCTGCAACACACGAGACAGTGTTGTTCCTCAGCTAGCCTAAAACAATGCAAGTAAGTGGCGAAAAAAGAAAGAAAAAGAAAAGGTTAAGATCCTTACTTGAGCTTCCGAACCCACGCTTCGGTGCCCTTGGTTGCACAAATCAGATCAACCTTGACACAAGCAACAGAACTCAATGTCGCTCTATGGAATACTAAGTGAATTTTTAGACCTACTTCATAAGCCTACTTGAAAGGAAGTAACAGAGTAGAAAACTTTGGGAGGAAATGTATTCCAATTGCTCCTAGATTTTGTTGTACGTGACTGAAAAAGATAGCAAATAAACCAAGTGATTGACATTATGAGCAAGGCTCCGAGAAGATTATCCGACAGGGATGAGGGATCCAGCACTTAAAGGCACAAGCCAGTGGCCATTGTCCCATATTCTGAGCATTTAAGACCAGTTCGTATTGTTCCAATCAATAAAAGTCCAGTTAGTTGGACACGTGAGTTGTTGCCAGGACTGCAGGGGGTCAAAAGCTTTGGCATCTTCTCTCTGCGAACATGAGCCATAGTTGGCAGAAGAATGATCAGAATATCCACACCAAGACTGGATGGCCTTTCACCTCTCTCTTAAGAGCTATGCTTTGCTGATGAACTCATAGCTTACTATGGTTTCATGTCCCTAGTGGAAGTAGTAGAATTCCCTCGAAACAGAGTTCTGTTCTTGGAAAGCTATGCACTATGGTCCAGTTAGCATGAAATTTGGGCTGTGCAACCAATTCTTTACCCTTATTAAGAGATATGACAAGCCTTTTCATGTCCTCTCCCACTACTTGCATTAACGTTCCTTTGATCTCTTTCTTGGCTTCTTATGGGATCAATGCCCATGTCCATGGTATATGTAAATAGCTAGTTTGGAATATTCAAATCTTTTAGTAAAGGTGTCCATCTTAAAGATATAGTAGCTTGCATTTGTATTATTTTTCCTTTTTTTTTTTTTGATAGCACGGTTTTGATTACTTGCTCTACATCCACATCTGTTGAAGGATCTCGAGTGATGGTAGGGCTCTTAAATATTCTTTTTCTAGACCTCATGCTTTCAAGAAACATTAGAAGTATGTTTTGTATTGATAAAATACTAACACCTTGCACTAATCATAACAAGAAAAGAGAAAGGAATACTGATTTGCCATCTTTAGGGGGCAAGCCTACGAATCTAGCAAATAATATATTTTGTAAAGCCCCTTTAGTTGGGAAGGCAAGTTGTGAATACGTAAACAGGAATCTGTATGAGCAAATTTCAAATTATAGGTATTCAGTCCACAGCTAAAAACATTAGAAAATAAGTCTCGCAACAGAACAGAGAATTTCAGCTTTTATAATTTATCTGCATCACTGAAGCAGTAGGAGGTATGAAATAACAGTCTCGGTTTAAAATCACAAAACATGAAGTGTTAGTGAAGGCAGGAGCACCTTCATGGATGAAATGTTTATGTTCTTTTTGAGAAAGGAATATTTAGTAAAATCACTTTGGGGGATAAAACAGAGGCAGAACCAAAGGATATATTGATTTTAGAACCACACTGACATTTTGTGGCCCCCAAGAGCATCTAAAACCATTAGTAAATTTACCAAGTGAGTTTGATTCTTAGCTGCTGTCTTTTTTTCTTTCTGAATGGTGATTTTTAGCTACTGTCATATTCAATAGAAGGAATTGGATGGATGTTAGGATCTCCAAGGTCTCTTTCACCCAGCAGAAAATTTTGAACAAATGCAAGGAATCTCTGTAGATCATATTGAATTGGCCAACTTTTTGTGGGTCACCAAGTGAAGGCTATAGTTCGGGTAATGGGTAAGTCTCATACCTGTCCATTATATATAGTGACATTGACTCCCAGAAAAAGGAGCTCGTCAACCTGCAAATGCCATCCTCTGATATTAGTATTTCCTTGATGGGCCTATACAAGGGCTATTGTAACACCCAGTGAATCAAAGAAAAAAGTAGTTGATATCAATGCAAAAGCTCTCTCTCTCTCAAAAAAAAAGTATATCAATGCAAAAGCTGTTACTTACAAGTAATTCTTAATCAGAAATCTAAATGAATTTTATCCTCATAGAAGGTAGTACTTGTTGCATTCTTTTCTCAAAAAAAAAAAAAAGGCTTTCAAAATATTGAAAGCAAAATAAAGTTCTAGGTACTTGTTGAGGTAATTTTGTTACCTCACTGATCCTGGGTTTCATAAAATCATTCGCCAGAGAGTCAAATACATCATTGGACTGCTCTCCCCAACTGCAAGAGATAAAGTCAATCCTCAAGAATGCACGAGCTCAGTAAAAACAAGTGCATTGATCTTAGTGTTAATACTATGTAATGAGATCTCCTCTTCTTAATAGTTATTCTATGTAACTCCGCACCTTACATTCTTGGGAATTATTTGTAGCTTCTCCCTAATTATACCATTCATGAGATCATCGAGACTACCAGAGGAGGAAGCCTTGGAACTTAGATACATCGAGTATCTCTTCTTCATGGTTAATTTCTCTGATATTTGTAATTTCTTTGATGATGCCATTGTCATTGCAGAGAGAGGGTCGTCATTGGAATCCAGCAAAAAGTTATAAAAATCCTGCAATTTATTTAAAGAAAACTTGCAAGTTGTTCTGAATGCTACTTTATATGATCAAAACCAATTCCCAAGGTCTTAAAATCAACAACTTCTTCTTAATAAATAAATTAACATCACTTACAACACTGTTACTGCTCGAACTAATCACTTCCTCGAGGTATTTCCAAGTTTCCGTGGCCTCCCCGTACTGCCCCGATGCCAGTTGTTGTCTAATCTCTTCAGCTAAGCTGGCATACGAGATAGGCACATCAGATCAAAATAAATTAAATAAAGTACAATATAAACTAATGTTTTGCTCCTTTTTTTTTAGGAACAATGGAGGAAGTGTTCCCTTATGATTTTTTCTGGTTAAGAAAGAAGAGATTCCAACCTGTTTGATTTGTCTGCGCCATTGTAATCAATCCTCGAGACATCCAAAAGCAGAGGCCCCCATGACAACTGCATTACAAATTAAAAATAAGAAAAATCATATTCTGAAACTATAGTTGGCTAATTTAACTCTGCTCAAGCAGTACAAAGTTCTCAGAACTAACCACAAAATCTTCTGGCGAAATCCAGGTGTCTCCCAAAGCAACTCCTATTAACATGGATTTCATAAGATGCTAAAATGCTGGCAACTTTATCTAAAAGAAAAATGTTTCTTAATCGAAATCTAGGATAAAGTAAATATGAGATATATGGATACCTCCAAATGTAAGCTTCAGTTCTCCAGCCTTGATGGCTTTGGCGACCGATACGCCAAGAGTCACTGCAAACTTCCCACCATAAGACTCTGCAACAATGTAGAGTGGACTCGTTTGCAATGTCTCATTCTTATTGTAGATCTCCTTGAGAAGGGTGGTCAGGTCAGTTGCTGCCTCCCAATCAGTCTTCACAAAAGCTTGTTTGTCCTCAACAAAACTGTATCCAGTCCCAACCGGGTTGTCCTAATATTTCGATTCAGTGTCAAAAGGAACAGCCACAAACAAGAAGTAGATGTAGAGGGAAGAAGGACAGGCAATTCACCACAAAAAGGAGATCAGCTTTCTGCAGCCATGTCGAGTTCCGAGGCTTCTGATCGGTATCCAGTGGTCCGATCTCCTGGAAGTTTCCGATGCCGACACCCGAGCCTCCCTTTTGCCATTGATGGCCACAACCACAGATTGGAATTCAGATATAAAGCGGTGGACAAGAGACTAGCTTTAGCTGTGTGCATGTGTTGCTCATTTGTATTTAGATTATGATGAAGGAGACTTACAGGTCCACCCTGCAGCCACAGTACTGTCGGCCATGGCTTTGAAGCACTGTCGACTCTTTGCGGACTTCGGTAAAGCCACCAGAACATGTGGGCTTCTGCATTATATACTCGGAAACAAATAGAGAAACATAAGTATGTAAGAGTTAATTCTTTGGCAGGAAACTATCAACAGATATATAAAGATGAACTAAGAAAGAAGAGGAAATTACTCGGCCGAACTTGAACATAGCCCCACTCCTCTGATCCATCAGCGGTCCCAAAGGCATCGGCGAGCTTAATATGGAACAGAGAGAGGCAGAGGAGAAGAGAACAGAGGAAGAGAGGAAGAAGAGATGAGGAATTCCCCATTGCGAGAGTTGCTTAGGATGGAAACCAGATTGAATGAGTGAACGAAGGAAGGAACGAACGAGACCACCTCTACTAAAGAAAAAGGGATGGAGGATGACAATATGGAAATCAGAGAACTCCGTTTCTATCGGTAACAAAACGATAAAATCGCTTCAGAAAGCGAAAGAGAAGGAACAGAGGAGAAAGAAGCGCCTACCTTGATGACAAAACCAAGGATGAGGGAGGAAAGCCAGAGTCCGTATCTATTTATAACTTCTAGACTTTTTTTGAAAATGAAAAAGAAATGAACACAAAATAAAAGGCTTTTATAGCTTTCATATGGTGATGATTATGTAGTAAAGAGAAAGGCTCACGGGAATGGATGGAAGTGAACAAAAGTAAAAAAAAAAAGAATCTTCTATTGTTTCTCACTCTATCTTTTTGATGGGTTGGCTTGCAGCAGCGTATCTCTTTGTATGAGAGAAATCTTTTAAGCAAAGAAAAATTGGTCCAAGGATGGGAAAGCCTCCAAAGTCCAAAGTAGGTAGAAGTAACTGCCTTCCGGGAATATTTCCTACCAAATCCTACCCTCTCATTCAAAAATTCAAAGGGCAGAGGATGGAACACAAGATGGATGGTGGAAAAATAAAATCCCTCAAGATTTGTCTGAATATTTTTTAAAAAAATTAAGCTGAAAATTCTATAAAATTTGTAGATTGAAGTATCTATTTAAATATGATCCTATATCAACCAAATATCATTATTCTTTCTGCAGCCCAAAGGCTAGAATCTGGATTAGACTTAGATAGTACAGTACATAGGCCAATAGATTTGATTCCTACAGAATTTTCAGTCAAAAATATCCAAACAGAGCCTCATTGTTGGTGTCTCTATCTCTTATATTTTAATTGGACCAAGAGCGCCTCGGTAACATAGGAACTCTATGGTATGACTTGGAGACTATTTTCGAGTCTGCAATTGGTGGAGACCAGAGAACGTGGAGTGTTTCCATTATCCACAAATAAATACTCTTTTATAGACTTGAATACTTTCTAATGTTTGAATTGTATATAGACATGGTATTCTTTCAAATGAAATCCATATCCATGCTGGTTATTGGTGGTGGGGAGTGGGGACTGATAGAGATGGTGCTCTAAATTACTTTGGAAGGTGTAGGTTGTTTTTGAGTATAGGGAATGATGAAAAATTAATAGCCCACAACAAGCAATAAAGGTCCCGCAAGTTGACTTTCAAATTGAGACTACCAATCAATCTAATGGTGATTAGTGGGAGAAATTATACCCTAGGCCAGATGCGCCATATCTCTAGTGCACCACAGAAGCAATCCGAGATAAGATGATGAAGGTGACAAATCCAAATGAGCTGCATGATGTAGAGAGTCTATAGAAACAAATAATCTAATTAGCATCGTGCACCGCTGATGTGGTGCATTGGTGTAGGGTATAATTCTGGATTAGTGGAGGCTTTCATGTTGGTCCAAACCAGTCCATTTGTGGGACTAACCCACTAGGGCAACTTTATCCCAAATATTCCTTACACCAAACGTCGATCTTAACAAAGAGTGTTTTCTTATGGCGTATTACTTTTAGGAATGGCTAAGCTTCTCTTTCAGCAAGCAGGAAAAAAAAAATAGAAATGTGTTATACTTTCAGACGTCCGCGTTTGGAAGTGTCAACTTAATATGTGGCTTTTTTTTATTCTTCATGGCTTGGCGTGGACCTTGAGGCCAAACGTGAGGCTTCGCCGCGCAATATATTCGATTCTCGGATGAGCATGCGCGGACGGCAGGCTAACTTTGGAATAGCGAGAAGGACATGCATGAAATTGGCCTGAATTAGGTGCAAAGTAATCATCATGGACATGGTGGTTCAGTGTCATTGGCTGAAATTTCTTATTCCACCCATTCCAAACAATAAAAAGAAAAAAAAGGAAGACTGGTTGGACAAAGTTGTAGCTATTTCATGAGATATGTGCAAAAAGATGTTTGAAGTCAAAGCACTGGCCCTCAGGTTCCGAATATATCTTTCATGTCCAAAAATGATGGATCTTCTTTCGCAACATCATCCATCGGATGATGCTCCACATAGATCTCAAAGCACTTCGAACCTTTCCATTCATCTGCTCGAACAGTTTTCGAAGCAACCATTGTGTAGATTTGTACGAAGAAAAGTGGATCCTTTATACAACCCGATGCCTTGGCCTCTAAATCTTCCTGTAGCCCACCTGGAGAAAGAAGAGGAATAATTCGCTGGTAAATTCATTTAGCACGAGCAGAGCACAAGAATCTTCCTAAAGAAACAAGTCTTCAATCAACACATTCTCCTCAAACTCTCCATTTCTTTCAGCACTATTCCTGATGCAAACTAGTCCTCCTTGACATCAGTGTTGTAATCTGTATGCTCTTCTCACCTTTGCCTTCTTCACCTCTGCAAATACACCCTTGAAACTATCTTTCTTTCATTAGTAAAGGCTGGGAAAATGTCTTACTTCCTCCATTACATCTCAAAAACAAAACAAAAAAAATGTTGCTTACTAACTCACTTTGTGATTGCACAGATGTCTTGCATTCTTAAAAGTAGAGAACATTCTTGCTGCTTAATTTTGCAAGGTCAGCTTAGTCCCAGTTATGCCCCTCGCTGAAACTAACAGGAGCTTCAAGATCCCGACCTTGACTCAAGGACTTAATTTTGGTCTATAAAAGCCATTATTTTGAAAATATGATGTTAAAGAGGGGAAAATTTAGGCCTAAAAGTAGTACTTGATGTCATGTACCATGTCAACCAAGGTATCAAAAACTACGATTGTAGTTATAGCTCCTCCAATGGGCGCCAAAGTTCTTAGGTTTGGGTGTTCATGTTCCTCAGTGTTCTCTGTTTTTTGATTGGGATGGCTCTGGTTTGTTGTAGATTGGTCTCTAGCTTGGAGTTGGCAAACTTGTTTCTGTTGTAGATCTCGTAAATTTAGTTTAATCTTTAATTTTTGATTATTGAATCTCGTAAGATTCAATCATCTAAGAGAGCAGAGAGAAATAAAGATAAAAATTAAACATGATTCACTCAACAAACCAAGTTATCTGTATATCCAATATAGGACTAATTTAAGAATATCAAAATTTTGAATTATTTTAATTAATAAACCAACAATTCTTCCATTTTCTTTTTTTTTTTAGTTTTAAAACAGAAGTAACAATGAGAGCACCACCACCCAAAATTATTTACAGGAAGCAAGTTGCAAAGATTCAAATCCAACATCCCCATTGGAGGCCTGTAAACACCTGGCCATAGCCTAGTACCTGGTTAGCCTTTTGGGTTCTATGGCTTGGCTTCAATTCATTAAGATCGTTTCACACTTCAATAAGATCATTTCAACAAGATCGTAGTGATTACCTCTGCTTTTCTTCACAACCGAATTGCAGTAAGATCCGGTCAAAAGTCTCTGTAATCTCTCCTCCGATGATATGCTTAGGGTAAATATTTGACTGGTATAAAGATCTAGAAATTCTAAGGTTCCACCGTGGCTTACATTTCTCTGTGGAACTTTTCCGTCTCCATCTCGCTGGCTGGATAAACACACACACACACACACACACACACACACACATATATATATAGATAGATAGATATATATGCTACAAAGTACAAACGTTCACATGGAGTAAGATGACCGCTCTATCTTAAGGACTTTCTTTGGTTCGCGGAGGGAGGAGAAGAAAATGTATAGTCACCAAAAGAAATAAAAAAATGACTCATATTTAGTTGAAGTTTTCAAAAATAAAAAGATAGAAAAATAATTTTTTTAAAGAAACAAGATTTTCATATTTCATAGAAAAAAAAAATTCGAGCAGAGCATAAAAAATTGACTTTTATACATGCTAAAAATTAGGGTAAGCTTTTTTTTCTAAAAATACCTTTAAATTTTTAAATAGAATAGGAATAATAAGTATTTTATATATTTTTTTCAAAAAAATAGATGCTTAACCAAATATAAGCTATTGGTCACCTTTTCATATTCAACCAAATATGTATTTTTTTTTTTTTCAGATGCGGTAAAGTTAAGTTGGAATTAAGGACACCGGATGTGCTTTGGTGAAGGGTAATATTCGATGGCCCAAATCTACTGAAGTGGCGAGACACGCATTAGAAAAACCAGGCATTACGAAAATGTCAAAGAAATGAACCTGGATGTCTTCATACTTCATGATCCATTTACATTACTTAATACCATCATGGCAACAAAAGCAATAAAACCAAGAAGAAAAATACATTTATCAATGGCCTGCCATTCGGAGGTTTCATTTCTACCGTACAAACAAAACGACCCTAAACTAAACCGACCTTGCAATACTGGCGAGCTCATCCCGTTCTTGTTTTTTCATTTGATGGAGCGTCACAACGAAGGAGAGAAGCAATCTAATATGAATCTAAATTGAATAAAAAATCAGTCAGACAGAAAGCTGAACTTAACTCCTAACTATCAAGCGGGTGCGATCTTCTTCTCATCATATCCCTATCAGGCCACATTGCATGCCTCTTAGGGGGTGAAAATATTGGGCTCTTCATCACGATCGATTGTTGTTGTAGGCCACACAGGCTACCACCTCTCTTAATTTGCCACCTGGCTATGCATGAGAATTTCGAGAGCGAGCCCATTCGACCATAACACGAGCAGAACAAGGTGACTGCAGCTTGAATTTGTGGCCAATCTTTTTAGCTACAATGGAAAATAGAGATGGATACTGTTGGGGGGAATAAAGTTTCCCCCCAAATGACATAAATGCCCCAGAGAAGCCGTACAACCTCCGATCCCGGACAGCCGAAGTCAGCGTCCGACCTCGGAACGCTCGGCCACAAGACGACCGACCCCAAGACCTCCGACCTAAGAGAAACCCCGATGTCCGAGGACCGTACTCTAACATCCCTCCGGCATTTATTGCGCATGGCCGCTGTAATCTTCCGGCACACTCAACAATAAATGCGGATCTCCGGCTTACTCCACCATTAATGCGGATCTCCGGCTTACTCCACCATTAATGCGGATCTCCGGCTTACTCCATAATAAATGCGCGTGGCTCCTGACATCTACGGATCCCCAGCTCTCCACGGCAAATCGACCCAGCAGGGTCTAGTCGACTATGATAAGTCTCTGATCTCGGCCATACCGCCGACATCAGTGCAATGATTCGCCTGACCGAGCGCCGACCTGAACAACATGCCAAGCCATACTACGGCCTCCCCCTGTTACATCACAGGTAAACCGACCCCCGCATATAAAAGGGAGCCTTGGCCTCTCAAGAGGGGATCGGAACATTCGTACCCCAAAAATCATTGTTTATCTTCCTTCTCCACACTATTTGCCCCCCTCACTGACTTGACCGTCGGAGGGCCGGCGCCGGAAAACCCGGCCACCGGTTCGTGTGCAGGCACCCGGACAGAGGACGCCGCCAGCCGACGGATCGCCACCCCGTAGTGAGAACCTGCTGCTCCTTCTCACCGACCGGCCCCGACGGAGGACGCCGCCCGCCGACGGACCGCCGCCCCGCCGTGAGGACTCACATCCGCTCCCTCTCCTCGACCGAAGATTGCCCCCGGGTCCAATTTCCAGCAACAGATACATTTGTTCGCTAGTGCCATGCTGGCTCTTATATGTCACGGGGGTCTACGTTACCTCCGACATTGTTTTAGGTTTAGTGGAATGATTTCGTTGTTGACAAACTTGTTGGTGGGCAGGCAGGAGCGGCCCAATGTATTTGGGGGCCTAAGGCCGTTTTGTGTTTGAGGCCTTCCCTACAGTGGGCCGGCCTAAGGCGAATTCACAGGGGGCCTTTTTTTTCCATTTTATCTTTGAGGCATTTTCTGCGGTGGACCTTCTTTGGGCCGAGGCCTTAGGCGACCGCCTTAGTTGCCTAAGGGTTGGGCCGGCCCTGTGGGCAGGTTAAGTTGCATTGACTTTTTGTTCTTCTAATGCCGAAGAATTCTAGGCACTTTAGACTAGTGCTAACTGATCAAGTAATTATCTCATTCAATGGACTTCATTAAGCAGGAGTTAAGGAGGCGGACATGATTTTGAAGGCATCCATTGGTCAAGAGTAATGCTCACTTCTTAAGCATCTAAACCAGCACACTACCTTCTATTTTTAAAATTAGATTTAGGGCCTATTTAGGTAATACGGTAGGATTAGGCTGAGTTTTCGGCTGGATCCTTGGATTGGACCGTTTATTAAGAACTTGTTCGGATAATTTTGTACAATCTAACAAGGTTCATAGGAATATAAGCTGAGTTAGGCCTATATTCACCGAATTTCTTCGGAGTGAGCTAGCCCGAATTTTAACAAAAGAATGTCACCACCGGATCTTTTTTAACATCCTATAGGAATGAATAGGGAGAGGTCCAGTTGATATGGGCTAAGCCAGGTCTCGTATTTTACAATACTAGAAATCATATTTCTAATTTTGAGGATCCAATATGATTATCTAAATAGGCTCGAAGTCGTAGGGCTTCATAAATAGCAATCTCTGTGTGGAAACCTGCTTTGACTTTTAATTTTATAGGTACGACCATGGGATCAAGTCATTGCTTTTAACATTTTCTTCCT
Organism: Phoenix dactylifera; assembly: GCF_009389715.1. Taxonomy (NCBI): domain Eukaryota; kingdom Viridiplantae; phylum Streptophyta; class Magnoliopsida; order Arecales; family Arecaceae; genus Phoenix; species Phoenix dactylifera. Next base: position 15,452,505 of record NC_052408.1, on the reverse strand, counting down.
TTTTTTGGTGTTCTGTGTCTCTACGGTAGTTATTTAGACTTTAAGCAAGCTCTCTAAAACAGAAACGCAGAAATGAAAGAAAAGAAGAATAGATCAAAAGAAGAAAAGAGAAAAGGAATTAAAGAAAAAAAAAGGATAATGCCCATCTCGATAATTTAGATTTATTTAAGTAAATATTCTTACAACATATGAACAAAAAATAGATAAGATTTCCACTTTACAGAGTATAAGGATGAACTTAGTGCCCTAATTTTATTGGTACCATCCCAAATCAAACAAAACCTTGCTCCAAGGATAAATCTTGGCTCCTGTGCTTGGTTCATCCCAACCCCCAAGCCAACCAAAAGGAAGGCACCAGATAGATTGCTACATTGTTGCCCTTGACATACTGGATTGATCACATGCTTCATGTTCAATATGAGATTATCTTATGATGGGAAGTGCATGCCGGAAGGAATGCATATCTGAACATTGCCTATCATACATCTTTTGCACATGATCTGCTAATCGTTTATAATCAATTGACAATATTTGTAGTCGAGCAAAAATGTTCAAAATTCAAATTCAGTTCTACTTTCTCAAGGGATTTTCATAATCCATCAAAATTTTAATCAGCAGAACCAAAATTTCATTTTGACCCTCGTGCTAGCGCTTTTTTGAGGAGAAGAAAAAAGATCGGATAGAACCTCATTGAAGTTTTACTCGTTAACTTTTCTTTATATCTCTTAGAAAATAGTGTTGATCTTATTTATGAAGTGATCTCCTATTGATAAAAGTTCAAAAATCACGAACGACGAGCGACATATCCTTTAAAGCAAACATCGACCAGTTTTTTCCATACCCATTGCAGTTCATGTATTTTTAGTTAAATGCATGGTTGGTGAATCTTTAGTTTTACTCTTTTCATTTATATAACCTTTTAAAACTCAAAAAAGTTGCTTTCCAACTATTAGTACTAAAAATTAGCAAGTATTTTATATTCATATGAGAGTGATTCTATTTGTAAAGAATAAATCTATATGTTTGTCTCTTATTATTTTATAGTCCAACATTATAACTTAAGAAGATATTAAAATGAGAGTGATGCTATTGTATTCGGAGACACATGAGCACATGCTAGTGCCTTTAGATGACTTAAAGTGAATTTGCCACCCCATCAAAATAGTTGTCTAAGTCAAAAGTTATGGAATAAACAAATTGTAACGAAAACTTTCGTTCAAAAGCAAACTCTATTGCAAAAAATAAGGGTCAAGCATCAAGTTTTTTAAAGAAAAAATTTCACTTAATTAGTATGACTTGCAAATTCGTGCTAGAAAGCCGATGCTAATGAGTATATATTATCAACGTGATCGAGTATCATACATCTTTATAATCCCGAATACCATTTGTACCATTTGTATGTCGTTTGACATTCAAAGTGAGAATCAAATCTAATCCAATATAAATCTTTGAGATTTTCTTGGGATAGCCTCAGATATAGCATATATTTATAACTAGGGTGTATTTGAATAGTGATCGCTTTCCCCAATTGGAAGTTATATCATATGGACCCCGTCAACGACATAAAAAAGTGACTCGAGCCATATGGTACGAGTAGATTGGTATGGCTCATGAGCATCAAGTAACAAGCCGGGTTCTGGTCTGAATCACAACTTGCCCCATCAAAATATTGGAGTGGGTCCGAAAGCTTCCCGCAAGACCTATGGCGCCCCAAATCTTTTTTTTTTTTTTCTTTTGCTAGACCAAGTGATCTATACAACACGTATATGGATGCACCAAATAAAATTGGAAAATAAAATATCACGGAGCTCCCGAGGCAGCTCCCCGTCTCCTGCCCATAGGATACTACTGGCATGGTTAGCTACATACATGGCCACCCAATTCGCAGCCCCGTTGGCTTCTCTAAACACATGCTTTTTTTGAACCACCCCTTCGTTCCTCATCATCATCCAGATATCGCGAATCAAGAGATGGTCGGTTACACCGATCCTCTGACCTCTCTGGATCCAGCTGAGAACCGTAGCCGAGTTATCCTCCAAAACGATTGAACTAGCTGAGAGCACACGCCGAGCGTGTCGAAAACCCACCCAAGCAGCTTTCAGCTTTGCTCCAGGAACCATGCAGTCAAATAACTGACAGCCTCCCGCTGCTACGACCCTAGAGTTCGGATCCCTAATGACGAAACCTGCTCCCCAATTTTTTTTTTAAACCGTTATAAGTCCTGTAATATCTAAAAATCTAAGTGCAAAATTGTCATTTTATGTTGGGTTTTATGTTCGGTCCGTTTCAATGGAGACCACTAATGTCGCGCCACATGTGGCCACCCCGTCCACGTGTGATCAACGTGGGCCCCCTTCCTTCGCCAAAAGTGCGCCTTTCCAACCCCGCAACCCTCGCGGTGCTCGTCTGTCTCCACCCAAACACAATCCCACGCGATCCTCCCCCCACCAAACTCAAATACACCCTGGGCCCCACAAACAATTCACCATCTTCGCCAATCAGATCCCGCAACGTATCCAAACAGCATTCTTCTCCGTTGGCGCCGGAAAACAGCCGATCCGTGCCATTGGACTTACGTACCGGAAACGCCGACCTGGTGGTGGTCGCGCCTACGAAGCGACGCAAAGAACACCCCAAGAAGCGTAAGGCAAGACGGACCACTCCCGATCCCCTCTCCGCATCTTCCGTATCCGACCTCTCTCTCCATCTCAGCCGTCCACCCGCTGCACCCCGCTCCCCTTTTTGATTCCTCCCTCCCATCGATTAGTAATTTAATGTTATAATGTCCGCCCCCCCTGGCCGAGGCGTTGTTGTGTTGTTGAGTTCTAAGTTCTCCAATCCCCCACGCCTCACCCTCTCTTCTATTCCTCCCTCTCCCTCTCTTCGTCGCATTAATTGCCGGCATTGCGATCGCCGGCCGGCCGGCGGCTGCGATGATGATGAGGAGAGTGGCGGCGTCGCTGGTGCCGCCGTGGCTGGAGCCCCTACTGACCACCCCTTTCTTCTCCGCCTGCCCGTCCCATTCAGACGCCGCCCGCAGCGAATGCAACATGTACTGCCTCGACTGCTCCTCCTCCTCTGGCGCCGCCGCGGCCGCTTTCTGTTTCTACTGCCGCACCGACCGCCACTCCGGCCACCGGGTAATCCAGGTCCGTCGCATTCTCCGATCTATTTCAGGTTTCCAGGTCGGTCTTCTTTTCTCTTCTTCTGCTGAGATTTAACGACTAGGATGGTGGGCGGTGACGGGGACGCAGATAAGGCGATCGTCGTACCACGACGTTGTGCGGGTGGCGGAGATCCAAAAGGTTCTGGATATCACCGGGGTGCAGACGTACGTGATCAACAGCGCGCGCGTGCTCTTCCTCAACGAGCGTCCCCAGCCGCGTGCCAGCGCCAAGGCCGCCGGCGCCTCCGCCCACACGTGCGAGATCTGCGCCCGCTCCCTCCTCGACCCCTTCCGCTTCTGCTCCCTCGGCTGCAAGGTTACCCCCATTCTCCCTCCTTTCCGTTTCCCTGATCTCCACTCCTCGCCAAGATTCGTGCGTTCATCTCCTAGTTATTCTCACTTTATTCTATCCTCGCTCCGTGTAGTTGGTGGGGATAAAGAGGAATGGGGGCGCGAGCTTCGTGCTGAAGGGCGGCGGGGAGAACGATGATGAGGAGGCGAGAGAGAGCGGGAGGGCGGCGGAGGATACGAAGGGGTCACCTGACCGCGGAGAGGGACCGCGTGAGGTGGTGCGGCACGGCATCGGACTCCCCGCGCCTTCTTCTTCTTCGTCGTCATCGTCGTCGTCTTTCCCCAGCTCGAGAAGGCGAAAAGGAATTCCCCACCGCGCCCCTTTTGGCTCCTGACAGCGAAAAAGGTCACAAGATTTCTCCTCTCCCTCACCTTCTATGCAGGGAAAAAACAAGTTATAAGGTTGGTTGGTTACATTTGATTAACAACGTAAGTTGAGTTACAGAATGGGATGGATGACTTGATTCTATATTATTCTTATACTATTCTCTCTTGTGGCTCTCTGAGAAGGAACTTTGTGAATGAATGAAGGAATGAATAAAGAGTGGAGGGCATTGTGGGGACTGTAACTTGCGTGGTGTTGTGTCAAGCTGGAATAAATATAGCTGGGCCCCAGAACCACCACATGGATGGTGATTGGGTCGAGGGTGGGGCTCCTAAGTTCTCATTTCAGCACACTAGCCCTTCGCCAACTTTATTGGATTGTTTGATTGGGTTGGAGAAACCCACGCTTCTTTTGGGGCCCTCTCCCCAACAATAATTCCATGCAGCATCGCGTCGTCACCCATTCCACTTTCCATCCGACGTGGCAGGAGGGGATTTGTTCATTCGTAGCAGCGGATGGGTGGCTCCGCGGGTGACGTCGTGCTGCTGCTTTGCGTTGTTCCTTTCCTCGATTCCTCTTTCTATGTTTTATGAACTGGCTGGCTTGTGGAAGGTTGATATCCCTTTCAAGGACCACCGTGGGACCTTGAGAAAAAGAGGAGGAAATGGGGAGGATTAATGGAAAGTGAGTGCTAAACAGAATGGTGATGGTAGCTTTTGGTCTTTCCCATGGAGTAATCTAGTTGATATTGCCTGTCCTGTTTTGTTTTTGGTACACGATATTGCCTGTCCTTGAAATGCGCCTTTTTTGCTCTCTACGACAAGGTTACGGCCCTGTTAAGGCTGTTAGATCTCCATCAATCGGAATTAAGATTCTTCTCCTGGAGAATTTATTAATCTATTTTGTTGACTTGCTGCCTTGCAAAGGATTTTAGTCTTTATGCATGATTATTTTGGATGAGATTTTTTTTTTTTATTTGGGTAAGGAATATTCCTATTGTTTGCCCGTTGATCTTGGAGAGTTATTGGTATGGGGACAGACGATTATCATATTGTCAAAAAAAAAAGTTATGATGGAGTGCACACTAATTTTCCATCTGGCATGGCACTTGATTGCTATAGGCAAATAGGACATTTAACCCTGAAAAAGCAAACCAAATTCTCTTTAGGGAGGTGAGTCGTTTCCTTTCAAGCCCTTTACTAGCTTCTTTCTCCTTTTGAATACTCTACAGAATGGATTGAGGATGCAAACTTTTATTTTCATTTTCCCCTCCACTCACCAGGAGAGGGGTTAAGTCGTATCTTGCTTTATTTTCATAATGAAGCTAGGTGGAGCTTCTGCGCTTTCTTTTCTTAAAAAAAAATAAAACCTAATTTCCAGTTTATCCAAGCTCAAGTCAAAGTTTGACTTAATCTGAACAATTGAATAATCCAATAAATAGACCCTTAGCCTCACTTAGCATCCTAACGACCATCGGTTGTGCTGGACTAATCTAAGTTTTTCATGTATTTTGACTCAAAATTAATCTTGTCTAGAGCTGGGCCTCGGGCCTAAACTTATTCATTTTTAATTAATCAGGCTTCGGGCTAGCCCATGCTCAGCTATGATCTTGTCCTAAATATCCAAGCTCAAGTCAGGCTCAAATTGAGCCTAATTGGGTTAATGTTCAAACTAAGCAAGTATGCAAATTGAGTTACTCATATCAATCCAATCTCCTCACCATGTTAGATAGGAATTAGCAAATTAAAGGGTCGAGCTTTACAATAGTAATTTTCTCAAAAAAAAAACTTATCACAAATATTTTTACAACCTCATCAACTAGAGCCTTATGATATTTGTATCATAGAAATGCGTGCAATTTATCACTTGAGATGCCAAACATGATTATTTTGACATTCTATATGTGATGCAAATTTCCAATGGAACCAAAGTTTCCACTCTAGGACATAATTCAAATCCAATTTACATGGCAATCAGACTTTCTTTTTCATTTTTGACTTGTAAGCTGGAAATTTAGTAGGCGGATATACCAGAATACAACTGATATCGTAATACTAGTCTGGTCCTGAAATGACCTCCTATAATTTCCCATCTCAACTCATAGTCGGACCCATCACGTTTACTTGTACCATGTCCTGCCCGAACCCGCGCGTGCTGACCCAAATTTCAGAGGCTCGGGATCCCCGACGAGATCGGAACTAATAATTGATTAGCCATGGGTCCGAAAAGTCACCCCAATTCCAAATCCTTATCTCCCGTCTGCGACCGCACATGCATTAATGGGTCCTGCAAAGTGTTTTGAGTCCAAAATGATTCCAACTCTCCCTCCCGAACTCTTTCAGAAGTTACCCAATAACTCCCCGCGGCTCCATTGCCTCCAAACTCCAGGACGCATGTACCCAAGTGTCAAGCTGCCAAGGCTACCACCTCACACCTTCTTTAAGGAATGATGATGGCAGTAAGATAGTCTTACTCTTTTCCCATTACCAAACTTGTTACCCTGCTAAGAGTAAGAAAGAAGTGGCCCTACAATGGTGGTGGGAACCCTCGTGAAGAACACAAAGAAGGTGGTAGAGGAGACCCTCCAGGTCTCAGTCGAAGATGGAGAAGGGAACTGGGAACAACCACCTCCCGAAGAGTCCAAGGTGGTTGAGGTGGTGGTAGAGGAGAAGAAAGCGCAAGAGTCCCAAACTTCAGTTCCCTCGTTGGCCAGGCTGGCCGACAAGAGAAAGGAAGAGTGTAAAGAATATGCTAAGGAGGTAGCAGAGGAACCTCCTAAGAGGGATGAGAAACAAGAGAAAGAAGCAAGAGGAGAAGAAGAGAAGGTGGAGCCTCCAAAAAGGAGAGAGAAACGAAAGAAGGAAGGAGTAGTAGAAGGAGAAGAGAGGGGAGAAAGGAATGGTGAGGAGGGTGTTGGAGGTGGATACAAGAGGAATGCGTCAGAGGTGCTGAAGCAGGTGCACACAGCATCATTGAGGGCGGTGGTGGTGCTCGACGGCATGATGACCGACATGTTCGAGACGCCGGTGGACGAGGCTGCACGGCTATCCAAGTATACGAGGAAGGCGATGTACGCCGTCGTCAAGGGAGATCCATGTTGCAGTGCGCCTAGTGCTAACCGGCGAGCTCCGCAAGCATGACATTTATGAGGGGACGAAAGCCTTGATCAACTATCAGCTGTGAGTGGCACCTAGTCTTTTATGTGGGTGAAGGACTGCATGGCTCTTACTTTTAAGGATCTTAGGAGGTCTTGGGTATGTGATGTTTTGGTGCCTGTAAAAGACTTTGGTTTCTTTCATTGTATCCAATTATATTCTCCTCATCTCTACTTTCTAGAAGAATTTTACACCATGTTGCAGTGGAATTTGACATAAACCTTCAGCTTAGTCTCTGTTTCACCTTCATCTCGGGCTGACAGGAGAAGCTTTCACCATCAAAGAAGGATTTCACTTCAAACCTCGGTTCCCTTCGTATTTCCCTGATAATGGGAAAGGTCTTTCGTTGCTTTTATCCTTTAATCGTAGATGTCTCATCTTCTTCTATTAATTCCCTGCAATATAATTGATTTCTTGGCATGCCGTTTGTCATTAAGTTTTATACTAAATTTCTTGTTCTGATTCAGCAGATTCAATTGAGGATCTTGGCCAAAGTTTATAGCTCTGTCCTCTAGGCGGAAAAGCTCACACCCTTCCCCTCATTGAACATTTCCTACTGTTGATGAAGAGAGAAATCTACAGACCTGTCTTCTCTCAAGCTGCTAGTAGCCTGACAAAAGAATTCTCACCATAGCACATACGTCTGTAATTCTGCTTCATAATCAAATTCCCGGCATGACCTTACAAATTACAGCTACTCATTCACAACATGACATTAGCCAATATAATTAGTTTCCTTTTTGCCCCTCTACACTGATAAAATTAAAACAAGAACATACACAATATATTTGTCGCTTATTATAATTGTGATATTGGTTCTCATAAAACTATGTTATGAGGAAATGATCATAAATTTCTCATCCTCTTTTAAGCTTTGTGTATAATGCATGCAGAAGTTGCAACTACTTCTAGAAAGATAGGATTATCTGCGTTTGTATTGAGAACAAAACTCGTCATTACGCTAAAGTGTCTGTAGTTCAGTTAAAGTGAGCGATCATCTAATAAAGTGAAGATTTCAGTCGACCTGATTACCTTGGAGGTCAGCTCCCCGGTTCCAGTCTGAACTGTATGAGCTGCAGACAGTACAGCAGATGATGCCACCACTGATGACCGGCCAAGGCCCTGGAAGACAGAATAAAGAAGATTCAGTCCCATGGTGGCTGGGTTTATTCATTCCTCAAACGGCATTCTTAGAAGATGGCAATATTTTGTTCAAAAATGGCGTAAGAAAGCTTGTAGCTTGTATGCACAGGAAGATGCATGCTTGAAACGCAGGGAAAAGCATCTGCATTAGAAAAGAAGTCCATGGGGGATGCGACTTACAGAGTGAAATGTCATTCCAATATCATAGTTAGATCTTCGCCGACCTTCTGCCCTGTATTTTAACATAGAAATAGTGATTGCATGCATAACCTGCAGCTTCAACTATCACACATAAATCATTGAATGAAATTACCTGTCATATGAAAAATCTCCTGATTTGCACTCCCTATATCACAACCTAAGATCTCATCCAAAAAGATTAGTCGGAAGGTACTATTTGAAAATTTTTTAGTCCTGCATAAGCACCCAAGATCTACCCGGCGCACTCCCCCATTTAAACCCGGCATTTTTGCCATGCTAAGGTTCAAATCCATTCGAATCTAATCAAAAGTACCACGATCGGCCCGTGAGCCAGTATCCTCTAGTCCATATAGGTCATTGACCGAATTCGCTCTAATACCATTTATCGCAACTCAAGATCTCACTAAAAAAAACTAGCCGGAAAGTATTATTTAGATTTTTTGGTGTTATACAAGTACCCAAGAATTCTCTAATGCATAGCCTATATGGAACTAAACACACACAACCATACAGATCCTCATACTCCATCCATGCATTTGATGCAAGTTCCATGGCATTCTCTGTTCCCCCGTGAAGATCAAGCTCTTGCTTTGGCTAGGGTATCAAATTAACAAGCTCTTGCATTCTCTGTGTACCACTTGTTGGGTACTTGGGTATATCCGGAAGATTTTGTCGAAGCTGTTCATTGCAACGGGGTCAGTCTTTTCCAGTTTCTTTCACTGCATTGTGGACGTCCTGGAGTTCTGCAGTGCCAAAAAAATTCTGCAGTTTCTTTCGTTAGGCATGCTGGAAGCAACGCACTGCTAGGGTTTTCCTCAAAACTCAGTCCACAGAATACTCTGTTCTGAAGTCAGCCTCGAGTCTCTTCATTGACTGGAGTCTCTCCTCTGCAAGCAGAAAGATTTGTTGGCATCTACCAGGATTCTTGCCTCCTTCAGATCTTCACTGGGTCCCTTGTAGTTCTAGATTGGCATCTACCAGGCTTCCTGACGCCTATTTTACCCCTGTAACCTCTTCTGTAAATTTATGTCAACAGATGGGTGGAGCCTCCCTGTTCATCCAAAAAAAAAAAAAATCTTGTCATAAAAATGATCTAAAGGACACTGATGCACGTTTTCCTTTGAATTCAATGAATAAACTTTAGGGGAATCTGAACGTCCGCATAGAGTTAAATCCCAATATCACTAATTAAATTTGATGTGCTTTAATTGGCTGGTAAAGTATTTATTTGTGGCACTGAAAAGCCATTAAAGCGCTGAAGAGGAACTGTAGCATAAAGTAGAGGGAGAAGAGAAACGGAAATCTTAGAAGGAAGGAAAATCATCGGTTCGAGCGTAGGAGAATAGATAAGGGGCTTGAGGGATTGGCGTGATAGGTCTTTTATCCAAATGGAATGACCTTTTTTTCCTTTTTATTTATTATGAATGATTCAATGATTACATATAGTTACCAAGTCTGGAGTTAGCACATTTGTATTTTACTCCCTATGACTCTTCCTCAGCCAGGCTTCAAGGTTCGTCTCATGAGACTAAAAATATTGGAAACCCTATGGAAGGCTCAAACAATTGATTTGTATTAAAGCGGGTCTAGAAACAAAGTCCACCTACTGAAGAAAATATCCCGAACCAAACTGGTAAACTGCTCATCTCCACTGCCAGATAAAGAATGGATCGAATCTAACCTTTCCATGATGGAATCTCCATCTATCGTAAATTTTTTCATAAAAATCAATAACTTTCTTGAAATATTAAAAAAAATTTGTTATGCGGCTAGATCTCCATGCAGAGAAAGGAGCTTTCAGCTCCGTACTCATTTCTTCCTTAAAATGTTCTGGTTCAAGTTTATCAATTTGGGTGCAAGCTAGAGGGTGGACAGGAGGAAGTCTTTTGAAACAGCAAATGTGCGACTATTTTTTTTTTTTTTTTTTTTTGGGGGGGGGGTCTTTATGTAAACAAAGTTGCTGGCTTTAATTAATTTTGAGGCCTTTTCACGGCCTTCCTCTAGTTTTCACCCATAGAATCAGCCATCTGTTCAGGACCATGCTTCTTGTGTTCTTTGTTTTCTGAACATGTATAATTTTCCTCTTCTTAAAATTATTTATCCTAATCTCTTTCTCTAATCTGCCCTTTCACAGGTGGAAGTTTGATCTCAATCCTCTATTCGTTATATGACAAAATTATACCAAAAGTGTGAAGGAATTTTGAAAACCGCTAGATATTTGCTAAAGAGACTCGCAGTCCATCACATCCACCTCTTGTAGAACAACAACTTACCGTAAAGTCCTTTTAATTATTTAATTATTACTGGTAATTATAATAATTATAAACCTGTGTATGAATAAACTCCACCACCAAATTACCAGCTCACCTCAGACTATGGCGATTACAGCGTCGGAGATGAGATCATGACCCCGGCAAATCCTTCCCTTCCAGCAGCCGCTTATTCTTCTCCATTTTTATCAAAAAAACATCTCTTTTTATGGATCCCACTCCCATTTACCATCGCCGCCAATATATCCCCGACAACCCGGAGTGGCACGACCATCCGTCGCCGCCGCAGCCATATCCGTACGGTCGTTATCCCAGTCTTCAGAGGAGAGGGGCGGGGGTGGGCGACGGCACGGAGGAGGGAGCCGAAGAGGGAGGTCACACATTCTATCAGCTTAAGCTTTTGGGACAAGTGATGATTTTAACATGGTATCAGAATAGAAGTCCTGAATTCGAATTCTGTCTTCGTACTCTTTAACCTCATTATTAAAAATTTCGCATGTTGGACTCACTCATTAAAGAAAAATCCGGCCCACATGTGAGAAGGAGTGTAAGAAATTATAAAATATATAAATAAATCTACCTCATTCTATAAGATTAAGCTTTTGAGACAAGTAGTGATTTTAACATGGTATCATAGTAGAGGCCCTAAGTTCGCCGCCATATACCTGGTAACGATGCCATTTTTCTTTTTATGGTTTCTCCTCTCTAAAAAGTTAGAAATTTAGAAGAAAAAAAATTGAATTTTGGTGGAAAAAATTGAGAACTCTTTTACTTCTTGGTTGGAGTGGGAGGAAGCAGAGGGGAAGACGAGGGACATGGAGGAACCGCGCGTAGAGATGTTGGAAGAGGGCACGTGGAAGGCCGGTGAGCAAGCGGCTTTGGGTCAATTGCAGGACCTGGACCGGCCCATATCTGACTCCGCGTCCCGAGCCACTGCGAATCGGTTTTGTTCTCGGGCCGGCCTGTAAGTAGAACTGGACGTGGGCCTATCAGTCACCCAGTGAAAGTATGTTTGGGACTACAACTTTACGATGTCCAAATCATAGGAAACTTATATTTACTGATTCCTATGGCTTTTTAGTTTATGAGAGATTGATGTCACAAACTTTAGGGCGCACTATGATGCATAATGCAACATTTAATTTTTTAGTGCATGCTTGCACATAACTAATATCGCCATCAATTGGCCTGCCCCCATCATATTATTGTTTGGTTGTTACTGGATTACGCCATTTGTTTTTCTCACAAACACCGGCTCCAAAATAAAATAGAAAGAAAGAAATATATATTCATATATCGGCAAACAATGAGTTTATACTATACAAGAAATTGGAAGCCCTCATGAAGATCATCACAAAGTTACAACTACCAAATGTCATTAATCTGCATGATGCGTTGGAATACTTTTGGAAGCATAGAGCTAATGACTTCTAATGCATTATTTCTGGGAAGATAAAACATACATGGTGGGAGCAGTTAGCAGTTAAAACATTTTCATGTTTGTATTCTTTTTCTATTGTTTTGGTTGCTTATGGGATCTTTCGGCAGCTTGACGATGACTAATTTTGTCTTCTGAGAAAAGTCCACGCTTATGCAGCGGCCTTGCCCGCCAATCCCCTTCTTTCTTTAAAGTCGTATCTGTTGATCTGCGCTCTCTGGGTTCCGCAAAGTTTACCTCGCTTTATTCCCCCGTAACTAGATTTATCCACCATAGTAGCTTATGGTCTAAGATGAAATTTTTTTTTTTTCGTAGTAGCAGTGGGAAAATGTACAAAGAGGTAAGGAAGCCACAGGGATGCCACGAAACTCAGAGGTCCATCCGCAAGGAGGAAGCAAATAGTTTTGTTACACAGATGAAGTAACTAGTAAGTTTACATGAGGATTGCCTAATGTACAATTCATTGGATTCTTTTGAACAGCAACACCATCTAGAAAGAATGCAAGATTGATAGATCCCTAGCAAACACTTGAGAGGGGCTAGACCGGTCTGCTCCTAGGCTACAGATTTGGTATATTTCTAGCTTGTACAATAGTAATTCAGATTCATCACAAAGCATTTCTTGTCGAGTCGAGATCGTGAAATAGTTTTACTCATGAAGAAAAGAGCCTCCAATTGATTTAATTTTGATAGCATGTGTGGACCCTTGTCCCTTATCTATGTTGTGGATCACCACCTACGGATGCTAGAGCAGGGGTAAGATTTCAATTATAGAATCATGTTAACGGACTATTGACCTTACAAGCTTTAAAATTAATAATAGAAAATTTATCAACAGTGTACATTAGACTCGAGAAATTCCAAATAAATTTAATGAACTAAGATAAAAATATTAAAAATATTTCAAAAGAACTATAAAATAGAATAGAACTACAAAGTGCATTTGAGATAAAATTGAATATTTATACTACTAAAATATAGGTATCAAACAGATCAAGTTCGGATTTTCTACGATGTGTGCTTTGCAATACAGAGAGCTATACAATCCTAAATAGCTGCAACATCATCCATCTCTAAGGCATACAACTTTCCTTCATCTCAAAAATGGCCATGTTTAGTATAATATGCAGTGCGTTATAATTTGAAGAAAAGTTATCCATTTTCGAGATGGATAATGTTGCTCCATGTAGTGTAAGACATGCCGAGATTGCTCTCTTGTTAGATAGAAGAAGCGGTTTGGGCGAGCAGGATGCTGGACCTGCCGAACCGGATCTACGGTACTGTTTTTTATATTTTACACCCGTTCCTTGGATTCCATGGGACGGACGGTCGTCGTGATCTATGAGGATTTGGACTCGCACACGTGTCGGTGTCGGGTTCCAACCGCAACAAAGAACTGCAGCAGGTCTTATCCTACTTGGCTGCGTCCCGCGAAGCTTGCGTCGCTCACAGCCACCGTCTTGGATCCGGCCCGATCCGTGCTTCCGTGTGCGCACAGGAAGAGGAAGGACTTGCAGCCAGCTGCAGTAGCGTCCTGCGATATTTATCTCGGACCAGCGAAACTTCCATGGACTGGTCCTTTCTGCTTCCCATGGTTTATTATATCATATTATATTTACTTCTCGGGGCACCACTATCAAAGCACTCCTCCAAATTCACAGGATGGATCGCCATGAATGAGCTCACAAGAAAAGGGAACCTAGAGCACAAAAATGCCCATAGACAAACTCTGTCACTGCTGCAGGGATCATGTACAATCATATATAGCTAGGTCTTTGCTCCGCAGGTTGGAGTGAATACAGGGAGTAATGGACAGTTTTTTTCACATTGCAAGAGCTGGTTCATAGCATGGTCTCCTCCGCTACACTGATACTTCTGCAGGGAATTAGGTCGTTGATTTGAGAAGATGAACAAATAGTCCAGCTCATGTCGGATTCTCGCAGTTAATTTATCTTAGAAGGGAGTGCTTTTTGTCGCCAACAATCAAAGCCCATTAGATTACCAGATGTTGAAACTTTTTACTATTGTATCGATCCTTGAAGCTTTAGAGTTGTAAATGAGAGCTCTATGATACATCCAACCCTACTTATATTAGGCTACTAATTAAAACTGAGATAGTCTAGTAGGGTTTCCTTTATAACTGTGCCTTTGGGTGCCTATTGCATAGCTTAAGATGTATCTGCAAACCAAGGCAGCTTATAATTTAAAAACTTCATCGAGAGGGCATTAATAAATTGAATGAAGCATATGGAAGATCCTCTTACTTAAGCAAGAATTTTACAGTTACGGTCGTCGTGTCTAGAGTTCCCAATTTAATCCTTGTAGCATGAACCATACTCTTTTAATTTTTTTTTTTATTAGGAAAAGGCAATACTTGGGATTTGAATTCTGGACATCCTACAAAGACAAGCCCCTAATGGAGAGATGCCAACCGATTATGCTGGCCAAGAACTAATAATCTTGACTTGCTTGGGAGGGTTCTTATATATCTCTTTCTATTTTTTAAAGAAAAAAAGTCGTCATATAGCATTATCGTTGAACTCCTTAGTTTCAATTATGCCTAACTTCCATTTATTAGTGTCGCTGCTTTAAACAAGAATCATATTGAAAATGTGTTTGATCCATTATGGGTTATTTCTCTTCTATGATTGGTTAAATCCATTAATTCCAGTCTTCATAGTCTTATATATACATACATATATTTATGTATATATAATGATCTACCAATACGTGAGAAAATAGACACTTGCTATTCTTATTTGTGAAAGGTTAATTTCTTTATCTTAACAAATAAACTCTAATGGCTGATGGTGCAGTGCAAGCCAAACACTCTATATTTAGGTTCGGATTTTATTGGAAGGTAAACATCTCCGTATTTCCTTAGATATTGACTGCAAGAATATCGCCAACCATTCAATTGAAGAAATGAGGCGATAAGATCTTGCTAGAATTATACAATATCTCACCTACTCTATAATTAACCTTACGCGCCGGCCTGCATTTTGTATATATATATATATATATATATATATATATATATATATAGGTGCGCATGGAGAGGGTACAGGATTTGAATTGAGACTTTACCCTGCGAGAAGATGGATGCGTTATTCTCTAAAACAATTCAAAGAGACGTGTCGTTCACTCCAACTTCATTGAGTTCTAAACAAACCCATAAAATGTCAAAGCTGCATGAAACACGACCATTGGATGCGGCCAAAACCACCCACCTTCCCATCACCTTCAACCAGCGAGGATGATAGCTCCTCCTCCTCCTCTCTCTCTGCTCGCAAATTCCTAGTGCAGCAAGTTTCGTAACAATTTTTGACTACTGGAAAGAGAAGAACCCTATTTGTAACACCTAATAAGCGATCTCTTAAATGTACAACACCTAAATATAGTTCTGAGGTAGGTGCCCCATTACTGTCACAATAAAATCTTATAAACCATGTCATAAGGAACGACTGAAACACCATGCAACTCCTATCTACTGTCTTCATCATAAAATTAATCTTATTCATATCGATATCCAAAGTGGAACAAAAGGAAAAACTTTAAAAGGAAAATTAAAAAGAACTATCTTACATCCACTAAACCCTATAGATCTGACCCTATTCGACAACAGAGAGAGAGAGAGAGAGAGAGAGAGAGAGAGAGAGAGAATCTAATCATAGATCGATCTCATTTGTCATCGGGACCATGACAACATCTTCGCTTCTCCGCATGGCATGGCCCTGAAGCCACGACTTGTCGCTCACCCCTCCTCCGGAAAAACCGCTCGATCTCCTCCGCTCCAACCGCGATTACCTCCGACTCCTGCAGTCGCCTCCTCTTGCACGAGGGCACCCTTCTCGGCTTCCTCGGCGCCGGAGGACAGCTCTTGGGAATCGAAGGCAGCTTGCTCTCCTTGGAGGTCGGTGTGCGGCACTCCTCGTCGGCATCTTTTGAAGGCGAAGGGTTTTCTCCTCGGTCTTCGGCTGACCGGCCCGTCGTCGCGATGGGCCTAAGAACAAACTCCGGCGCCACCCCGGTTAGCTCAGGGGAGGCCGACATGGTGCGGAGGAGATCACCAAAATGGAACTACCGGCTAAATATATAACTGTATGAAAAGGTAGGGATTTGGAAAGAAAGGTTGGTGGTTGGTATCCTACTCTTCTTATATGTTTATATGCAATTCTTTTCCATCTAACCCCCTACTACCCTCTCCTTCTAGTCTCTCTCTTCCAAACGCTTTCTTCCATGATGATCTCCTCAACTTTTTTACTTTCTTGCATGGGCCCTTTGGAAGCTGTCTTATCTCCTCTCTTTCCTACATCCCATGCCCTCCCAATTCATATAATAGCGAGAACGTATGTGTTAACCTGCATCTCTGTCGAGTTTGGCCTATCATGGACCACAAACTGGCGGTCGTCCAAGTGGCAGCTCATCACCGAAGATGGGACCGCAAGGGGGGTTAGGTATAGGTTAGCGAAGTAGAGCCGTAGTAGGTTCATATATCCAAGGGGATGGGCCTTTATTCTTCCCGACAGGTTTCATAGGATACCTTTGGGGTGGTTAAGAGGCTTCTGGAGAGGGGAACGGAACAGGGGCGTACAGCCGTCTGATTGTAACGGGGTGGGGCCCATCGGTGAACAGATCCGCATCGGATGCCGTTTTGGGGGTTTAAATGCCGGCCCGTGGACCTGTTCATTCTTTTACCGTTTTAAAATTTACGATGCTCTTCAGCACGTGGGATGCGAGAAGTCCTGCTAAAAATTGGATTGCTCGCTTCTCGATCTCAGCAAGCAAGGTGGATTGCGTTCGCCTATTCGTGATAGTGACGAGAAAAAGGATGTTTTCATGCAAATAAACGAATAAAAAAATAGTAAATAAATATATGTTAGGCTTATGCCCAATATTTTATCTCGATTCGCAAATACTTTCTTGCACCTTCAATTGCTGTTACATCAACCTTATATTTTTTCAATTTGTTGCAACATTACCCAGCGACCTTCTAATTTAGGCCAAAATTCGCCGTCGATGCCTACATTGCAAGTTATGCGTAGTAGGTAGATAGATGAAGGAGTTTGAATTGCTTTTAAATCTATGCATGGTGCAATCCTATCTATCGATCTCGTGAAAGAACGTCCATCATTCTTTAGCGTGAAGATGCCACCCGAATCCAGGGCATGATGCCATTGAGGTGCGGCTAGAATCTGGGTTTTGGAATTGTATTTGGAATTTTTTAGGGAATCCAGGCTGGTCGAATTTACAATACAATACTGCTCTAAATCAATTTAATTTGATGGACCGGGTAGAGTAATCCAAAACTAAGTTTGAAAAACTCTGTGTACTTTGATTAGGCATGTCAAATGAGTACCTTTAACTAGACTCCAAGCTAGCGTTGACTCTGCGACAACACATATTTATTCATGTGGGCTTGGCAATTATAACCCTATCCAAGCCTAATTAGTTGGAAAGCACTACATCATAGTGTGAAGTAACATAAACCCTAACAAGCATTTTGTAATAATAGGGTTTTATGATTCAAGACAATCACACGGCTAATGATCTTTTGAACTATATATGCAATCTATAAATACCGAGAAAAAAAAAATAAATGTAAC
The DNA here is from genome assembly GCF_009389715.1 of Phoenix dactylifera. Taxonomy (NCBI): domain Eukaryota; kingdom Viridiplantae; phylum Streptophyta; class Magnoliopsida; order Arecales; family Arecaceae; genus Phoenix; species Phoenix dactylifera. The sequence goes on along the minus strand of NC_052408.1, from coordinate 15,434,850 downwards.
AAAATACGGAGACACACACACAAAGTTAGGAAATTTAAGGTTACACAACATTCATGGCTGGTATTAGTCTTCAGCAAACTTGCAGTAGAGATGACTCAGTCATCCAAGAATAGGAAAAATATTTATTTCAAATTTGGTTTACTTTGAACAACCTATTGATTTCCTTATTGGATGTAGGACTTGGGTCATGCTCGGTGCCATGAATCTTGTACTTTTCAAACATATATTAAGTGGCTTATGCTACAATGTACGATCAAGTTCAGTTCCCCCTATAAGATAATGGCCCAAGGGGATCTCAAACCGCACGCGTTCCATAAATATAACAATGATGCAAATAAGCCATTACCTATTGATACATCATCGTAGCTTGCGAAACACATTACCTAACCCATTGTTTCCCAATTTTAGGCCAATAATCCTCAATCCTTCGCAGTGCCTCAATAAAACTCGTATTATATATACTAGGGGAGACAAAGATGTGTGCTTGCCATTGAACTCTGGAATCACGTCCACCGTAAAGTAATATGGCTCCATTCCGTCATTCAATTACGTTAATTAATGCTTGCGCTTGTTTCTCTTTGAATACAAGGACAGTCGCTAGTTTTACCGCATTTAATTTCTCTGAAGAAAGCTGTGATAAATATAAAAAGGTCGGCGTCACGAGAAAGGCCTGGCCATGGCCCAGTGCTGCGTCTTGGGAGCTGCAACATTCTCCCTTCTCTGCGAAGAGTGGGTCACGGCTCGTTCGAGTTTAAAAAACAAAGAGAAGAGGAGAGGAGAGGAGAGGAGAGGAGAGGAGGAGCACCCCACGGGCCCTGTTCCCTCTGGAAGCTGGGACACGGGAAAAGGTGGCTCAGCGGAAATGATTAGAGCCACAGGGCCTGCGCCTCGCGGCCCGAGCAACGAAGCGATACGGCCCGGTTCAGAGTTCAGACTCGTACCTGCAAATGGTTCCGGCCGAAGACATGGTGGTACCGGCGACAATGAGGAGCAAGGACCATTCTGAAAGCGAACGCACGGCAGCTTGGATTTTGGGAGAGGTCCAGCGGCAAGGACCGATGCCTTCAATTATTTGGGCTTTTGCGACCAATAAGGATCAAAGTTCTTTTTTTTTTAATTATTTTCTTGATTTGACAAAGATAAAATATCCCAGGTCAACTTGCTAATTTTATTTTATTATCTAAAGTGAGGCAACCTGTTCGAACCAATTGCTTGTTGGTCTGGCCCAACTCGGGCCACTTCATTTTGCCACAAATTGCCAAACCGAAGGCCTAAAATCGGGGGGGGGGGGGGGGGGGGGGGGGGGGGGGGGGGGGGGCTAGTAGGATACGGCTGCTCTCCGACATCTATCGTATTCTGTCTATCGGGCTACATAGTCTATAGGAGGCGAAAAGTGTTGCGGACTAGGTGGCGTCTTATGCGGCCCATCAGTCCGACAATTTTGTATGGAAAAATTATGTATCTGTTCTTTCTCTTTTGCATTCGGTACTTTTTTCTGATTTTATGGGCTATACCCACACACGTAGTATGTGAGTCCCCGTTGTATCCGGAAAAAAAAAGGGCCTAAAATCTGAACCTGGATTTCATGCGCAATTTGCCAATCAGCACTAGGACGGCCCATGCCACTCGGAGGCTAATATTGCTGGATATGGGCTGATCCTGTCGTGACCGCAAGCCAGCCTTTCTCTCGTGGTCTTACCCATTGGGCTTTACTTGAGGTGCCGGTCCAAGGTGATCGATAATGGTCCCTTTTTTTTTCTTCGTTTGAGTGGAATAGGAAGAAGCAAGGCACCTCAAAGTTGTTAGGATCGATAATGGTCTAAAATCTAAAGAGCTTAGTTGACCATTTGCAACGTCTTCTCTCAGAAGTCAGAACCTGCAAGTGATTGAATACATCTAGTGCTGGAAGTGGTCCGCCCTCCCATCATCCTCTCTCTAAAATCTGCGAAGAATGGCTTTGCTGGATGATCCACTCAGCAGATCTCGGAGCAAAACCTTATTTATTGCATGCATCTTCACAAAAGATAGAATGGCATTGTGAGATTTCTGGATGATTTTTGGAGCTCCATAGAAGGCATCTACAAGGAGCGAGTGTGACCAAAGGGGAAAGGGTGAAAGTAAAGAGGCAAAGAGAGCAAGAAAAGAAATAGATAATAAAAAGGGAGGTGAAGGGAAGGATGTTGGATGCCAATCATGACGAAACGATGTTGGATCCCTTATGAAAGCCGATGCTCGGGTATGGGTGGCAATCAGGTTGGGTTGGGTCGGATATGAGTCGGATCGAATGCGAGTCTAATTACAAATTTGTCAATCCTAACCTAATCTATTTATTAAATAAGCTAAAAATTCAAATCTAAATATAATTTATTTATCATATAGATAACTCAACCCGACCTGCACAATATGCTTATCGAACAGGTCGAGTAAGGTTAAACGAGTTAAATAGGTCAAGAAGGTTTTAATAGATTAAATGAATTTAAATAGGTTAAACAGGATAAACAGGTTGGGTTGAAAAGGATAGAAACAAGTTAAGCAATTTTTAAATGGGTTAAACAGATCTCAAATAGGCTAAATGGGTTAGGTTATAATTCACCTAATTATTAAACAGATCAAAATAGGTTAAATAGGCCTAAAGTCTAATTATACATGACCCACTTAATAGTTGGATTGAGATGGGCCAACTCGTTTATAACCCAAATCAAATTACATCAAACCTAAACCTACTAATTAAAATTGCCCCCCCTATACTTGAGTCATCGCCATTTGGCTTGAAAGGAATCCCAATCCCTAAGACTAAAGGGAGTTCCTTCCAAGCTCTATTAAGGTAGACCCTCGTTAATAACTTCTTTCTTGTTAAATGGAATAGGATATTTGGACTTAAAAAATAGGGTACAAAGTAGGAGGGTCGTTATAGGGGCTAAGTATCTTAAGCTCTATGGTTGCTCGGTGAGATTGAGGTGGTATTTTCATAACAGATGGAAAAAATTCCAAGATTATTAAAAAGAGAAGGAATACTAGGTAAATAAAAAGCGGAACTCAAGTAATAAGGATTGGATGGCTTTAGGCCTTTCCTGCCCTTTGCAATCTCTTTATGAATGGAGAATTTATGCAAGAATGATGGATTGAGACCATCACTTGCATCAAGAGTTAGGCATAAAGGATTAGAAATGCGTGGTTAAAATTCTATCTCGTAAGTCAAATAGTATATGAGTTGCTAAAAAGTTGCTTAAGCTCATTCAAGAGATGAGAGTGGAAGGGGGAGGAGATGCTTGGATAACCATGGAATATTAAGGGACAAAAAAATAAGAATAATTAGAGTAGTTTTATTTATAAGGTCTAATTAATGCAACATGGATGGCACTTGATCCAATTGAGTTTTATGTTGGGCTTAAATAAGAGTAATGGAATAGGTTATTTGAAGATTATATTTTAATTGCTATTAGTTGAATTTTGGTCGGTTAAGAGTTGTTCGTGAGAAAGGATCTATAAAACAACCACTTGATACTGGACACTAATCTTTACGCCCACAAGCCATCAAAACCTGCACTAATGTCTAAAAGCTTTCTGAATGTCCTGATACTTCGGGTTTGGTGTTCCCAGAGGCTTCTTCATTTTTAAAAAAACATGCAACGTGTCATCTTTATATTTATCGCAGCTATTATTTGGAGCTGCTGGAATGAGAAAAATGCTAGATTTATCTCCTTAATGAACGGTTTGTTCTCTGTGGTTACAAGGGATTTCCAGGCTTTGGTAAAGTATGGGAAAAGGTGTCTGCTCGAGCTTGGGCTCAATTGAGGAGTAATCTTGGTCTATTCTTTTATCTATCTAGTTTTTGGAGCTTACTTTATCCTGTATCATCCATTCAGTTCCTATTATTTACTATGTACATTCTTCAGTTCCTTTTCTGTTGACCTCTTTGGGGAATATCATTGCCTCTAATAAACTTGGGTGGATGTAGGTGGCCTAGCCATCCCTCAGCCTTCTCTTATTTCAAAAAAGGAAGAAAAAAGCAAAATGCTCTGCAAGGACATGTAGAGATATAACTTTAATTCTTCAATGGCTATGTACTGGATTATGTTAAATACATATATATAAGGTCAAAAAATTCAAATAATATCTTCTGGCTAGTCTTTTTGGATGAAATTTTTAATTGTGACAAATAGTATGAGGGCGGACCAGACCTATAGCCCATATGAACTATGGGACGTTGTAGCAAAAACTTATTTGGTCGACTTTGTATTGATCATGATAATTGGATTGAATTTGTGATACTTACAATTAGAATTGAATGGATTTGGATCCTTAGTCTATAAGAGGATGCCATGATTTAAACGAGGAGGTATGTAGGGACTTATGCAGACTTGTCTTTATATAAGACCAAAAAATGTAAATAATATCTTCTGACTAATTTTTTTGGATGAGATCCTAGGTTTGTGATTTGTTCATTGTCGAGGTCCTAGGTTGTGACATATTCAATTATAATGAAATGTAAGCCATATTTTTTTTTAATAGGATGAGGGCTCATACAAGAATAATTACATTTAAAAAATTAGAAAATAAAATATTATGAAATACGACCAGGATGGCAGTGGTCCTAGACATCCTCTCAATTTCTTGGGAATAAATATAGTGAATATGTTCATCAAAAAAAAAAATAATAATAATGTTGGCAATGCCTTCTCCCAGATTTGAACATAAAATCTACTCCCAATGGGCCTGATCTTTACGGCACAAACTAGATAGCTAGAAGCGACAACATTTCGATCCATCGTAAGGTCAACCGAAATGATCAAGCCTTGTCTAATATCATTCCCTCATGTTGATATCATCACATATGCATAAATTGCACTGAACCTAGCTAGGTAAAAAATTAAACCAGGGAGGCAGAATTTTATAAGAGGAGATGAGGTGAAGGAGAGAGGCAGAATTATATAAGAGGAGATGAGGTGGTGGGGCTTATTTGAATCCCCACCAGCCCATTTAATACTTGTGGACTTTCTAGTTTTTCAAACTACTACAAATTGTGGGCGGCTTACACCTCCCTTTTCATCAAAAATAAAAAAAACTAGTACAAATTGCCATCACTCGCACAAAGGTCAGCTGTCATTGACTTTTGGCCTGTTCCTTTCCCTGAGTCAACTTCCTGGACTCAAGAAAGTTCTTGTTCTTGGTCTCAGAGGAGGACATGTAATCGAGGAAAGCAGCGAAGTTTGTGTCCTCGTACATCCTTGGGTTCTCCTCGTTGACCAGCTCAGGCGAGGGGCTTACCATTCTCTCGGGCGGTAGGCTGTGGAGAGATGCGACCGAGATCCGAGACTTTGAGGAGTTGACAAGCACTCGATGCAGCACGCTCTTGTACCTTCCATTGCTGAATATCTGAATCAGAAAACATATACATGAAATTAATTTGTCTTGAGTCTTAAAAACAAGCAAGAGATCGAAAAAGAAACAAGCCAAGTTGAACAGAAATACTTATATATATATATATATATATATATATATATATATATATATATATATATATATATATATATATATATATATATATATATATATATATATATAGTTATTTGGCTCAATTCCTCGAGTTTAAGATCGTATGCATCACAAGGTCCAAAAGCAAACACTAATCTCTTGGAAATTTCTTTTTTGAATGACTATCTTGAATCAATGCTGAACAGACCTAAGCCCGTGTGGACCACCACAGGCAACCGAAAAAAACAAAATTTACCCCAGAGAACCCTGCCATCTCATCATGAGAAGGTTGATCTAGTCTTCAAAATTTTTCTATGGTATGTATGTGAGATTATAAATGTATAACCTCCTTGTTGCAAGTATTAGACTTTAAGGTGGTTGGTTATGGAATAAATATGGGAATTTCCTCCTAAATTCTTGCCAAACAGCAAAAGAACTGGGCCGATACCATGGTGGGTGATATTATCACCCTCTGCCACAGTATCCTGCCTTGGTATAAGTTTGATGTAATAAGCTTGCTCCTATTTTCTTCAATTATCATTTTGTCCTTATCCACTTTAAAAACACAATTTGGTTTCTGTATTGAAGTATAAACAATTGCAAATTTCAATGTATATTAGATGTCATTTTTTCTCTCCTCCTATTCTCTATACTAATTTCTCAAGCAAATAGTAAGACACTTCTTGTTCGTGAAATTGACCCGTTCTTTCAATGATGCAAGAGATATTTCTCCGGTAACCAAACACCACCAGAAAAATTAAGCAGGCCTATAATTACATCATGTTTAATCAAACATATGAAGGCTATGATAGTGAAAGTAGGCGGCACTATAGTTATGTTATGTCTAATCGAAAGTCCGAAGTTGGGTCTTAACTACTATATCAACGTTGTATAAGCATTGAAAGAACAAAAATTTATAGATGTATCCCATATTTTCGACTCAAAGGACCTATCACACAAACCATTCATTTTCATGAAAGCAACATGCAATTAAATAGTTTATCTCATGCCTACATGACTGTTACGTATAATTCACGTATTAGCTGATAGCTACGCCATATCGAGATATACTATTGCTTAGAAAGCATAAAAAGATTAATCAATTACCGACCTCAAGATGATCACCAATGTTTATGACAAAGGAGTTGGGGACGGGCTCCACGGTGATCCATTCTCCCCCAGACTGGACTTGAAGGCCCTCTACATCATCTTGGAGGAGGATGGTGAGGAAGCCATAGTCGGAGTGGGGCGGCATTCCAAGTGTAAGATTGGGTTCGGGACACGCCGGATAGCAATTCACAACCATTAGGTGCGACCCATCGTCGAATTCTCGGAGAATGCTAGCGTCTACACCCAAGGATTCAAAGATGGCCCCCATGAGGACTAAGAACAAGGATTTCGCTTGCATGGCATATGACATGGCCTCCTCCCTGCAGCAAGATCAAAAGTTTCAAAGGATAACAAGAAGAAAAAGCTATTACTAGAGTACAATTAGAGGTTAATTAATTAATGAATTGGTGGTCCTAAGTTCACAAAGTGGGAATCTACAGGCCTAATCCTCACGTGGATCTAAGCAGAATCTACAGGGTGTCACTTAAACCTTATTTATAAATGAAGTGTGGTCCATGTTTTTTTTTTTTGAAAAAAAAAAGAAAAAGGAGGAGAACAAATAACTAGGAAAATGGAAGGAAATATCTCGAACCTCGACTAAGACAGTGTGATGTAATACTCGATCAAAGTAAACTAAAGGAGTAACAGACTGGAGGAATATCTTGCAAGGAAGAGACGTGGCATGCCTTGATAGGCTGAAGTGGGCGATATATATCATGGTTCCCTTTAGGTTACGGGAAATGCCTTGGCCTCACAAATGAGACCAAGATATATATAGCTAGTCCACTCTCTGTTAGGTTGCATGATGTCATATGCCCAAAGCAAACTTCCTATGTTATGGGGGTTGAGTTGTCTTTCGAGGCTCTTTTTGTTGCTGTCCAAAGAGCTGCCCTTCGTGACCATGCCCTTTAACGCCAGATGACGGCAACAAGTTTTTGCTGAGAAGATATCCAATAACCATGGCAACTTTCTATAGCCGACACTTCGTCACCCATTCTTAAATATAACTATCTATCTAATAGAAGAACAACATGACAAGCAAAAGGTTAAACAAAATTATTTGATGCAGCGAAACATGTGTGCAATTGGAATATAATTTTGTCTTTTGTTTTTTAATCTTTTCTGTAATGGTCAGGAACTCATTTAGATGAAAGATTATTTGCCTATTCATGCGCTCGCTTATCACACTTATTCTCAGTTTATCTCAAATTAGTTTAGCAACTCGCAATCTGGCATATGGGCTCCATGCTATGTATCGCTGGTAGATAAGGTTTGTTGGTGCCGGATTTGCGAATGGCTATGGAACGACTTCTGGCAACTTCTATAAAGATGGGAAGAGGATGTAGCTTGTTTTGACCAACTTTGTGGTGATATTGGATAATAATTAGGATATCCAACAACTTCCAACTGAATAGCCAACCCTTCCATGCCTATGCGTCATAAATAGTAGTGAGCCCACCCAGGTCCCACTTGTTCGATTGGTCAATTCTTCTAGCTAAGTGTAGGAGGTTATCTTTGTATTTGTGGTGCAGTAAGCTTTATCATTAGAAGTGCCAGTAGTATTTTTGTGGCTACAGATTGTACTAGGATCTATGACACAAGTATTTCAATGGTGGAATTGAATGCAGCATGGGAGATTCTCGGACAATTATTAGATAGCTTTCCGATCCATTGCATGCGGCTGTAGAGCCCATACTACAACCATATATGGCGCATGCATTTAACTCTATTCCTATAATTACCTAAATCTACAGTCTTATTTTTTGAAACAAAACGCAATGTTAAGCAAACGAACGGTGTCGGCTGGCATGCACGCAACATCACTAGGGTGCCGTAAAGAATAAACACTCTGCACGGTTAAGACTTCCAAAAGCTAGAGAGAAGTCGAGGCCTCACCTCAAGTCCATGGGAGAGGAAGGCCAGTATGGTAGAACGCTCTCCATGGGATGGCAGCTTAACTTTAAGAAGTCCCTCCAACAGAACACTCCATCCCTACACTGGTTGAAGCTGGTTCCATACCTCACCGGACTCCTTACATCGGTCGACATATACTTTGCTCTCTCCTCGAAAGGCATCTCGAAGAACCTCCTCCCCACACCGATGATTCTCCTCGTAGCATTGCAAGGAATGTTGTGGTTCACAACCTAGAGATATAAAAGCCCGAACTAATTAAGCTAATCACCAAGTACACATATATCGATCATCCACTAAAATGTTCTTAATTAAAAGAAGAAAATGGACACATGACAACTACCTGAAAGAAGCCATACTCCTCGCAAGCTTTCGCTAGGGACTTGAGAACTTGGGGCCGGTCGGCTGTATGCAAGCGAGCGAGATCGATGACCGGCAGCTTAAGGTTGAGACTGCTGGTCCTCCTTTCTTCTCCCATCACTTGGGGCCGTTCCGGGACCGGCAAGATGTACTTGCCTGGGACTCTTGTGATGCCACTCTCACAAAGGTGTCTTACTCCCTTCATGTACTTGCTCTCTAGCGACTCCTCTTCCTTCTTGCCTTCCATCACCAGGTCCATTACCATTTTCTTTGGATATTATATATAGAGAGAGAGCGAAACAAACGTGAGGGATATGAGAAAGAAACAGGTTAGTCTACTGGAGAGAAGAAATGATGTGGGTGAGAGGATGGGGAGGAAGTGGTGAAGAGGAGGGTTATATATAGGTGGAGAAGGGGGAAGCTGGTGGAAAACGGGCTCCGGAGATGGTTTCTCGGTGTGCCGTGAATCCGTTGACGCGGTATTTGGTCAGACCACGAGCCCGGCCCCCGCACGATGACTTCGTATTACCGAGCAGAAGATCTCCTGTTTGGTACCAAACAGCTTTCAGTCCTCTCATTTGATCTTGCGGCCGACACCTCATCTCTTTCCCCTTTCATGGCAATGCCTTCGCCTGATCGATTCGCTGATTTGGATTGAAATGTGATGCACGGAATGAAGTCCGTTGAGGAACCTCAATAACTTATTTTTTATGGACAAGCTTGTTCTTAAATCTATGGCTCCTACGTATGTAGAAGATAGTTGACTTCCTAATGTTCAACACAAGGAATTGTGGACGTTGGCTATGGTTTATTCCTCTATCTCTCTAGTGCTTGAATTGGCTGGATGATTCACTTAGGGTTTTTTTGTCTACATCTCCTTCTAAATATTAAAATTTGCATGAATACTCTTCCAAAATTAATATTTATATATATACCCTTATAAAATATTGGTTTTGCATATATACTTTTCTTTTTTTTTCTATATATGTGCCTACACCATCTAACATTGTCAAAAAATTGGCGGTTTAAAATTAAAAATAACTAAAATATGCTTAATGGGTAGATTTGCACACAAAAAATATTTATAAGAGTATACATGCAAATAACATTTTGCGAGGGTATTCGTGCAATTTCATATATTTAGAAGGGTTTACATGCAAAAAAAAAATGATTTTTTTCTATTTCAACCTGTTTTAACACTCGAATTTGTCTAGTATCTGCTCCTCAATGTTTTTTGTAAAAATATTGCTTAAGAAAAATATTGATTCAACAATTAGATAATAAAATGAGTTATGGAAGTTCCTTTACTAATTATAGGATTATTCTACTTTATTTTTCTTTATTTATAACAACCAGTATATCTTATTTTATCAAAATATAACTTGTAATATTTATTGTTATAGATATATATACGAGGATATGTATTAAAATATCTTAAAGACATACAATAGATTGCAATAATCAAGCTTCCTTACTACTGCTATACTCATGGGTGGAAGAACAGCATCAATCATCTCCAAGCAAAATTGTTGAAGGACTTCGAACCTTTCAGATTTATTAAAAACCTCCGCGACCATATGGTAGAAGATCACCCCTTATGTTGTATACCTTAAGCCATTTTTTTAGAGCTTCAATTTTCTAGAAGAAGAAAAAATCTAGTATATGGGGCCCATCTCATACACTAAAAGATAAATATTGCATATTTCTTATAGCACTTTTTTTAAATAATTTATAAAGCTAAAGGCAGAACTTGACCATCTTCATGTAAAAAATAATACAATAAAGGGTTGTCTATGGTGGAGAAGGAAGTCGAGGATATGTTTTTAATTTCTGATGGAGAAATAAAATAGAGGGGCGAGAGAGATTGAAAAATTTCTCAAAAGAGGTAGAGATATTAGTTTTTAGTGAGACCAATAACCTATTACTCACTTCAAAAATAAAAAGTACTTTCATAATTTTAATTAATTTTTGATTTAAATAAATATAATTTTAGCTAATTATATTCGCTGAATTGCTATAGTGTTTTGTGAGGGCATGCACATAAATATCAATTTGGAGAGCATTTATGTAGATTTTAATATTTAGAAAGGTATTTATACAAAAATTCAAGAATTTTTTTTGAGCGTATACCCTCCTAAATATATGAAATTGCGCGAATACCCTCCAAAATTGCCATTTGCATGAATAGCCTTATAAACATTTCTTTTTGCATGTTTACCCATTAAGAATATTTTTGTTATTTCAATTTTAAACCTTAACTTTTTAATGACATTGATGGCATGGGTACATACGCAAAAAAAAGAAAAAAAAAAGAGAAGGGTATGCATACAAAACAAGTATTTGATGAGGGTATACATACAAATATCAATTTTGGGAGGGTATTCATGCAAATTTCAATATTTAGAAGAGTATATATGTAAAAAACCCATTCAATTATTCACCTACTGCCACCACATAAGTGTCCCATGTATCCCCTATGATGATTGAATTGGGCAAAACATGCGTGCTAGCAGGAAATACTTATATTTTCTGTAACATTTATTTTCTACATATTTTATAGGAATGAAACTTTCAGTAAGATAATGTAGATCTTAGTATGACGAAGGACCGGACTTGCATCTATGCTTCTTTATTTTCTCTAAGCATGTAGATACATGAGGGATTCCATACATACATATGATTATCTTTGTGGCTGACCGAGGCACAAGATTTGAATTAGTAGGTCAGGTATGTCTTAAGCTTAGACTACATTGGTTGATTATTTAGGCCTAATACCAAACATTCATTTGCACATCTTTAAATATTTCACTGCATACTTCTATCTATGGGCATATCGATAGATATGCACTTCTTCTACTAAACGTTCTCAAGTTAGCTTTTCAACCAAAAATGGAAGTCTCGGCAGTCTACTATGTTCAACTCGAGTAAAACCATCGTGAGGGTTTTGGCGAGAACATCGGAGGAAGAAAATCGGCTGAGATGGACCTCGAATGACTATCTCCAGTTCGAATGGACAGAGTCTTCAATTCAAATGGACAGAGTCTTTGGTTCGGATGGATGGAGTCTTCGGTTCGAATGAACGAAGTCTTCAGTTTGAATGAACGAAGTCTTCGGTTCGAATGGATTTCGCCAGGATGTGTGTACTCATCGACAACACCAAGCCCATTTGCCCGAGTGTCAAAGTGAGAGTAGATGATATTGTTCCATGGTAGTAGTTCACCTATGAGGAATTGCCAGAATGGGTGAAGAAACTTATAGCAGTAGAACCTTATCTATGCGTCCAGGGTTCCTGTCACTACATCTCAACCAGTAAGGAGTAGAAGATCACCGACTCCGAGCCCTTCGACTGGCCAACAAACTAGAGGATGGGTGCAACCAAAACTGGTGTGAAAGAATTCCCTACCAAATATGCCGCTAGGGTCAAAGTCTCCACCTTAGGACTTAGGGTCCCTATTTACTCCTTTTGTAGTTGCAAATATGGAAGAGGGGTCAGATCCTCAAGATATGGAAATCATAGTGGCATCTATAGTAGCTATTGAGGCTGTGGCTATTCCATCAACAAAGGAAAAAAAGGAAACGATCTCAAACTAAATCTCAAAAGACAATTTTCCCTCTAGGATCAAAATGTCCTCCGCAAATCAAGGTACTTATGCAGGAGGAATCTGCAAAAGAGAGCGGAGGCCAAAAGAATGCAAGCAACAACATCTTCTACCCCTCAACAACATGTCTCCATATTGCATACTCAGAAAATAGTATAGAGACCCATGGAGGCACCGATACACTCAGAGATCACATCTGCAAAAGAGAAGGAGGTTGTTTCTTCCAACATTGTATCTAGTAATGCTCCTTTATCTCATGATAATTATGTCCAGAAATTAAAGTTGATATTTCATTATAATGAGAACCTAAAGGGTGAGCCCATTCTAGTGTCACCTCCACTTGAGGACCCCTCTTCAAGTAATCAATGTGAAGAGGCTAATGATATGGCTGTTAAAATACCCATGATGGTTGGCAAGGATGTAGACCCTCCATCCTCACAGTCATCGTGAAAATTCTAGCTTGGAATTATCGGGGGTTAGCCAAAACCCATTTTGTCAACCACACTAAAACTCTAATTCAGCGACACGGTCCTTTTATATGTTGCTTGTTGGAAACCAGACTTTCTAAAAATGCCATGAATCGAATCAAAAGGGTGATGGGTTCATTGTGGGATGTGTATAGGGCACTTGGCCTTTCAGAGGATGTTATTGTAAGCTAGTATAAAGATGTTGGCTGGTCACCTTTATCCACTTTGAGAGATAAGTAGCTTTTGATGTCATCACTCTACACTCAAGGCCAACCTAGATTCTAGGGGTAGTGTATGCTAGTACTTATAAGATTGAGCACCGACACCTTTAGACTGAGGCTAGTATGGTTATGTCTTTGGGCTTACTCTTCCTTCTTATTGGTGATTTCAATTGCATAATTCTTCTGAAGATAAGAAAGGTGGTCAACCTTTTAAAATTAATAGAGAAGTTTGTGAATTTCATATCTTCTTTCGGTGGCAAGCAAGCCTTATAGACTTGGGCTACTAGGGGTCTAATTATTACACTTCGTGCAATAACCACATGAGTCTTGCTTAGGTATGGAAAAGGTTGGATAGGGCCTTTATTTTTGATACTTGGATTGATCTCTTTCCTGAATCGTGTCTCATTCATCTAACCAAATATACCTCTGATCAGTGCGCTATACTGTATTTGGAATTGGGGAAACATGATCTGGAGGGCCAATACCTTTTAGATTTGAAAAAATTGGCTATTCTATGAAGACATTCAAGGGGTTATTAAACGAGCTTGGCATTGTGAGGGTCATCATTTCCCGGGAGTTGAGTTGATAAGGTTCCTTTGGAACACAAAACAAGCTATTAAGCATTAGAAGAAAAGCCTAGGTAATTTAGTTAAAAAGGGGTGGTAGTTATATGAGGAGACACATATGTTGCAGACAATTGAATAGCAACACATGCACCTCATATCCCTGCTGAGAGCTTATCATTGAAACCTTCATATGTAGAAAATATTCTACGGATAAAAGGCCAGGACCATATGGCTAAAGGACGAAAATGCTAACACTTAATTCTTTTATAAATCAAGAGTTATTAGAAGAAGGCAGAATAGAATCATGAGACTCCGGCCGGATGAGCTGAGGGGACATAGTAGAGGACCAAACTCAGATCAGAAACCACCAAGGCGCTCCCCTATTTGGAGGAGAATTGGCGAGTGCAACTCTTTGTTTCAGCCCCATTTTGTATGGACCACAAGGACGGGCTCGAGCATAAATGTCCTTAGGGACCCCCAGCTATCCACTGCTCCCCTTTTGATGTGGCCTACTCGATTGAATGTTGAATAGTGCAACTCAAAAATTCATGTGCAAAATCTCTTAGGCCCTGACCATTTACGGAACCGCAACTTGTTGGCCTCTTATGTTTTCTGCTGAGATGATGACCCAAATTTATTGCATTCCCCTTGCGCAGGGAAGCTAGTCTGATCAGCTTGGTAGGGGAACTAGTAGGCCTAATATCAAGTCACTATTAAAGATATGCATGGATTGATTGTGCCTTACGTACCAGCTGAAACTCTACATGATTTCAGATGGATTTAGAGATTGAATATGCCAATGAGGGTAAAAACCTCGTGGTACGTAGAGACTGTACATTATGGGACCGGTTGCCTCGTAAAAAACTTTTGCATTGCAGGGGTATCATAAATGATGTCTTTTTTGCGAGTCAATGATAGAAGACTCGGAACATGTGATTATCCAGTATTCTTTTTGTAGCTAGTTGCTGGGGTCAATTGTAACGCAGAGGTAGGCATAGCTTTCTTTCTTATAGTCTTTGCTGGCCTTAATACAATATATCTCTAATGCCCCAGGTAGAGGCAGGAACGAGAGGTAGAGGTATAGTCTTGCATTGCGTGGTTGATTTGGGTGGCCCGTAATGAAAGAATTTTCCAGTCGACTCCTTATCCCGCTCAGCATCCGAGAAGTACACCCCTTCTGCAGACTCGCGTGTAAGGATAAAGATTTGTTGACTAGTTATGTAATTTGCAGTCCTCTTCTATTCACCAGCACTGTGTATGATTGAGAATATGAACCGCATAGTACGAAGTATACCATTATAGTATCAGTTCGGTATCGATATCCGATACGGATGACGTACCTATACACGATATACCAAAAAAATTTCGTACCATATCGATATTGTGATGTATAGCATCGGTACAAATCCGGTACCCAGATGGCAAATCTTAGTTGAGAATGGTTGAGAGTCGAAAAACATCCGTTTATATGGTCAAGAGGGGCTTATTGTTAGAGTATGATCTGCCGAAGGACCGGTCAATAAGTTTCCCTAATTAAAAACAAACACAAAAAAACACCAGCCCGTGGAGACGGGATAGCATCGTTACAAAGTTGTTAGTAGAAAAGAACAACATCCACCGCGGTGGAAGATGAACCGGATCTTTGCTTATAAGAAGCCAATGCCTCAAAGATATGGGTATCAAGGAATCTGTTTCGCTCTCGCATCGGTCTTGATCTAGTGGAACAAAATCTCTACTATTCACCACAAACCAAATTTTGTTGTTTGGCTTTTGTTTCACCATAGATTTGTCCTTCTTTGTAAACTACGATCTCTCGAGAGATTTGGTGGGAGATGCACTGCATCCACGCTGGATCTTGGTTAAGGGCGTTGTCCTGGTGGACCCATATATAGATGTGGTAAGCCTGGGCATCTTTGAGCCTGGCTCGAGTGCAGCTGCTCCTGGGTTGCTCAAGATTTGGCATTTTAGTATACTGATGGAAGATCAAAGGAGGAACAAAACTTCGTGACAACAACGATTGGATTCCATCTTCCGGGCCGCTGGTTTTGGATGGGAGGTATTTGCCGGCCGGGTTCCAAAGACGAGAAATTATATCTTGCACCATATAATCATGCGTGCCAATAATTATAGCCGCACGTTGTTGTAGTACTACATTAAGATGAGTGCTTGATAAATAGGATCTATAGCATCGAGCGACTGTAATTAGCAGCGGACATGGCTATATAGATATAATTTCTCTCTCAAGAGGCCAGACCAGCCGACAACGATTTCTCTGACTCTTGTCCACTGTCCATTCATCGGATGCATCCCGGATTTGTCACCTTCCGAATACTCTGGGGGCCAAAAACAGCGTGATCATTACATGTTCTCGTGTCGTCGAAGGACAATATATGCTACTTTTGTTTCTGAAGGAGCTCGCAAACAAGAATAATATAGTTTAAATGTTGGAGTTTTTTTTCTTCTAATGGAGTTGTTGGAGATTTGAAAATCCAATTTTTGCACCCTTACATGAAGTTTTCAGAGTTCTTTAATGAATGCAATATATATCGTGGATGCAAAGGCAACCTTTGATATTAATTATGTGATGTTATATAATGATTTAAGCATCAAACTTCATTAGATTCGATTCAGACATCTTTTAAGATAGGTAAATCATGGTCTGATGCATTTGTTCGATTTATGTCATGCACTATAGCACACTTGTGCAGCTAACACTATTCTTATTGCAACCATTAGATAAATAGATAGAAAATCACTAGTTACATCTTTTTGGAATTTTCAGTAGTGTAGATCATGGATGATGATATAAATTCAATACAAATAATTTATAAAGCATTTAACATTTAGTATACTTTGTCTATATACATATAACTAGTGTTCTTTGTCTTGAAAAATGACAAATGCATGTGGATCATTGCTGATTTGTGCTTGTCATCATTCTTGTGTGTGGGTTATATGATGTTTTATCGAAAGAAAAGATGAGCGAGAATGTAGGCATACGATACATAAAAATTCTATCAACTCGAACTTCTAAAGTTTGATCTTCATTTTTCTGAGAACTTATTTGTTCTTGATGATTTACTTCCTTTTGATGAAAGAATGTAAACATACAATTTTCACTTCCTTTTGATGATTTACTTCTAAGAAACGCTACGTCACATCGCTTAGAATTTTTTACATGAATACCCTCCTAAATATCGAATTTGGATATCCTTCCAAAATTAATATTTGCATGTATATCCTCGTCAAACACTTGTTTTGCTATTCTATCCTTGTTTTTGCATATATACCCACACCATCAAACGCCGTTAAAAAATTAATGGATTCAAATTAAAATAATTAAAATATCCTTAATAGGTAGATGTGCATATAAAAATATTTATAACACGATCGTGATGGGAGACAAAAACACTTTTGCTTTCCCCTCTTCTAACGCAACTGAACGAGTGTATTCAAAGTGTACCGCGCCTTGCTTCCGGAAGGGCGTGGAGCTTCTCAACCAACAGAGAAGAGGGGATGGAACTACGTCTTTCATCCCGTATAGGGTAATTGAGGGATGGAGCTGTTCTCTTGATGGAAGAGAGTAGGGCCCTGGCTGAGCCTGAGTTTGTCCGCCAGTGAGTTCTTTTCTGCGGGATTCCTTTCTGTTAAAATAATTTTAAAATTATGTGTTAGAAGAACCGAGACATTTGTGCAAAAACATTATTTTATGACGATACAGAAATAAAAATAAATTTTAAGAGGATATTCAGATAAATTTAAATTTTTAGAAATATATTTATGCAAAAAATTCTATTGCTTAAAATATTTGATCAGTTCAAACGAAAACTAATCATGCCAGCCATCATCATTTACTTCTCTAGTTCTTCTTAAGTCAATGCTTTATGTATGTATCTCAAGCCAGCTGCATGTATACTATTAGCATGTACATTGTAAAATCTCCAAGAGCACTGCGTAGAGACAGAGTTGATTTATTTTCTAGAAGATCAAGAAGCAATGCTTACATCATTGCTGCAAATACCTCAACCTAGAGAGTTTCATCTCATTGTGGTTGTGGTGATAGAGCTTGTCCTGCTCACAAGGTTGAGCTTTCATGAGCTAGCTTAGGACAGCAGCTCCCTCTTTGTAAGGAGAGGTAGAGTAGGAGACTCAAATTACCTTTTTATATATCGAAAATCATGTTCATAAACTACAATCTCTTGCTTGAGGATGCATTGTCCTCTCTAGCTATATCTTTAGTAAAACGGAAATTATGTGCGCGAATACATATGCTTCATGTAATTCTCTTGATACATAAATTATACATCCCCAAGCATAAGCCTTGCCCCACATATATACGGATGAAGGCAAAAAAAAAATGGAAGCTCCACGAAGGTGTCCTAGAAGCTACAAATATATCTATAGATTCGGTCAAGATCATATCGCTGATGAAGCAATCCAATATGTACATAATTCTTATTTAATAAAATAAAGGGTGGCACAATCTTCTATTCAAACAATAATAAAAAAATCTCAAAACGAACTAGATATTTTCGGTGGCTCGGTTTGTGGGGATTGGACCCTTTTCTTCATTTGGCACTATCACAAATCTTTCAGATGTACAGTTGTTGAATCATATTGTCGAGGTAAGTACAATGAACTTGACAATAGTTGGGGGATTAGGACGCATGACCCATAAGAATCCCATGGCTATAACACGGGCTTGTCTTGTTCCCTAACTAAAAATTTCCTGTGAACTGGATCCCTTGGTTTCTGGGACCGGTGGATTAGGCTCCTTAAAATTAAAGTTATTCTGCGAGCACGAGACCTAAGATTGGATCCAAGTCGATTTCAATAAAAAGAGATGGGTCCATGGCTGGGGCTCGTGAACACTGCCCTCCTTGGGATGCTTTTGTCCTTCGTTCCTCATTCGTTGCATTGCATGGTTAGAATCGGCATCAACCACCCAATAATTTAAGTCTTCGTTTCCTTTTTCCAATGCCCATATCTACTTAGATCCTCTCTCTCTCTCTCTCTCTCTCTCTCTCTCCCCTTCCTTCCTCTCTCTCTCGCTGTCACTCTCCTTGGTTAGAATTAGTCGCAATTTAATGATGGAATTTTTCCCTGGAACCTGGCTTAGTGTTTTGATTAAATGAATTTTATGACTAATTTGAAATCTCTCTCTCATACGTACATGCATACATACATATATATACTTATATGTATGTATGCATGCATACATGTACATACATATTATATTAAAAAAAATACGTAATCATTTGGAAAGCCTCGTGAATCAGTTGTAACTTGGACTGAAATACAAGTATCAAATCCAACATCATAAAAGCTTGCATCCGTCGACTCTTGTTCGTTATTGGCGTCGGCTCGACTTAACAAACTTCAACATTAATTGTATGTTTTGACAAAAGACATGTATAGGCAGAGAAACTAGGAAGGAAAAGCATATAGAATGGAGATGTCAACGAACCAAACGAATCAACTGCGAATGTCGGCTTTGTCTCAGGAGTCTTTTTTTGAAAGGGTCGTTTTGTCTCAAAAGTCAAGCAACCAAGATTGAACAAGCGCAGGTCAGTCGAATTGCACACATTAATTAGACTTGACATTCTCAAACCCGCCATCATATAGCGCAGAATTTAAACGCGCGCCATGAAGTCATCACGATAAGAAAAAGAACAGATCTATAAGAGATGAAGCTACGAACAAGTCCATGTCCATGAGTTTCCTAGTTTACGATCGGTTGAACACGTACTGATTGAATGCATATAATTAAATAGACTAGTCTCCATTTTTCAGCTCATGCATGGTTCAACATTTACGAGAATTTGGTCTCTAAGGTGCTTCTAGAAATAAGTTTTCTTCTCTTAGCCTTTTTCTATAATTTGAGCAACCTATTTGTCTAACCTCATGCGATTCACCCGGCTCACCTTGACGTGGAATCCAGGAAAAAAGTGCTCGCCTTCATTGTCGAGGGAGAAATTAGAGAGCGCTCCTGCTCTCTTCAAGGCCAATCTGCGTGGATTTCTTTCAATTAGTTTTCACGAGTCAAATCTTCCATGCTATGCATGCATCACCCTCCTCGAAGTTTGGAGTCTTAAGATTCGGCGATCTCCCAAGCTTCTTCGTGGCACTGCAATCCAAGCCCAGGAGAGGTAGATTCCACCATAAATGTGCGTTTCTAGATGGGGATCCGATCAGCAGTTGATGTCATTAAGTGTTGAAACACCAAGCTGCTATGCAACAACTATAGCAACAAACTAGCATCATCTCCAGCCTACACCTTGCAAATAAAAGTTTGAGGTGTTCCAACTTCACAATATATACATATACATATACGTATATGTATATGTATGTGTATATATGCATGTACGATTTTTTGGCTATGGAGTGGGTGTGGTATGGATGAGAATTGAGAATTGAAGGAATCCTTATCACCTGTACCTGACTCCTATTATAGTACTTGTGCAAGGCTGGATACAAGTCAGCAGAGCATCTTGATAGCGAACCATTGTGTCCCGCTGCATTGCCCGTCAAGATTGGGAGCTGACATGCATGAACTCCTTTGCAAGTCATTTATATAGAAAAAATCATGCATAACTTGGACATCCATATTTGTTCCCTTTTATTTTACCAAAAAATAATTAATAACTAGAAACTCAATTATCTATGAGTTTGAGTTAGGAATTTCGAAATACCAACTCTGCTTGTGCACAAGTTAGATCATGTCCATGGCCATGGAAACTCACAAACGTGTGGATATGGCGTGATGTCCTACACCACGCCGTGCCACCCCTATTTTGTTTTGTCTAGCATCAAACAAGTGCATGAAGAAATTGGCCAATGGTCCAAGGTCACGCGATGAATCTATCAAGTAGAGCCCATCCATATAATTTTTAGTAGCTAAGAAGTTATCTACATATTCCATTCTCTTGTTCATCAATGGCAATACCTAGTGATGTAGTTCAATTCCTTTTTTTCTTTTTTGGTTTCAGTAGTTAGGTTTTTCTTGATAAAGATATAATTTTAAAAATTTGTATAATATAACATCAGAATATGTTCTTATTTATGATGAAGGTCAACGTACTAAGATTCATGAAATGAACAATAAAGTTAATGAACAGATCTTTGTAAAATACACCTTATCCCTCGATATGTGCTAAGTTTTCTGATTAGGCCAGACCATGTCATATGTTGAACCGGTTCATTGAGGTCCAGTTATAATGCCTGGCCCCATATCCTTTGGGCTGAATCCGGCCCATTAGAGCGATAACTCCAAGGTCCAAGGATCATTTTTTTTTTTTGCTACACAAGACGCGGGGGGGGGGGGGGGGGGGGGGGGGGGGGGGGCTCACTCGCATAACAACAACTCCGGGCTCACTCGCATAACAACTCCCACTGGGCCCTCTTCCACCAGGAAATGTTCGATGCGGATACAAAATTTGCTCATATCCTTTCCGACCTGTGGGTTACCCCACGTTTGAGTACGTCACCCCAGCGCCACTTCAGTGCCAGCTGGACTAGAAGCACTCCCACCGAGCATGAGCATGTCCAGGGCAGGGGGCATCCGGCCCCCACATTTAATCAACGCCCGCGCGTTTTGAACCTGGACCACTCCGGTGGAACCAAAGTCCCGTTCCAACTGTGCTACCATCTTGGTGGCTCCAAGGATCATTTTGATGACAAGATTTTTATAGAGATAGGGAAAGAGAAGAGGGTGGGGCAAATATCCAACCTCAAACAAAAGCCCAGATTGCCGTCAGAGAAATGAGAGCGGACCATTCTAGCGGTCTTCTACTCCTTCCTCCATCAGACAGATTTTTCCTTCTTCTCAGGCGTCTTCGGCTTTCTTATGCGTCGTCTTGAATGGCAATGATTTATTTTGGGAGTCTGCTTGTGATGAAATTGGGCTGGCTTTCTGTGGCCGCGCCTGGCAACCCAGCTAGTTGGGCTACTCTGTGCGGACTGGGCTTCCCTCTTCTACTTTGACCGTGGGCTCTGCCTGTCCCAAGTGGGCCTGGATTGTGGGCTTCCTGGAGGGCTGGTGCAGGCTAGTGCAAAGGCCAGTCAGGCAATTGCTCAAGCGGGTGGTAGGCGAGTTCGGATCCGAACGATTCCTTGCAGTACCCGACTCAAAACGCCCGTTGAACCTTCTTGCATTTACATCGGCAATTATAAGCATTGCGAGCTTCCTTTAGCCAAACAATGCCAAGACGACAAGCTGCCAGATGAAGGGTTCCAGGACTCGAAGATGAATGAGAGACTGGAGTTCTATGGTTCTATTTTGGCATAATAACAGGTTTTCTGGTTGGATTTTGGGTTACCACGGGGGCACTGCTGCCAAAAATGAAGTGCAGGATGGCCGATTTCTATATTTGCAGACAGAATATTAATAGGATTTACGCGACAGTGGCGATAAGCATTGCAAGATTTAAAAAAAAAAAAAAGAAAAAGGTAATGTCCTGGAAGTCAAATAAACTAGCAAGTGATGCTGTTATTGGGTGCATCCGTACACGTATTGTATGAATCATCCGATCTAGCACCAAAATAAATAAATAAATAAAAATAAAAATAAAAATAAAAGCTGAGAATGCAGATATTTAGAATGAGGACCAGCGGCCACCGTAGCTCACCTGAGAGTCAGGGTCGGTGTTGTTTTTCATAATTCAACGAAAAATTGGTATTCAGCATTGTTTAACAGATTGCGGGTCCAATATGAATCCAGTGTAGCGCCTGGTTGCCTACTATGGCCATAACGTACATATTTATGCTGCTCCGAACCAGTAACAAATTATACCACAGATTGTTGCACGTAGGCACATAATGAAGTTTCATTTATGGACATTATAATTTGCATCTAGTACTATTTATAACGTTAAATAAGATTTTTAAATTTGGGTTTTTGTAGTATTAAAAATGATTAACAAATATTTGGAAAATCTTTTAGTTGACCATTATTTTCTTTTATAAAATGGTGCAACTACATGACGAATGATTTGTTAAGAGAAAAGGAAGGAACACATGAATCGACCAGATAGGTGGAAGAAGACTAGTCTGCATAAATTATTTGAAAAGGCCAAATTCAGTCCATTTTAATATGATGGTTTAAAATTATTTTTAAAAAATAAAAAATTTACCATAATTGTCAGCCCGTAGGAAAATAACTTTCTATACCCTACAAGGATTTTTTTTTAAAAAAATTATTCCCATAAAAAGGCCACTGCTTTTTTTTTCTCCTTTGAAATCTCCAATCAATTCATTTTCTTTTCTTTTTTTTCCATTAACCACACATTTTTGCTCATTTTTTCTGCAAACCAAAGGAGCCCTAAATACCACTAAGGTGGTAGTACGGTGGGAACGGAGCTTTGATTCCACCGGAGTGGCGCAGGTTCGAAATGTGCGGGCATCGATTAAATGCGGGGACCAGATACCCCCCGCCTGGTTTGCCCGATACAGTTTCTATCTGGTCTGCCGGTACTTAGGTAGTGCTGGTGTGATGTACTCACACGTGGGACAACCCACGAATGGGAAGGGTATAAGTAAAACTTGTTTACCTGCATCGAACATTCTCAAGTAAAAAGAGAGCCCAGCGGGTGTTGCTACGCGGGTGAGGTCTTCGTCTCTCCCCTCTTTCCTTTTCCTAAGCGCAAAAAAGATAAAATAAAATAAAATAAGGAGTCCTAAATGAAATTCCCCATCTTTGTCCCTACCCCTTCACAGCCATTTTCTTACAAACTTGCCAAAAATAGCAAAAAACCAAAATCTCTCTAAAATCCTTTAAATAAGAAAGTATAATTCATGTCAAGCATCTCAAAATATATCCTTAAAATCACAAGCCAATCTAGACTTATTAAAACCAAATTTAAAAATATTTTTATAAAATGAAATTTCCTGTTTTCAAGTTAACTTGTACCCCCGAATGTAGGTATTGGCAGATTCACATGGCTCTTGATGCCAATTAAGAACATTGTCATTATAGCAAAAATAAAATAAAATAAAATCTGACTAATTTTATCATTTTTTTGGAGGATAGGCACGGAAAAATAACTGAAGTTTTGAACATGATACCAACTGGCTGCCTAAACTCTAGTTCTGAAAATTTTTACAAAGTCAAACATACATGATAGCGCCAGATGGCTAAATGCACAATGCTACGGCTCTAACCAGATGGCACGTCTTCTACCGTAGAAACTGCTCTAAAAGTATGGCTACACATAATTTCGAAAAAAGGGCATCCCAGAGGTCCCTTGGTGGGCAAGGAGGTTGTCTCCATATTAAACTGAACCATAACACTCAAATCGCAGTAGAGTTACCGTTATGGCAAGCCCTATCCTCAAGGCTACAGATAATTTGCAAAATCAAATTGTTAAACACTGAATCAAAGCAAAATAAAATTAATATTTGAAAAAAAGAAGCACTACACAAAATCATCCAGATCACAAGGCAATGTTGCCATGGATACTGATAAATACACTAATGTGGCACATCCTACAGGGCAAAACTTTAACATGGATGAAAATTCTTAACGTCACTCCAGGAAGCCCAAGCAGAAGATTGTAGACACCCTCATTGATCAAACGAAAAACCTACTTCACAGTATGCAGTACAAAAGGCTGCCAGACAGACATTACCTTTGATCCTCAGACATTACCTCTGTACAAGTTAGTTAACCATAAACTGAGTTTTCTTGCTGCATTTTCCAACAGTAGAACTAAACTTCTCCTTTAAAACAAGAAAGATCACAAATGCCATCTCAAGCTCATTGAACATCATGAA
This sequence comes from Phoenix dactylifera, assembly GCF_009389715.1. Taxonomy (NCBI): domain Eukaryota; kingdom Viridiplantae; phylum Streptophyta; class Magnoliopsida; order Arecales; family Arecaceae; genus Phoenix; species Phoenix dactylifera. Next base: position 15,410,371 of record NC_052408.1, on the reverse strand, counting down.
AATTAAATACATGAAAGAAGAAAAATTGCCCGATAAAGTCATACAAATTAATGTTTCCCTCAGCTATAACTGATGAAATGCTGTTACTGGCAGTTAACCAGATTGCTTGACTCCATTGAGTGCTCAGTTTTTCTCAAAAGAGATCTTACACAGATGAACATTAATTGTGGATGATGATAATCAAAACTTACATACATGACATAGAAATATATATCGACTATGTTGCAAGCACATTATATGTGAACCAACTTCCATGACTGCCATTTCATCTCCTACGATGCATCAGATTTTGCTCATGCTGGTGAAGCTGAGATCCAGGGTGGAACTGAAAGGTTGATCCCCAACCTAATTGAGCAAATGGAAGTTGCTGCTGATGTTGTAAACCATAAGCCAATTGAGAAGAGCCAGTTAGATATTGTGGGTGATACTCCAATCCATAACCCTTGTGAAAAGGAATAACCGATGGTCCTACATGATATGCACCATTATTAGGATGGGATGGAAGAAGAGGAAGCAGGGGAATGGAAGGATTAGGTAGAGCAGTTGGAATCTCATAACCATATGGTTCTCTGGTAAGGTCAGTGTATCTCATCTTCTTTGTTGTAATTGGGTTGAGGGAAGCAGCAGAGTCGGAGAAGGGATATCTCCTTTTATGCTTCATCCCTTCACCATAAAGAAGTTGATCACTTGGAATATCCAGATGCATGGAACCAAACAAGAGTGTCTTCAACTTGGATGCTTCAATTTGACCCATCAAGAAACTTGATAGATTACCAAGGGAACCCCGAATGCATCTGTAGATCTTCTGCATCTCAATTTTTCCAACTGATCTTGCAAAATTTTGAGATCGATCCAGAAAGTCTTCAACCTGAACCAGAAGTGGAAACAGAAAACCTGTTGGACACATTACATTATTCAACATTCAATTAGTTAAGATCTTACATTCATATTGCCAGTTCCTGATTCCCATGTCTTTGAAACCCATGAACCTTCATACGTACTGGCACAGAGACCATCCCGCCATAAATTCTCCACTGATGACAGCTGAGGAGAAAGTGGGGAGAAAAGAAATCAGTAAACCTACCAAGCTATAGAAGGCTGCTCATAATCACTGATCAAGACCAAGTGAATGTGACATTAATATCACCAAGTGTATGTAGCATTAATATCACCAAGTGAATGTGACATTAATATCACTAAGCAAATGTGATATTAATATCACCAAGTGAATGTCGATAAGCTTGCAATTTGATCCCAGCTTGCAATTTGATCCCTTACAGAAAAGGGCCTTTATTTATGAGGGGAGAAAAGGAATGACAATGAAGAAATCTAGAAGTAAGTTAGAATAGGTAGTTTCTATAACTGCCTGACCAAAGACGAGGGATATGGTCTCGTCAGCTATCAGATGATTTCGTTACAGGCTTCCATGATCATGACATGATGTAGAAATTCCAAAGTGAGGATGAAGGGGAAGGCCAAAAAAGAAAGAGAGGAAAAAGGAATGTTGCTAGCATTTGATCAAGCAAATTTGTAAACATCTTAACACCAGAAAATATACGTATCTTACCTTGGAGTTAAAGTATTTCAGTTTTATCTTTATTCTATATATAATATATGTATGTATGTATGTTGTGTATGTCTGTGTGTATGTATGTGTATGTGTGTATAGACACACACACACACCCTTCTGCATAAAAAAGAATGTCAACTAATATGGATAAAAATTTTCAATTGTCCGATTCCAGTTAAACCTAATGTTTACTTCATTCTCAATGCCTGAACTACTTATAAACTCCCAATGAGAAGAGGGAAAAAATGAGGAATCCCCAGTATGCAATTAGGGTATACAATTAGATTGCATTTGGTTAAATCAAAAACAGTGAAAAGCGATAGTTCTTCCACAAGTTATTCCTCTTTTTTTTAGCTAAAAAATTCTGGAAAAACTCTAGGCTGATGTTTTTCATTTCCTTAACACTTTTTCTAAGTATATATTCTTCATAATGAACCCACCACCTTGGGACCAGGAGTATCTCAAATCAACGAAAGAAATGACTTACTTTACCCAATAATGCTACAAATAGTTCAGCTATAGATTCTCGATTTCTTCTACCAAACTGTTTCAATCCATTGGTAATGTTCTGTATTCTTGAGATACCAGTCCCATCTGTAGAGAAAAGAAACTTTTAACAAATTAATCTACTAAATGAATAATGATTCAACTCCATGTAAAAAGAGGAAAACTGATACAAAAAGAAGAGACACATGTAGCAGAAGTTATCACGGGAAGAACTCATATAAAGAGTGGTATATTAATTCAATGTGATTCTATTTATATGACAAATCTGGATGATTGCAAGCAGAGAATTCATATATTTTCCCATCTCACTATTTGTCATTTTGATCATGAGGGTACAGCGATATTGGAGAAGCATGAACTTACAACTTTCCATAATTTGTCATGGAGTAACAGATTTACTAAAACAGGGAGTAGGACAGCAAAAAGAATTGGACCTCAGTGTAATCAAAGCCTCTTTGACCATGCTACCAGAGAAATAATTACTCCAATATAAGTTCACTACTGGAATCAGCTACTTTTCAATGACCAACTAATCAAACAAGCTTTATCCATTTATATCACTAGATTCATTATTATGTCTCACAATTTATTCTTATCAAGGGGCACGTCCCCAGTCAAAAAAAGCCCTTCCATTTCCTTTCTTGAATCTTTCAAAATAAATAACCTGTACAAGAATCTAAACCATTACTGTATCTTTGGGCACTCATATACAACAATTTACTCCTATCAAGGGCTTCCTCCGCAAGTCAACAAAGCCCCTTCACTTCCTTTCTTGAATATTATAAAATATCTAAACTTGTACAAGAATCTAATTGACTAATCTTGTTGTGTCTTTATGCACTCATTGATGCAAACAACTAATCTTTTCACAGACCAAATAACTAGCAATAGCAAAGGACTTTAAACTATATTGCGTTCGCCAGCGAACCAGACTTATGTCAGACAGGTGACACCTCTCTCCTTAGCAGAGGTCTCGAGTTCAACTAGGGAAAGTGAGAACTCCCACTGTCTTTCTCAAAAGAAAAAGGGAAAATAAAAAAAGAAAAGAGAAGAAGAAAATGGAGCAGGAAAAGGATGAGGAGAACAGGAAACTTTTTAAAAAACAAAATAGGAAACTTAATAAAAAACTTAAAAACAAAACAGGAAGCATTAAATATGTACTTGCAGAAGTCTATCTTCTTGTCAGCAAGTCTATTTGTTACATTATATTGTCTACTTAAAATACAAGCAATGTCAACAGTTTCTGAATGCACTGGAAAAGGGATGGTAAGGCACATGACCATACAAATATCTCAAAAAATGAACCTCACTACCTCTAACTACAAAATAGTGAAGATCACAAAAGTATAATAACATCATAGTTAATTCTTGTCAAGAAGGCTGGAAGGATGTATTCTTTTTTTACTTTTTCTCAAAAAGCTTACAGTATGTATCTTTAAGACCAATTACCTTTTAATATGACAGAAAAAGGAGGCAATATGGGAGGATTCCGAGTCTGTGCTGCATTCATACAATTCCAAAAGAAATTAGAAGACATTATGAAATTCTGAAGTACAGGAACTAAATCAGCAACTAAGCATTGGTGGTTACATTAATATTTTGCCTCACAATGGACATATATATAAGTGAAGCTAACTGTTTTGGACCTTGACTTAATCTAAATAGTTTGGTGAAAATGTAAAAGTGATCGCTGAACATTAGCCATAAATTAATGCCAATGTGAGGAAGACAACATTACAAATGTGTAAATCAGAATATTGGTTACTTCTTCGTGCTGAAATGATAAATACAAATGCTGGAAATAACACATTCTTACCATCTTTACTTTGTTCTCCTGTCATAATGCATCAAGTTGGAAAACAACTTCTCAGCATGCATGCTTATGCTTAGCTATATGTTTAACAACTCTGAGCAGACAGTATTGTTCTATATAACACATTCTGGTTGTTAGGTTAATCTCCATTTATTGGATAACTACCCTACATCTGTTGCATCCAACACCTTCTGTCATTATCAAGTTACAAGCATTAATAAAGCATTTCCATCAATCAAATCTATATGAAAACAATTTTAACAATCAATTACTCAAGTGTCAAATCTCGACAATCTGATGGTTGTTTGCCCCATTGCACCGCAAGCCAAAAGACAAGAAATCAGTTGATCATATGAGACCAATGCTATATCATGTTTTTCCATGCCACTGCTTGGCATGCACTGGCACAGCAGCATTCCATGTGCTTGCAACAGCCAAATGTATACTGGTGTCGTGTACCAGTAAGGCATTGGTGCAGTACATATCATGTCATGTCATGCCAAGAGACACTTAAATCCATGGGCTAACCGTTGGGCCTGGTCTAAAAGAGTGTAAAATGTCCTAAAGACAACCCATAAAGATCCTTTGGGCTCTTTTTGGAAAATGCATCAAAGTATGCATTCTTGGTTTGCATAAATATCATTTTGAAATTAGAATTTCATTTATCCAGCATTGACCATATGCGCCTAATGAACAAACTCTTGCATGTACGGAAATCACAATGAATGTCAACAAACCAACCTGCAGGCCAGATTTTGTATAGTTTTGTGCCGAATTTTGGGCTAAGGCGTCAAGCTTATATAAAATTTTTTATATGCTTGACTTGGACCCAATCAATTGATGACCCCTCACAATAACATTATTTTAATTAGGGGTGGCAATTTAAGAACTGACCCATCAACCCGAGCCCACGACTGACTTGCTTTAAGCAAGTTTAGGTTAACATAAATAGGTCCGAGTCATTAACGGGTCGAACCTTCTAGGCCCATCTATTAAACAAGTTGGATTCAGGTTTGGACCCATTTAAACCGTTTTGACACGTTTAATTATTGGGTCAGTTGAAGACTCAACTCATTTAACATGAAAGACCTGCTAAACCTATTTAACAACCACTTAACCCATGTAAGACCCACTTATCCATTTAGTCCGTTCAAATTCATTCAATTTATTTATTAAACAGGTTATACTAGTCGGGCTAGGTTACCTATATAATAAAAGGGCTTTTTGCACATATATCCTCCTAAATATTGTAATTTGCATGAATATCCTCCTAAAATTAATATTTGCATGTATACCTTTATAAAATACTTGTTTTACATGTATACCCTTTATTTTTATTTTTTTCTTGTATATATGCCCACACCATCTAACGCCACCAAAAAATTAGCGGTTTACAATTGAAAATGACTGAAATATTCTTAATAGGTAGATATGCAAAAGAAAATATTTATAAAGGTATATATGCAAATCATTGGACTTTGAACTCTTCAGACTTATTAACAACCTCCACGGCCATGTAGTAGAAGGCCATCCTAGACAAATTTGAGAATTAAAATAGGCTGAAATAGAAAAAAATAAAATTAGAATTTTTGGCATGTAAACCCTCCTAAATATATGAAATTGCATGAATATCCTCGCAAAATATTATTTGCATATATACCCTTATCAATAATTTTTTTTGCATATCTACCTATTAAAGATATTTCAATCATTTTTAATTTTAAACCGCTAATTTTTTGACAGTGTTAGATGGTGCGGACACATATGCAAGAAAAAAAAATAAAGAATATACACGCAAAACAAGTATTTTATAAGGGTACACATGCAAATATCAATTTTAGGAGGTTATTCATGTAAATTTCAATATTTAGGAGAGTATGTACGCAAAAAATCCTTAATAAAAAGATTAGATTCAGATTTGTATTTTTGACCTGTTTAATAAACGGCTCGGATTTGAGTTAACGGGTTTTTGACCAAACCAATATCCAACCTAACCCAATCCAATTGCCAGCCCTAATTTTAATCTTGCTATAAGTTTAAAAAGGTTAATTTTGTAATAAAAAAATAGCCTAAATCTATCAATTTCATTTAGTACACGTCTCTCATATATACAAGAAACAAAGATTAACAAAAAAACCATAATGTAGTCATTGAGCAAGCATATGTTGGATGAATTATGGAACTTTGGGGTAGCTGTTGTCATCAACAAGCATAACACTAACATGTTGAATGAATGAAAATTAGCATGATAATGCGAATACTAGCAGTATGCAAACATTGGTGAAAATGATATGGACAATCATAGATAATATTATTTGAACATTAGCTGAAACAAGAAATCGCTATACCTATAAAGTCTGTGCTCCTAGGTTCCTTGTGAATTTGTCAATAACTCGATTAGCATTCCTTAATTCATAACAATTACATTTAAATATGTTTAATCTACCTAAAAATGTTTAATACAAAACTGCGGCAATTTGATATAGAAGAGAGAAGCATAAACCTCAAACTGCTCATGGAGAGGCAAACCAAAAAAAACTACAAATGGAGAGATCGAATATGACAACTTGGATATAAGCTCTAGAACAAATAAAAACGGTGATTCTGATGACATATCATAATGATTGACCTAGGCCAAGCAAATTGGATAACCAATCTTAGCAAAAAACATATATGGATAATTTCAGATGAGCAAGTAAGCATATTTTAAGGTTATTCTGAAAAAAGGATCAACTTATACAGTAAAAATGACAAATTCATCATATTGTAACATTCAATTGAAAGCAAGATATTCACATGCCTGCAAATGAAAAGCAACTAACGATATTATGGATAAAGAGTTCATAGTGCGATCTTTTGAGCTATTAATGTCATGTACCTTTGCCCAAAACTTCATCTGCAAAAGAAGCAAGAAACCTACTATATTAGTCAACAAATTTTCTAAATTTTCTACTACACCTAATTTTTTGACATGTATTGTATAAAACTAATAAAACAATAAGAGAAATTGGGTGAAAAAAATTACTAGTGAAGCCAAAACTAATCCGTATTACCAGATAACTTAATATTCGAAACCTTTCATCAATTGAAGAAACAAGAGAGAAAAATACAGATCTTGAAATGCCGTCCTTATTTTCAACTGAAATATCACATTCAATTCCGGTTCGACAATCCACAACTTTCAAAACCGGAACTCTAGCTTTCAATACTGGCAGTACCCCAGATACATGTCCTTGCCCTGAAACATCAAAAGTTAAGCAGAAAGCAATTGTTGCAATATTATATATATACATATATGTTTGTATGTATGTACATATATGTGTGTGCGCACGCACGCATATTCTAGTTTCAGATTAGTGGGGAGGCACATTTAATAATTATAATACACAAAATTTTCATATTAGAAGGACATTAAAATAGAAAAATTCCTATATTATGTATATTCTTTCAAAGTATCTACAAAAATATAACAAATTCAAACTTACCAATCAGTAAAATGGAAATTCTATGTAACATTTGAATGGCATAAAACAATGAGTGTCAGATTTTGTATTAAGTTTTTCTTTGCTCTCATCTTTGTGCAATTAATGAAGGATTATTTTGTACATTTTGCTGGCTAACAAAAGATCCAACTAGAAAATAATATGAGTGAAGAGTGAAATATGACAATGTTATGCATGTGTTAATACAAGCATAATAAGCCAAAGATGCTACGAGTTTCTTTTGTAGAAAACATAAAAAATATAATTCCATCTATTTGTGGTTGGTTTAAATTCTCCTCCATATTGCTTCCTATCAAATGTCAAATCCTTTAACATGGAAAGTGGATGTATCTTCTCACTAATTCCATCCACATCCTCTTTGTTGACTGCCTCCTCTCTTTTTTTCCCTTACCCTTTTTGGTGATTACTGCCTCCAGTTATTTGATCAAAATGGAATGTAAACTATAAAAACACGTGCAACGAAAAATGAGAAATAGAAACTGTTCAACATTAAGATATTACTTTGACAAGCATACAAGGCTCTGGAGAACTTCTTAAGAACAGAAATCTTCCTGTCACGTGGGAAGTCAATCATATCATTGTCACTAAAGTTGACAGACAGATCCAGATCACTTGTAGCAGTAAATAAGTCCATTATGAAAGAACCAAATGCCTCCACAACTGGAAATCCATTTTTATTACCTGAAAGGAAAAAATGAAACAAGCAAAAGTTTCTAGTTTTCATTAGTCTATTTAATGTAAAACCAGAACAAGAAAAAGCAATAGGTTTCTACTTGATAAAAAATATAGTAAACAAATAATATTTATGGGAGAACTGAAATGCACTTCTGACATACTATACTGCAAGCATTTGCAATACATATTTATACTCATATATGCATTTAACAGTGAAATGGATATAAAAATCAATACCAGGTATGAAGAATAACTCTGCTTGATTATTAGTACTTCAACAACTGCTACCTAGACTCAAGTTAGTGCTTATGAACTCAATGTAATTATTGCAGCCTCAAACCAAGATAGAGCATTGTCACACCCTAAAGACTGGTCTGGCCATTCAAAGAGCTCTAGAATGTCCAAGATCAACTGAAACGTGAAATAGATGTAGCAATAGAGCCCTATCACAGTTTGTCAGTCATATGTGTTATCAACTCATACAAAGCAACAGCAGAAGATACAATTCATAGCATGGAACTCTACAAGTATCTAGCCAACGAGCCAGCAATAAAATTCATATCTTAAAATACAGTATCTATTAGTATTTTAATTCTAGATCACAAGTTAATCTTGGTATTGTCTATTACAACGATATATTCTGACTTGATAATTGAACCTATTAAATAATTGTATCATATGTTCAGAATTATATTTCGTATCAAGTTTTTAATTTAATATGGTATGCCAATCTAGCTAACATTCCAAATAACTCTTTTTTTAGTTGCAAACAACACATCGGCATCAATATACATGACAGGTTAGTAAACTGGCAAGTCAAATGAATGCCATAAGAAAGATGATAAACAGAAGAATAACAAAAAATAATATAAAATATATAAAACAAATTAAAAAATAAAATAAAAAATGCAATACAGAAAAAAACAAATAAAACATAATGAAAAATAAACTAAAAAAAATCAAAAACAAGATAAAAATGTTAAGAAGAAAATTAAGAATATGACATAATGAAGAATATTTGACATAGAAATGTAATCCCATGGACTCTTGATAATTTATCGTAACGGCCCAAACCGGCCAGTATAGAGCGTATCGTACTGTACCGATTCGATACCGAATATCCGGTACGGCAGGCGTACCGGGTGCGTACCGACACTCGGTACGCCGAAAAGATCCCATACCGTACTGTACCAACACAATGCTAGTGTGGTATCGGTACGGAGTCCGGTACCGAGACAGCGAAACTTGCTCGATATATTTGAATTTTTTTTGACTGTTGATATATTTGAATTTTTTATGCCTTCATTACTTATATGAATAGTTAAATGCTCTCTTTGGTTCACTTGCCTTTCAAATTATCTCTTTCAAGAAAAAGTGAGAGAATTTATAAAAGAGCATGAATAATGAACTAAATTTTCCCCCCCAAACACCATTAGTGATGATGCACCTCAGACTGGCTTGATAAGCTACGATGATGCAACCCCATGAGAGCATGCTGAAGTTGAAGTTTAGTATAGAATACAAGAAACCAAAAATTGATGCATATTAATATTGGGGATTTAAGTAACAACTTTTATTGAGCATTTATGTATCATAGAAGCTGTTATATAACATAAATAATGGCCACAATCTACTTTATTCATATACATCAAACAAATATAATATGTTCTAAATTCGAATATCTAGACATTTTTATATAAAAAAAATCTTTTAATATAGACAATTCAACAAATATATATATATATATCATTTTATGAACAGTAGCATGAACAATTTTATTGTTCCTTATTTCTACTATAGTGCAAATAAAGCTGTTATAACAGTCATTTCTTATTCCCAAAACTCCAATTAACGATTGACCAAGCAGATAACAGCCATTTTTTATATCATAATGAGATGGATCTGGTATTTGAGAACATCAAATGTTCCTAAAACCACGATTTGGGAGAAGGTTGACGGATAATGAAAGCATTGACTGGTGAAGTGTTTGAGTGTGTGTTTGTGACAGATAGAGAGAAAGAGAGAGAAGGGGAGGGAGGAAGAGGGAGAGGAGGAAAAAGAGAGGTCGGCCCGCGGAGGCCAGGGAGCCTCCGCGCGAAGGTGGGAATCCACCTTCGGTCCCCTGTTTCGTTCAAAATAGGGGCCCGGAGCATGCCCTTTTTATTTGTGAATTTTTTAAGTTAAAGTCAACAAACCTATTGCCGACTTCACTTAATTTTTGGATTTGCCGACTTCAACTTAAAAAAACTCAAAAATAAAAGGGGCCCTCTTCGGGCCCCTATTTAGAACGAAACAAGGACCGGAGGCGGAGGCTCCCCGGCCTCCGCCTCCTTCGTGCAAAGGCTCCCCAGCCGGCCTCTCTTCCTCCCTCTCCCTCTCCCTCTCTTCCCCGCTCTCTCTATCTCTTCCTCTTCTCCTTCTTCTCCTCCAGCAAGGCGTCTCGGTTTCAATGGTGGAACCATCCCGGTCCGCCGCCGGTACAGCCCAAGATGCTCCGAACCAGACGATTCAGGACGATTCCACAAACCTTAATCCAGACTGTGGTCTCTATCATCAGCTCCAAAATTTGGTGAGGCTTGGAAATAGGATTCTCTATTACACTATCAGTTTGGTGAGAGAAGATAGGCTTATATAGGTTGATCTCGTGCAATATTGAAAGAAGGGAGGTTTTTAAGATACTTATGTTTTATATAACAGAAATTATCTTTTATAACAAAGTTGGCTTAACAAAATTTAATGACTTTCCAAAAATAAAACTTGACATTTAAAACTCTCATTTGTTTCTTTTAATATAATGTGGACATATTCACCATATGCAGAAACTGATGTAGGGCCTTTGTTGTGGGATATTGCCAAACAGGCCCGTATTATAAAAGATACATCTTCCCATTTGTACCTTTTGATATTTACAATGTTTGAGACAGAGAACCTATGAAGTGTTGTCATACGACACCATGCCTACATCAACCATATGATACCTGGTAAGTCTCTTAAAAGTAAGGATTGGGGAGTCGAGCATACTAGCCAGTACCAATTGGTAAAGTGCTGTCCCGACCAGAAACCAACACTAGGCACACTTTGGCACCATTTCCTAAGCAAATTGCATCATATTGCCTCGTATCACCAGCTACAACTCTCAACAGGTGCCAACCCATGCCCCGTGTTGATGAAGTACAAGCGTACCATACCAACCAATGACTGGTACATTTCTACAGGTGTCTACCACAATTTTAAAATATTTGATTAAAAGGTAACAGCCTCACATTCTTAAACCTGAGCAAGTAAGGCATTATCCATCAAATGACAAACCATAAAGCAGCAAGAGGTTTTCTTTTAAAAATGGAGAAAAGAAAAACAGAAGGCATCCACCAAAACCAAAAATTAAAGAACATAGTTTTTAGAGGGAGAGTAAGCAAGGGAGGTGGGGGAGCCTGGATGGTTATTTAGACATGAACAACTAAAAACCATGGTACTTCAAAATAATCAAAAGGTTGACTGCAAAAGATTAAAGAACTTAGCAATATTTCAGGATATCATACACTTTCACTAACCTGAAACAACAACAACAAAAAGATTAGAACTTTCACAGAGAAACAGTTTTCTTTCACACTTAATTAACCCATCAGAATATAATTTTGGAACAGCATATCTAAACTTAAAACACTTCCCACAGTGGTAGGAATTATATGTTCAGGTGGTAATTGTTATCAATGAGAAATGTTTAAGCCAACCAAGATCTACATAAATGGAAAGAAAATAAACCAGCACGTTTTTATCTCCAATCAATAGCATAATGTACTTTAATATCGCACAATCCAGAACAAAACAAAAATATACCTCCAATTAACAGCATATTCAAGATATCAAACTACAATATTACCAAAGATATCCATAGCGGTCGAATTGAAGGTTTGAACTAGGTGTCTCCGTTGCTCATAGTCAATTGGCCTTGGACACAGAATGGCATAAACATCAAGAAGCAATGCCTCGAGAGTTGGAACCAATACAGAATCAAATGAAATCCTTTTGAGCTCCTTTGACTCCAAAATTGCTGCATTCTTGCACAGCACTAGAAGAAGATACAGAAGAAGAAGTTTAAGCTACAGGATGCCACTTCATAAACATTTCAAACCAAAGTAGATAAACAAGACATAGTTAATCATGTCAGTGTTTTTCAGATCCCACAGACAACTCATTGAGCCTTTTAAGGGAAAAATAATCTTCCTATACATATATCCCCTGCAAAAATTGTATGCTAATAATCTTAAACAGAATTTATATAAAAAATTTCAATTAAAGAATGCCAGGGTCTTGTCTTCAGCCACTCCTTTCCTACCCTAATCATCCAAAATCCAAGCATGTGTCACAACAGGAGTGGGAACAGCAAATGAAACAGGCTGACACCACATATCATCAATCCCTGACAGCCTGCCCCTATGATTTGGACCCAGAAGGCGTTAAGTGAGACAGAGTTTTACCACCAAATTAACATTACGCATTACACTACTATACATGATATATAGACTTATGCATGAAACCTTGGTAATCTAGTGTTACTAAAATGATAGAGTAGTTCATAATATATCCCTCTTCTCTTAAAAAACTAAAACTTCATAGCATCTTGCGTTAGCAATGTCTCATAATCAGAGCATTGATCTGATGATAAAATGTAAGCTCATAGCAATATCTTAAAGAAAAAGAAAGATTATGTAACAAAGCATATGTTATATTTACATGATATTAGAGTTATATTTCAAAACTAAGGACCAAGTACATTGATATGAGCTAACATTTACAATTTATCACAGCCAACTATGTTTTTCATATATGTTTTGCAATGCACTTTTAAAATGCAATATAACAAAAGAACATTTTCTATTTTAGACCAGCTTAGCACAACCTGCTGACCCCAACTAAATACTCAGACTCCAGCACCATGCTGAACTTCAAGTTCTTCCATGCTTTAACATTGCCAATTGGGACCTGTGAAAGCTAAATAAGAAGGGAAAAATATGTCTCATGAGTTTCCACATGAAGCCATGTGAGTTTCTTGCCTTTTGTACGTACTTTTATTTTTAACAAACAGACCCCTTCATGTTCAATCATTGGGACAAAAAAAGGCATACGATACATAGGCTTAAAAATTACAATGTGAAATTAGAACAATAAATGCCAAAAAGAACAGAGCAAAAACCAAGCATAAGATTGTCAAAGATACATGATGCTAAGCACAATTCGAAGTAACAAGACTATAAACTTGTGGCACACTCATCAGTGTCAATCAAGCGATGCTTCCAAAATCAATCAACAATGCAAGGTAAATGTATGTTCGGAATAATCCACCTGCACGGTCCAATGTCATGGTGCAGAACCTGCAAAAAAGATGGAACAAAGCTTTTATTAGTTAGCATACTGCCGAGCAGGTTTATATACTAGCTTTTGTCAAAAAGCACCTTATTACAGCCAAAAAAGAAGAAAAATGATTTTCATATGGATTATATGGAATACAAATGCCTTCACACAAGAAACATCACTTTAGAGTCCTTCACTATTCACGATATAAACACATATTATAAACACTTCAGGAATTTTCACTTCCCACAATAACCTGAAATCACAACTAAGAAAGTATGTAATGCTGAGCAACTGTCAAATGTAAATAGTATGCATAGAACACCCTGTCTTGCCAACATCTAATTGGTTCAGCTCAATTAGTGCCTTAAAAGTCTTTCTCAAACAAGAAACAAACAAACAAATAATGCTTTCAAATCGACAAATACTAGGCCGGAAACTTGAAGTACCAAGTAAATACACGCAGTCGATGTTCTTTATATGTCCTCATAAGATGTTGGAAAATTATTAAAATGCAGAGAAACTATGTTTCACACTTTTTATCATTTCAAGAAACTATATATCCACCTTTTAACATGTTTTGCTCTTACTAATCAAAGCCAGTGGTAATCCAGAGATTTATCTACATGACATCAAAAAAAAAAAAAAGAAGGCATCAAAAAGTGGCTTGGCTCTTGATCGACTCCAAAAGGAAATGAACATTTAAGAATCTCAATCAGGGACAATATTGCAAAGCACTACATAAACAAACGAGTCAAAGTCTCCAAACAAAATATTCGTCATGGTAAATGGAGAAACAAAGATTCAAATCACGCAATAAAAAAGAAAAGAAAAAAACCCTATAACCGAAAGAGTAATTCCACCACAAGAAGTCTTCAGGACAAAAAAAAGCAATAAATCGGAAACATGGATCAAGCCAACCAAGAACAAGATTTCGCGATACCAGTCCAATAAACGACCCCATAAAGGGAAAAGAAATTAAGAAAATCGAAAACAATAGATAGAAGTCAAGAAAGAGCGAACAAGGGATCAAGAAAGAGAAAGAAACGGATGCACCGGGATTAAAAAAAAAGAACTCCACCTGCCTCGCGACCGCTCGACAAGATTAGAATTGGACTCGGTCTCTCCTGCGGAAGAAGCCGGCGTACGAATAGCGGCGCCGAGGAGGAGGCGGCAGGTGGCGCTAGGGTTCCGGCGAGGACGATCGACAGCAGGGGGTAACGACTGCTCCTCGTTCTCGTGGAGGCGGTCTACATTCTCTTTGGGGACGCCTTGGAATATAGCAGCGAAGGAGGAAGAACCGGAAGAGGGTTCGGCAAATGAATACCGTCAGCGGCGTTGGGTCCGGTTCGTCGTGTCCGCGGTCTGGCCTCCTATATACCATTCCATTTGGGCTTTGAGATTAGTGCCCCTCTATCTTTCTGGGTATTGAGATTCGCTTGCGTCTATGATATCTACATGTCAAACACCTGCATTGCTGTCCCCCACTGGTCGACAGTCGACACCAAGGGGATTCCAGGGTTGACAAGCCCGTTGGGCCGTTGGCATTGCTTTCAAGGGCCCAAAAGCACACCTTTTGAAGTACCATAAGCTTTTCTGGATAATTTTAAAATATTTGATAAAAAAATTTTCTCACTCCTCCTCCTCCTCCTCCTAAAGCTGAAAAAGATTTTCTAGAGGAGCACTAATTTGGAGTTTTTAGGCAAAAATTATATTTGAGATGAGCTAGAAAACTTTTTTTTTTAAAGAAAAAAAAAAAGCAGATTCGAGTTTTGATGATGATTTTTTTAAAGAATAATTTAAAAAGAATTTATGAGTTGATAATACTTCACAGTACCAATTTTTAATAAAAAATATGAAAAATATTATAATATTATACTATAATATAATAATATTATATTATTGTCGCTATTAAATATAATAATCATATTATAGTGATATGATATAATTATAGCATAATAATATTAAAATATAGAAGTTCCATAATATACTAAACTAATAATAATAATATTAGAATGCTAGTGTTATTTTATGATAATACTATAAAAATACTATTATATTTATAATAAATGTTAAAATTTTTATTTTATATTATTTTGGTTAAATATAAAAATAAATTTTATAAATTAAGAATATTTTAAAATAATAATTTTTGAAAGTATAAATAATTATATAGTTATTCTTTATTATTCTTTTTATATTAAAAATACTTTCTCAATTTAATTATTAAATAAATATTAATATTTCATAATATTTTAAAAACATGGTTATCAAATAGCTTCGTTATCCAAAGCTCTGCAGGCAAATACTACCTCCATATTTTGCATTAATGGGAATACTGCTTCCAACTCGCAAGCATAGCTTCGGATGATCCTGGTGGCAGCGTGATACTTCCACAGGGGACCCCAATAGCAAATCATGTACACCAATAAGAGTAAGGTAAAAATATCACGCCCCCGCCTGCATGGGGCACGTGAGGCACCCAATGCCCATGTGGGGGCCATATGAGGAGGGAACACGGATCTCCTCTGTCAGATATTGTCCGGTTTTCAGAGCTTCACGCAAGCGTCCTTCATCCCTCCTCGATTTTGTTTTCCATCCAAAACGTGTCTACAGGATTTGAAGACACCCGCCTCATATGCCCAGACTCTGAAACAAATCTTTCCGATGTGGGACTATTGGGCTTCACACCCTTTCCATCATTAGACAAAAGCCGTCCTCAGCTCTTATACCAAATGTCACGCCCCCGCCTGCGCGGGGCACATAAGGCACCTAGTGCCCACATGGGGGCCACATGAGGGGGAACACGGGGCTCCCTGTCAGATATTGTCCGATTTTGGGGCTTCACATAAGCGTTTTTCATTCCTTCCCGATTTTGTTTTCCACCCAAAACGCGTATGCAGGATTTGAAGATACCCGTCTCATATACCTAGACTCTGAAACGAGTCTTTTCGATATGGAACTATTAAGCCTCACAAAAAGCATCACCATAGATAACTGAACCTCCAATCCCTCGAGTGGGACCAACTCGTCATGCAAGTAAACTCCGGGAAAAAAAAAGGGTCCAATTTTCTAATACAATCATAGTTCTAGATTTCATATATGTTTGGCTCCTGTGGCTTATCCTCAACTAAGTCTCCATCAGCTACACAAGCATCTAATCTTCTTCTAATTTATACAAGGATCAATGTCCATTACATAACAACTCGAGCTGTTAAAGAGTTAGTTTTACATTGAATTGGTTTTAAAAGTGAGGTATAGTTCAAGTTTAAAGCCTGAATCCCAAGATAAATAGGCAGGAACCCAACCTTAATTTTTCTACAAGCATTAGTCTTGCAGCTAACCTCATTACCAGGGTATCTGGGTTTCAGTTTAAAGTATTTTTCACAGCAAAAACATTGTTATCATTATTATTATTTTTGATACAACGGCTGCTTACACTGTTCTACAATGAGTGCAGCCAATAGAGTTAATGGAAAGAAGATGGCGTAAAGATGAAGGAATGGCTACAAAATACGACCAAAGGATCTCTCCCGAGTGTTTTATTGCAGGGTTGCGTGCAATACTTTCTAGACTTCCTTGTGAGTGTTTTATCAAAATGCAGCTAGAGATGTTGGCTTGTGGTCATCCAAGAAGATCATATACATATATTCGTGGATTTAAAATTTCCACAACACAACCCTATGTCCCCGTCAAAGGTGCCTGTCACCTATGTGTCTTTATTTATTTTGTTTTCTATTACTTATTTAAGAATCAAGATGAGGCCCAAAGGTGGTTTTGGGGCCTTCCCAGAAACCATCCCCTGGATTTCATCCAAGGCTTATGCTGGAACCCGCACGACGTACGCTATCGAAGAATTATAAAATACTAGCGACCGTACTATTTAATCGGAGGCTTGGAGCCATTTGAAGGTGTTATTATAACCTCCGCAAAACAATATCAATTCTATGTAGTCTACGTCCATTATACATCATTTTGACCTGTCCTATTTTGGTTTAATTGCTTCTAGCCCGTACCTTTGGTATCTTTGCACCACCGTAACTTCCATTCTTGGAAATGTTTAAGAAAATAAAAAGATATATATATATATATAAGGTCACTTAATAATAAAAAAAAGTGATGTTTTTCGATCCTACAATAAGTCCAAAAGGGACCACAACAATAATAAGCAGGACCCAACTGGGAATAATACATAACGTCATAATGATACGCCAAATATTAGACGCGTCACCCGGAGATTTTTTTTGAATAAGTCAGACAAATATTTTTTACTCACTTAGCCAATTATTTTTTTTAATTTTTTTAACTGTATATATATTTTAGTATAAGAAGCCGGTGTACCCAAAAAAAAAAAAACATATTACGTGGAATAGTTGTAAAAAGAAACGATAATAAATTATAAAATTTGTGACCAACTGACTCATTATTTATCGAGAATAATTCCAAGAAACACCCAAGTGCAAAAAATAAATAAAAAATACTATATATTTTTTAATCTAATTTCGAGAACACTGTTGTCTGTTGCTATGCTCACAGCGGCAGGATCCATCCCACGATTTACCGCAGCAATAAAACAATAAAATAAATCCTTAGAGGGGCCCACATATTAGGCAGCCTGATCTCGATCTGTATTTCCTTTCACCCCCTTCAAATCTTACGGACCAACCTCTCCCTTATCCCTGCTCGACCCCTCCTCCATTCCTCCTCCCCTTCTCCGAAACCCTTCTTCCCTTCCCTCTCATCTCTTATCCCCTGCCATCGAAGAAGAATTAGAGCCACCCACAAGAACGGTAGCCCAGTTATGATACCCACCAATCGAAGGCTCCTCCGAAGTGGGGAAGCCCCGGGCCCGCTCCTCCAGCCGGGCGTGCACATGCACAACGCCACCGCCGCCGACGCCCCGTCGCTCCTCCAGTCCAACCCGTCCTCCATGGCCTTCACGGCGTTTATCATCCTCGTCGCGCTCTTCTTCCTCGGCTCCTTCGCCATCGTCGCCCGCCGCTTCTTCTCCGGCATCCACGTCGCTGACGCCCCCCACCGCCGCCCGCCGGCGACCTCGCCGCCGCGACGGTTCCGGGGGAGCTCCTGGCCCGCCGCCGCCGCGCGCGGCCTGGACCCGGCGGCGGTGCGGCAGCTGCCGGTGCTGTCGTACGTCGGCGGGGGAGGGAAAGAAGGGTGCGTGGTCTGCCTCGCGGATTTCCAAGACAAGGAGAAGGTGAAGCTGATTCCTGGGTGCGGACACGTCTTCCACCCCCAATGCATAGATGCATGGTTGATGTCCAAATGGTCGTGCCCGATTTGCCGGTGCTCCGAGCTGTTCGGGTCGACGGGTGCTGGGAGAGGAGCGGTGAGGTTGGATTTGGTCGTCGGAGATGGTGGAGAAGAGTTTGGAGTGGATGTGGAGGTGGGGGCAGGGAGGGGAGGGGAAGAGGAGGTGAGGGGGAGAGGAGGGGAGGGGGAGAAGGTGTTGGAGTTGGGGAGGAGCAGCAGTTCTTCTGGTTTGTGGGTACAAGGCGAGAGGGTGGTGTTCCTGCGGCGCACCTGCAGCTTTTGAGAGAGAAGATTCTGTACGTGTCTGTGTTGGTAGGCATCTATCTTCAACAAGTGTACGCCCATGCAACAGTTGGCTTCTCATTCTGTAAATATCCCCAGGCAGAAGTTTCCAACGAAAATTCTGCATTCAGGCTAGCATTTGGTTTGTTTTGTCGAGCTGCTTACTTTGGATGATGTCGATCAGATTATTTCTGGAGTCTATCGAAATCGGCCCCGTAGTTGAGATGCACGAAGCTTTCGCCACCTACAGCTCTACCGTTAAAAAAAAGGAATTCCTATATTCCCAGCAACTATTGCGTCACAAGGATATTGCTTGTTCATATCATCGCACTCTTTTTTTTGATTTTTTTTTAATTATATTGCGTCACAGGGAACACCAATCCTTGCTTTCTGCTGTATGACTTTTAGGAACATGGGTTGGGCCCAGCAGCGATGCTAAAAATATCTCACACAGAAGTAGTAGAAACTTAGTGGAACAACTGTTGCTGCTGTTTCTGATTTTGCCAGGACCATGCTTGTTGAGCTAAAGAGTCGAACTGCCGTGGGCGAAACTCGGTGAAGTCAACCTATTTCAAGTAACAACGCGTTTATGTTCCAGCGAATAATCCAAACTAAAATTTCTCATTACTAAAAGCCGCCTGGTGCCCAAAGATATTTTGTCGCAAAGGTTGTACTGCTCCTAGAATCTCGTATCCTGCTGTCCTTCCTTTTTCTTGCCTTGATTATTTTTGCATTATAAACTTAGTGGTGGTTCATGTGCCTATTATTATCTCCTCCTTTGGGTCGATTGACTTAGGAAGGTGACCTGTCCCACCTTCCTCGTTCCTGGTGGGACATTCCCACCTGCCAGTCCAAATCACTGAAAGGTTACCCAAGTGGATTCTTCGATGGGCAGCCCCTTCATGCGCTGTAATCTGAAACAGGGGCTGCCACCGGAAGCCACTTGCAATGGATGGACGGCTAGATATGGACGACGATCACTTTCTCAAGTTTAACATGAGGGATTTATATAAAAAAAAGGATGAGCACGTCAACGTCGAAAAGCGTATGATAGTCTCCCAGTGGAGCCGTAAAAGAGACCGCAACAATGGACAGACGATTCCCAAGATCAATTTGTGCTCAGCTAACTGGGGGAACCTTAGGACCCCCAAATTGTCTCTAATTCACCGGACTTAGGCTGTCAATACAGTAGTAGTTAGATGGAAGAAGACCAGCCAAGCTTTGCAAGACCGAGCACCGGGATCGTTACCATGGACGACGATGGTCGTCACTTTGTGGTTGTGTAAGACTTGGGCCTACACAAAGCCAATCTACAAGGAATTTACCTGAATCTAAGATCCAGATGGCGGTTCAACTCGATTGGTCTGGCGAGGGAACCCAACCGACCCAAACAAAGCTGGCCCTAACTTCGTACCTGTTAAATAGATGGGTCATCTTGGATCAAGGATAAGGTGAACCTGGACCAACCCTGAACCATGTGCACCCAAGATGAGGCCTCTACTGCAGCACGATAAAGGAATGATCACCAGAGATCAGAAATCAAATAATCATTGATGAATACATACTAAAGCAACAAGGAGGTTGTACCTCTACAGTTGGCTGGAATATTGACGATGTCAGATAAATCATAATTCCTAGCCCACACTTGGGCACTCAGAATGAGCATCACAAGGTGGCTTTCAATATCTTCCACGAAATAGATACAAGGGAAAGAATTTCATTAGATATTTATCTGTAACATCAATGATGAACATAAGCTGCCATTTGTCATTCCACTCGAAACATGTTAATGCTCCAAGAACATCAAGAACAACGGCGGCAATGAAAAAAATGAACAATTATATAGACATGGTGCAGGTGCCCCTAGAATAGTTCCCACCGACAAAACTCGAGGATCCAGCAGCTTATTACCTTTTGTTCTGTCGAATTTGTTTTATTTTACAGTATAGCATATGCTCGGATCACCTCGATGATGGGTGCACGGCATAGCGGGCACTTGCCTCCACCACGAACTAACTCATTAGCACATTTTGAACAAGTACACATGTGACCACATCTGAGGCAGCAAAAGAGCATATATGAGCATCACAACAAAAGTAAATGCGAACCTAGTTATGCATCTCAAGTAAAGCTATACACCTGTATAGAAGGGAATCAATATGACTGTCACAGCAGATACAGCAGGTCCCTTTCCTCACTTGGCTCCATTTGGCTCCGTCCTCAGATATTTCCTGGCTCATCCCTGAAAAGAACAAAATATAGTCCATGTTGATCTCGTAAGGACTAGAGGGCTTAAGAGTCAAGCAGGCATTTCATCTTGCACTACATGAAGTTTCGCATGTGACAATGATCAAAAAGAAGAAAAAGCATGCCTGGAAATCCATGAGACTAGGTCCCAGAGCAACCCCACTTTTTTTGAGAGCATATTTGGAGGCTACATATTATGAAAGTTAGGGTTCTTCCTGCAGAAGACTAACTTTGAAATGCGTATGTTTGAAAAGATGCTTTAACCTGATGCACATATGTATCAGTAGTCTCAACTCTCAACTGAAAGGTCAGAGACAGCCATGAAACACTGGCAAAGATCCGGGCTGCCACTAGCCCTTTCAAGGTAATCTAACCCACACCTGAGGAGGTTACTTTAATTCATCAATAATAATGATATAATGCCTTAATAGAATAGCAGAATAAATAAGTATCTAGTCACAATTTTAGAAAAAAGAAATAGTGCTTCTAATCGATTTATAAACTATAGATAAAATATATCTATTGGCACCAGAGAGAGGTTCATATGGAGTTATGTCGTCCATCGCGTGCTAGGAAATATGAAACATCTTATCACCACTGGGACAGTAAGCATGATTATGGCCTTGGAGTAAATTGGTAATGGCATGACCACAGGGCAGTAGACCTTCAAGAAATAGTTTGTCCTTGTGAACTAGTGGATAAACACATTCATTTGTAAGTTGTATGCCTTGCTAGAAGATTTGAGACTGGTCTTGCATTTAATCAGCCAAGCATTTCTAGAATCTGCCATAGGCATTTGGAACTTACTGGATGCCCACGCCATCCACAAGACCTTTCTGATGTACATAAGGAGTTGCAATAGAGAAAGGGGAAAAATAGACATGGGGAGAAAATCTGTGGAGGCCACTGCTCCAACAATCTCATGTTTTAAAAATGCCAGATTTCATTTAAGAAAGGTGACTTCCTGTTTTCTGAAAATGTTTGACTTGTGGGGGTCTTGGACTCCCATCATCCCACTGACTTCCTCATCCTTGCATCTCATATATTTAGACCTTCCCACCAATTACAAGTATAAGCTGACCCGTCATTCAAAAAATGGCCTAAGAGAAATAAGAGCACTTAAAGATCAAAATAGAAAATATGAGTTTAAGGTATTAATTGACTCGTCATGCATGCTATGGACCTTGGAACAGAATTTGCAGGAGGTATTAAATCTTTTAAGTGTAAAAGAGCCATGCAAAGGTAAAAGAAACCATAGTCTATAATAATATCTACAGCAATTTCCACTTCCTAACCATAATTTTTTTTTATTACTTAAAACTGTGAATAGTAAAATCAAAGACAAACTACTACTCACCTTGTCCTCCAGCAGAACGATTCAAAGCTGCAGAAACTTCCTGTCTGACTGAACGTTGCAATTCTAGTTGCATATCCATGCAAGCCTCCAACATTCTTTGCATGTGACTCATCCCTTGCTGAAGCCTAGCCATGTCTGCCCTTAAATCATTAATAATATCCCATTCCTGCACCAAAACAATAACAACAGTTTTAAATGCCAAAACAACAAATACACTCATGGCACATGAACTATGATTCTGATGACAGCCTCAGCAGCAGCATCAGGCATGGCATTAATAAACCAAAATGCATCAATGTTCTAATTACTAAGGCAGGAGAGCGAGTGATTCATTCACAGGTCAATAAACAAATAGAAAAAATATGACAGACATTGAAAGCTATACAAGATGCAGCTTCAAAAAAGCAGAAAACCAATTTCCATTCTGGCATCCTTAACATGTATAAATTATTATATTATTTCTTATCTTATATTACAAAATGAAGCTTTATAAATTATTAATCGAGAAGGGAAGAAATAAATTCTGCTGGAGTTTCAGATGCCAAATTTAAACATTACGGGAAAGGTGGCGCACAATTTCTGAACGATGCATATTCTGTCTGGTCCAATTACTATGATGCAGTTCTGAGTGCCATAGTGGTTGTCTAGGTGGGAAAGGTGGAGGTGGTCGCACAGGAGGAGGTGGCCTGGGAACAGAATCCTGAAGATCCTGGTCTGCATCATCCCTGTGCCGGTCCTGATCTTCCTCTGGTGAAGTGGGGTTAGCCAAGGTTCTTTGCAGATCCCAATCAAGTGGAGCATGGCCCTGCCGCTGAACATAGGATTGTATCAACTGGTCTAAACTATCACGAAAGCCACTGCGAAGAAGATTAGAAACACTTCTCCTGCAAAACAAGCATAACCATTTCAACTCATAATAACTAAATAAATGAAGTGATTGTTAATGATAGTAAGAAAAAACCCTTATGTTGCAGATATACAGCTACCTGCTTAAGAGTTCCCTGAGTTCCATACTGTAAACATTGTTGTCATCAGGAGGAATGAATCTATTGACTCTTCTAATGGGAATGGGCCGTGGACCTCTTGGAGGATCTGAATGTTCATCATGCCAGTTTTCAGCAGTAACATGAGATTCATCCTCATGCCACTCCTCATGCACTTCTGGGAGATGACTGCTTTCTCCATCTTCATCTTCTGGTGCTTCATGCAGCCATTCCTGTTCTACATTTTCATGCCAGTTCTCATCAGATTCTTCTCCAGTCTCTTCATGCCAATCACTGTAACCACCTTCAGTAGACTGCTGCCAGTCTCTTCTCTCATGGTCCACATTTTCTTCCTGCCAATTCTCCACTTGATTTGTCGATTCTTGCACGTCCATATTTTCGTTAAGGATACTGTTTTCCAGCCCAGCTGTTTCATGTGTCTCTGCTGATTGATGCATATCAATGTTCTCACTCATAAGTTGAGATTGTTCATGGTTATCATCAGGTAGCTCCACCTCAGTGCTTAGTTGAGATTGATTATTTCCAGAAACATTGACGTTTTGACTAGCGGAATTATCAGATTGACTGATTGCTTGACCACGAACAATATTCTCTAATCTGAAGCGAAATCCCTCTCTGCTTACAAGCAATAGTTCAAATTATTACTTGAACTAGTTCTGCACAGATTTCTATCCAATAAACTCACAAACATACTCGAACAGGTAAAAACTATGATGTTCGTTAGAAGTTTTCTTCAAAACCAGTTTCAGTTTATGAACAACAATCGTGAAATCAATTTTAAAGAAATTAATCACCACAACAAAATGAGAGAGAAAGAGAGAGTATACAACAGACAGAGACAACATGAACTAGTGAAACATAAAAGAATTGATGCTGCATGTATTAACACCACATATACAAATATGATATGGGTTTTATGAGAATTATGGACGGTTGAGTTCAAGAGATGATGAAATAATCACATGGATAATCTAATTTAGCATGTCTAAGAAAATGGATAGACTAGATAATTTGTAACATCTAGTGTTACCCAGACTCTTGCATCCAGCTAAAAGAATCTGCATGCAAATGTATCAACAAGTTAGATATGCATATTACATTTTCAATATTTACATAATGAATTAATAAATTGTTAATATTTAGCGCTTCCCTTATACACTGTCATATACAAAAGCTGACACCTTATAAATGTTATCTTATGGTATTTTTAGACATCAATGAAACATAATTTAAATGTTAAAATTGATTTCCCCCCTGTGTGTTGCAACTACCTCTTTTTTCAGCCAAATCAAAGACATGGATATGTATCTGAATCTGAACTCTGCCAATCTCCATGCAAAATTTGTTCTATCTTCAGCTAATGAACAATAAATTCTAAACATATCTACATCTTACACGTTGTTAATTTATATTAAAGAATTGCATTTGCCTCACTATCACAATACATTCAATGGTATAAACAAGCAAAAAGTATTAGTGCAAATCACGAAATTTGCATTTAAGTCCTATTATTGTGGCTATGTTTTAACACCTATGCCCAGTATACTACAGTGGGACTGATGAAATAAGATAATGGTGCTCGGTAATCCTCTTATAAAGAGAGTTATGGTTATATCCAATAAGGTAGTATTACACTAAAATGTATTTTAAGTCAGTATGTTGGTGACGCTTGTGCATATAAGCACACAGATTTGAGCTAGTATGAAACCAAAGAAGGCTAGAAATATAAATAAGTTTCGTGAAGGAAGCTTAACTTGCACTAATAGAGCGATGTGATGAAGAATCAACCATGATGGCACAATCACATTGAACGAAACCTACAGAAGCCTCAATAAGGCAGGGCCTATATTAATCCTAAAGCTGGAGAAAAGAAGACGGAGGATATGTATCAAAAACTGGATGAGAATTGTCCAAGTTTGGCATTCTAAGAAGAATTCAGCAAGGGGCAAAGATCTGAGATCTGGAAAACGATCTGGACAAACCGTCAAATTTCAGAAAGAATTCAGATCACTAAAGCTAAGAAGTTTTTGACTTTCAACGGATATGAAGAATGTAAAATAATTGATATGTATATAATGTAAAAATTGTATACAAGAGACAACAATATAAAATAGCAAAAACACCACCAGCAGCAGCATATAGCATAACTAATTTGTAACTCACAAATATTTCTTGATTTACTTCTCAATAATCAAATAGTTCATGATTTAATCAATTACTTGAAAAAAGTACTATATGCCCATGGAAAAAAATTTAAAATATGCCAAGAATTTCTCTAATATTTTGAAGAATTGTATGATTATGCTCGCTTGAAATGAATGCGAAAAAGGATTATAGTCAACCAAATAGGTGGGAGTGATGCGGGTGTTTTACAGATACATTACATGTTTCATTGTCTACGTGCAATGGAATCACATAACAAAAAAGCCTATCATGTAGAATATGCCGTAAAATTGATCTTGATTTTATTGTGTGTACATACTACTCTATATATATATTTAACAAGTGAAGAACGGACTAATACTCTATCTCTATAGGGGGGCACTAAAATATGCAATGTAGGTAGGTTTCCATCATTCTGCAGAGTGACCACCATACTTTTTTGGAAAGAAATTAGATTGAATCATAGATATTTGCAAGATCAGGAAGATTTCAAAAGAAAGAAGTAACATGACCGATGAACAACATATTATGCTGGTATCTTCTTATCATTTTTTGCAAGGGGATCATGTATCTCATTCGTTAATCATGTAATCATTATACCAAACATGACTCATATGGTAACATATATTATTCTGTATAAACCCCACAGTGTCCTCTAACTTTCATAGGCATCTAATGGCAAGGTTTCCTATAAGTTGTAGCAATTTGCAGGGCTAATAGTAAACATTCTCACAAATTACAGCAATCTCCAGCATCCATTTCTTAAATAATTATTTTTAGAATCTTATCCTTAAGTCAGAAAATTCTGTGGACATTTTCTGATCAATCCACCCACCTGCTCATATTGTCCTGTCAGATTTCTCATTTGGATATGCAAAAACATAATATTGACTGGTGACTTTCAAAACCAAAAAGTGCTGGATCTATGGACAAAAATCCAAAGATGACAACTAAATTTTGTACACCAAAGACATATACCTAGCAGCATATAAGAATCTAGTTTGTCTAAATATATATCACAAGCACATATTGCACTAAATAACCTCACCTTTAATATAAGTAACCAATTGATTGAAAAGACTATAAAAAACATGAGAATAAAGATAATGATTAATGTTGGACTATTAGATCAGAACATCAACACTCTTGATTTTTAAACATGCAACAAAAAACATTAAATCATCGGGATATGTCACCCTCCCATTGGTTTCATCTCAATTTTAACAAGAAGTCATTTAAAATGGACTACTTGTCTCACACTCTCGTTTGCCTTGACCCTTAAATCTAAACCAACTCGTTAACAAATATCTTTAGCCTACACACATGACCAAGCACATCAATTGGCTGATCCTCGTTTATATATGCCCAGCTGTGCCCACAAAAATCGAGCATAAAAAAATGGACTTTCATATAGCCCATCTTCAGGGCATCCAATAAACTTGCAGCAGAAAAAAAAAATGGTTACCTTAAACCAGAGACAGGATGGCGTTGTCTTAGCTGACCTAATTCTCTTGCTGCCACTGAAGGTGGCCTCTCCTCACTAGGTCCTCCATTTCTTAAGAATCTACCTCTGAGTAATGACTGCAAGATGCATATAGTTAGAATGCAATAAAATAATCATAAAGACAAATGCCTCATCATGTATAAGATGATAATAAACAAATGCAAAGAAATTTATTTTGAAAATGCCCTAGTCATAAACAAACGCTAATATATCTTTTTTGAGAAGCTAGTAATTCTCATTGGAAAATAAAAGAGAGGTAAACATTAATACAATTCCATACTATGACAACATTGAATGCTGAAATAAACAGAATATAGTAGTCTAATAATTTATCTCTTTAAAATACGATATCAAAGAGCAAGGAGATGTGTCAACACAAATCTAGATCCTCAGTGGAACACACAAATATCTGAGGACAGGCATCAAATTTAAAAGATTCACTTCATTTAATGTGAAAATTTGATCCAAATTTGGAGAATGATTCCAATATTTTAAGCATTACATTTGCAAAGAGGCATATCCTACATGAAAGAAGGCCCCATCCCTAAACTAATAAAAATGTTGGGTTCCCAACTTCCAAATGCCATGCATCCCCAGTATCATTCACTTGACTCAACTTTGCACCAAATAAAAGCATCAGCCCTTGGAAACCAAGAACGACAAAATTCATCACATTGTTCATTAGGCTAAACCAATAGAATAGATACATCAAGGTGTCTTAATTCAAGAACATGTTGCAGGTTCTACGATGTTGCTTCAACAATGTAAATAGAGCAAGTCAGATTTCAAATTTTACAAAAGACAAGGTTTCTGCCAATCATTCAGTGTAGTAGCTTCTACATAAATTGCTATTATAGTTGTGACGTTTTTATCTCGCTCTTACATATCAAAAACATTAAATTATACATATTGATGCTCATATGATCATCACAAGAATTTGTGAAATAAACAATGGACTATTGCTTTCCTTCACATCATATAAAATAAATTTGTACATATTTCTTGCATAAAAGCCCTTTTAGCATCTTATCTCGAATAAATGCATGCATCATGTTGAGCTTGAACACTCAAACATACATAACAATGGTTTACCTAACCTGTGGCACTGAAAATTTGTCTATCAAACAAAAATGCAAAGTTGAGGTCCTTGGGGACACATGGAGTCTTTCCAACAAAACATACATTGTATCGATTTCAGGTCGATTGCTATGTTATTAAGCATAGAATTAATCTTTATATCAAACAAAAATGCAAAGTTGAGGTCCTCGGGGACACATGGAATCTTTCCAACAAAACATACATTGTATCGATTTCAGGTCGATTGCTATATTATTAAGCATAGAATTAATCTTTATAAAAGAAAAAATTTGACAAGATCATCTGCTAACCTGTATCCGATTGCGGTGAGCAAAATCTGAAACTGTCCGAAGGCCTGACAAGCTCTGAAGCTCCCTCTGTCTCTCCCTCGCCATCCTCATAATCAGTTCAAGGCGAGCTTGCCGCCCTCGGGGCCTCAGCAAGTCCCTCCTCACATGCTCCGGCTGCCCTTCCTCAAGATCTGTGACTGATCCATCCCTCTCCCTCTCCCTCT
This sequence comes from Phoenix dactylifera, assembly GCF_009389715.1. NCBI lineage: Eukaryota > Viridiplantae > Streptophyta > Magnoliopsida > Arecales > Arecaceae > Phoenix > Phoenix dactylifera. The sequence goes on along the minus strand of NC_052408.1, from coordinate 15,381,532 downwards.
CGACCCTCCTGCTAGCCCGGGCATCCCTCTGCTGGCTCGCCATCTGCACCCACTCCCTCACCAGCCTCACTCTCTCCCTTTCAATCTCACCAAGCCACTCCGCCCTCGGGCTTTCATTCCGCGGGGTGACTCTCGACTCTGTGTCCCCCATCCCATTCTCCGTCATCCACCCACGAAAGATCTGCCTCACCCTCGCTCTCTCCCCGTCCCCCAGATCAGGCGACTGCTCCCTGCTAGACCCCCGATCCTCCTCCTCCTCGCCCGGTCTTCCTGGCAAACCCACAGTTCCATGAGCCCATCGATCGTAGCCATTATAGTCGCTCTCGCTCGCATCCTCCGAGCTCCCGCGGAGCTCCCGCTCCTGCTCCCGGCTCTCAACGCGGTTCCGGTTACCCGCCGCAGGGGTGGCGGAGGCACTCCTCCGTTCCCTGGTGGAAGACATATCCTCGAGCTCCCTCCACATCTGGAGAATCGACGACGCCCGCGCCGCCACCGGCCGCTCCACCGACGAAGGCGACCGCCGGGACTCCCGGAGGAATGACGAATCAAGCATGGAAACCGTGTGCAGCCCCGCAAGGGCCATGAGCTCCGACTCCCGATTCCTCCGCTCGATGGTGGTGATCATCTCCTCGGCCTGGCGGGCGACCCAGCGGCTGAGGATCCGGGAGTGCCGGCGGGCGGCGGCCGAGGACTCGGCAAGGTCGTCTCCCTCCAAATCCGAGCGCCGGCGGCGGCGGGCGAGCTGGTCGGGGCCTCCGTCGGCGGATGTGTCGTCCTCCTCCTCTCCTCCACAGGAAGAAGAGAGGGCGGTCATGCAGCCGTCGAGGTGTCCGCGGACCAGCTCCTCCAGTCCCCGCCGGAACTCCAGATCGGCGTCCTTCTGCAGGAAGTCCGTCATTTTTTTGCGCTTCTTGAACGATCGCCGGATCGAAACCCTAGAAGAGGGGCATGGCCGCGATCGAAACCCTAGACCTATGGTGGCGTTCGATTTCTTGATGACCGAAACCCTGGGATCGGAAGGAAATAAACGGAGGAGATGGTGTTATAGAAATAGAAGGGGATTTTTTCTTTTTTTATTGGAAGGCGGAATTCTTTGATGCTGCTGTTTTTCTCGTGAGAGTGAAGGGAGAAGAGACGCAACGGCGATCCGAATGGAAGGGGACGAGGGGAGAAAGAGCGAGGGAAAGAGGAGAGATATGGTAGGGACTGATATTTTCACTCTTTCTTTTTATTGCCTTCGTATTCCTCTCACTTGTCATTGCTCGGAGTACTTTTTCAGGAATTTTGCTCACGTTACCCTCAGAATTTTTTTCTCTTTTCTAAAAAAAACCTTTTGACTTTCTCATGGACATATTCCATATTCCCCTCTTGAAAAAAAATATGTACGTCATAAAAAAAACTTAAAATTATATGCTTAAACATATTTTCACAGACAAAAACCCATGCATTAAAAAGAAACTATATCGGTCAAAAAAAATATATATATAGTTCATCATAAATATAATTCGGCTACTTTATTCACTTTTTACTTTATGAAAAATATATTATAATTTTATATCAAAGATACTTAAATTTAAATGATATATAATTTATTATTTTTTGAAGAAAAATTGCATTTGCAAAAAAAGTTCCATTTAGATAATAAACTTTCTTACATATGAATAAATAATTAAAAAATACTTGCAAAAAAGTTTTTCATTATCATATTTATTCTTAAGCAGATGTATTTACTTATCGTAGTCATATAGATATCCCAATAGTTGATACATATATAATACAAGTCAAAATAGTAATGGGCTTTGCAAAATTTAAAGTAAAATATTAGGAGAAAATATCATTTTATATTTTTTTATAAACCTCAAAGAATAAATATGGAATATACAAATTTTGAAAGAATTTAATTATTTTTTTCATCTTTGAAAAGAACCAATCGCGTTTGTATTTTATGAAAAACAGTCAAATATATAAACCACTTATTGGAAAATTCTGTATGTAAATATTAAATTTGTAGAGCAGTGTTGGTGCAATTTTTTTTTTTTTTTTTTGAGAGAGAGAGCTGATCATTTTTTGAAGGATTAATATGAAAAATTTTAAATATTTTTTAGACTAACCGGCAAGATCAGCATCTCGCCGTCCACGTGGAGGTAATTAGAAAAATAAATACGTGGAAGGATTTGGTGGAGTCTCGCATCAGAAAGTCCCGACATCAGGACATGTTGTCGGTGGGGAACGTGTACGGAAATTTCCTTACTTCTATGAAGGTCAAATGGGTGGAGGATAATCTCACAAAAATATCAGGGTAGGAATATCAACTCCGGAGGTAATTCGTATGGGGGGTGATGCCACGAGCTATTTATCACGCCGTCCACGTCATACATCTGGATGAGACGTGACATCCCGCCACGTGGAATTGTCTCTTTCTTCCCTCTCTCCTATGTATTTTACATGAAATTACTAAATTGCCCTTTACTTGAAGGGTCGAAGCTGCGAGAAGAAAATTTGCTGTATTTGAGGAATGGGAAAAAATTAAATAAATCTTTATTCGCCGTTATAACTGTTGTGATGCCGGTTTTTCGCTTTAACTTGCTTAGACTTAGGTTAATTGAGTAGGGTAATTATAGTTATAACTCTCGCTATTTGTGACTATGACAAGATGATGGAAAAAAAAAATTATATACTATGTTTATTAAAAATTATGTTTTAAAAATCTTGCAATTGTTATTTTACTTTAACTCATAAAAAACTGCTAAATAATGATAATTATTTAGACTTTAATTATTAATATATAAAATAGAACACATTTTCCAAAAAAACTTATTACAATAGCATGATGCACTTAAAATATTATAACTATTATTATTTAAAACTAGTATTGAAATTTTTTAGTCCTGTATGAGTATTCAACATCTTTCGAACGAATAATCGACGTGGAACTGAATATATATCTGAGTTTTATTTTTTAGATAGATTTATAACAAATTAAGAACATGGGCATTATTAAAAATATAGATATCAGAGTTGAGCTGCAGGAAACATAGATCTTAATCAACCATATACTATGAAATTACTCTGGTCTCTAATGGGGTTGGAGTTGTCCATTCAACAATACATCATTTTGCAATCCACGAATGGCTAATGATTTAGATGCAATAGCAGTGACAGTTTGGTTGCATAGAGCCATCAGAGATGGATTCTTCTGCTGCCGAGGAGCCAGGAGCCGTGCGATTGGGGTCGAAAGGCTTTGTGAGAGGAGGATTTTCTTGGTGTAGCGGCCGGAAAAGGGAAGCCGGATAGGTACAGACTGGCCCAAATGTGAGAGACGTTTCGACCTGGGGAGGAAGGGAAGGAGGTGAGGTTGGTATATGTGGTGGTTTAACTCACACCAAACGGCTAATAAATGAATTGCCGGGCAAGCGGTTCTCTTACTCTTACGTCAATGCCTTTGGAGGGGGTTGAACTGGCTGTTTCAAATGCAAGGGAAGAAGTGATTAAAGGTCCAAATGGGTGATTATGGGTTGTGATGGTGACATAACGTTTATAGTGTGTGTGTGTGTGTGTGTGTGTGTGTGTGAGAGAGAGAGAGAGAGAGAGAGAGAGAGAGAGAAAGAGAGAGGGGTGGTTGGCATGGGATGATCACCATAATGTAGTACATTATTGATGGTGGTGTATGGGCCTACTTGTTATTGTTCATCTACATTTTGATTTGATGGAAGAAAGGTTGCTGTGGAGAAGTGATCCCATGACTTGTACAAGAATCTTGGTAAATGGTGGATCTCAAGATATAGGAGGTAATTTGATGGAGATATCCATTGTGGAGGTGGAACTCCAGCTCGCTTGTGAATTGCTGAGTGACATAAAGAGAAGAGGGAGGAAAGATATATTGCTTTTCCAATTTTAATATTTCTAGGATTCTCGAATCCATCTAAATATGTAGTCTCCAACATGATAAAAGTCTTGGAATATTGATATTTCCAATCATGTGGTAGCTTCAAGACCATCACTCAATTAAAAGGGTAGAGTATGAGATAATCGCGGTTTGCTCTTTTAGAATACTAATTTCTTCTTGCTTTAGTTCTTCTGGTTGGACTGCAATATCCTACAGTAGCAATGACTTCAGGTCTTTTTTTTTTCTTGTTAGCTCTACTTTATTACAGGGCCAGACATCTCCTCCTATTGCAGTAGTTGCTGTTCTCATTATAATGCAAGCAGAAAAAATGTGTTCGCCAAAAATATGACTCCTCTTCACTTCTTTTTGGTCATTTGCATGACTCGACACCAGCATTCGTTGTCATGTCGTTGATATCAGAAAATTTACATCCGCCATCATCTCCTCAACAAGTTCTCATCAGCACCTACCAATAGATATATAAGAAACTGCGACTCTACACTCCAGCAAATCCGGTGGTCTATTAAAACAATTGAGCAATCCACCAACCACCAGCGTTGAGCATGCAAGAGCACATTAATCAAGTGTCGTGGGAAACGAAAAGCCACCTCCAAGGGGACATGAGTAGTAGACTCTCATTCTGAAGTTGATTTCTTTATATCTTCTTTCAATATTTCTTTATTCAAAGCATAAATCATTCGTATGATGGTTAGATTCTATACAAGTTTCTCAATCAGTACTTTAATATCTCAGGATAGATTTTTTTATTCCACTCTACAAAGTACACTCGGTAATGAATGCATGGGACTTGATGATTGATCACTAAACAAATCTTGAACTGTAACAGGACTACCAATCACGTAGGGTTGAGAATTTGCAGCAGCGAACGAGCACTGTTCGATTAAAACTTACCAGGAGAAAGGCAGTGAAAGAGAGAATATAAATCCACAGCAAAACACGAGTATTGTTTGACTCGAGTTTGCTCGAAGAAGACGGTCAAAATGATGGGACCGGGGATTTTCCGGGCTGCATGCGTCTGGCTGCATGAGGCCGAGAGGCATGCATGTGTCTGGTAACCTGTCACCCATCTGCTTCAAGTTTATCGATTGTGTCCCCCAGTGACCGGTCACCCTCGTGGAAATTATAGGAAGAATCCTCCCCCCTAGAAGCCAAAAATTATTGCTAAGCGCGATCCACCGCATCCTTGGAACTACTCGGGGTTAGTGGATTCTCGGAGGATGTGGAGTCGTTGTTGAAGCCCCCAAAAATTATGCGAAGCACAAGCATGCTTTCTATGTTGTATCAAAAATTAATCATTTGATAGCAGCATCACGCTAATGCATAATTTAGTAAATCCCCGTGCCTTCTTACCTGTGCTGTGACCATATTTCTATTCAAACTCGAGCTGCGAGGTTGCCAAAAAAAAATTGCAGCAATGATGCTAATAACGAACGGCAGTTCTGGACGTCCAGGAGCTTTACTTTTCGGGAAAATTACCAGCCCCGCTTAACTTATTTCAATCCATTATAAATCGAACCAGATTATCAGTTTGATAAAATAGTCAAATTATTTCCAAAAAATAAAAAATAAAAAAAAAATGGTCTAGTTCGGATATGAATTTTTGATTCGTTTATTAAACAAATCGGGTTCGAATCGACAAATGATTGATCTATCATGTATCCGATCTGATTCAGATCTTGCTCGATCCATCCCGATTGCCACCTCTGATCTAAATACAGTATATGATCATTAGTTAAATCTTTTCTGTTTAAAATTATTAGCTAACCGGTTTAACTTTATCTGTAGCTGTGATTAGAACGAAAGCCAATATGGTGAACTGTTATCACCCTTTCGTTTACTAAGTTTGTGGGTTACAAACTTAGTAAACGAGAAACTCGTATAAATCCTAACATAGGATTATGACAGATACTAAGGGAACCATGAAAAAGCACAAGCAGGGCATCCTACCTCTTGCTATGGTAGACTCGAGCATCAATCAAGATAGCATGACAGATACCTGCTATGTCGTCCCTTAGTGGCGTGCCACTGCCACCGCATGCTAGTACCTGGCATTTTACGTGGCAACTGCTTACCAAGCATGACAAGCACTAAAATTGCTTGGCATGATATGTACCATGCCAATACTAGATTGTTTAGCTTTTAGAGAATCCACCAACCATGTATCGAAAATTTTCGTCACCAAGTAAGATTCCGAAACATAGGGCAACCTTTTATCAGCAGAAAAAGATAATCTTAGGATTCCTATGTCTTGGCCATCATATATAAGAGAGAGAGAGAGAGAGAGAGAGAGAGAGAGAGAGAGAGAGAGAGTAAGACATGACGAACAGAATCAAGAGATGACTTCAAGGCTGGTCACCAGCAGCAGCCAGCATGCATATTTAATGTGTATTTGTATAATTCTGGATCTCATCACCAAAATCCATTTGATTTATAATACCACACAGAATTGCTATTAAACAAATATTTGATCCTCGAACTAAGAATATGCAACAACAGATTATAGGTAATCAAAGTTCACTGTCTCGGTACCAAATTCCATACTGATACCATTATATTACAGGGTTGGTATGTTTGATATGATACCCGCTTCAGCATACTCAATAAGCCGTCCGTACTGAATACTACTTCAGTACCAATATGGTACAATATGGTCCATACTAGTATAATATGGTATAGTTTGTACACATCGATACCGACCGATATGTAATATAACCTTTGTACACAACCTTAACACAGTTTCGAAAGCTTTCATCGCTGTGCGCATAAACATACAACATATCAGCTTCACCATCTCACAGCATAACTGCGAATTACTGCCAAAATGCATGGTGGGCCACCCAACAACAAAAAGGAGAATGATATAGTATCAAGAAAGACGGATTGCTTAAATAACCAAAAAAACCTTTAAGAAAAAAAGATGAGTCTCAACAATGTTTCTAGCATTTTGTATTTTTCTTTTTCCAATTCTCTTGAATTTGCATGTCATCTGAATGATTATATGGCTGTTGTGAGTCGACCTTGCATTGTCATATGGCTACGGATATGGCAAATTTAGCTGCATTTTTGCTCCAACATGACGATGTTGCTTTCTAATCTCTATATCTTAACAGAACTATTTAGTTTGGTAGTGACTGCATTTGCTGCCTTCTTTTCATTCAAGTACTTTCTCACCAGTTGCAAATATGTTCCAGACGAATGTACCAATGATATACAAGGCAACGGACACTTTAAAAACATCATCCCATGAGCCTGTCAACTCAAAGTTTGAATAAAAGAAAATAGATATCAGCATAAAATTGGAAGCTTATAAGTCAACTTAAATTGCTGCATATTGATAAAAACTAAAATTTTTAAAAGATGACTGTTTTGCTGGGCTTGCCTCGTTGAAGGATGTATCCAGTGGCAGCAGTACCAAGGACTCCTGCAAGCACCCCTGCTGTGTTTGATAACCCCAGCAGCACTCCCTGTAGTTCCAAATAGATTTCCACTTTAACCGAGTACAAGAAAAAGAGATTTTTTTTAAGGTTAACCAAGTAAATGCACAAAAGCTAGTCGTTGATCTGATATGTAAAAGAACATCCAGATATTATGAATATATACACCAATATAAATTATATAATGACAATTGAATAAGGTTTTAACAGTCCTAATCATGCCAACTGTTCTTTCTTTTCCTTTCTTTTTCTTTGTGTTTTCTTTTATTGATGTAAAGATTGGGGCCTGTCACCAATTCATTAAGAACATGAAATGGCACATCAGAGCAAATGCCAACTGTTGTTGCTGATCTAATATTGTTTCCAAGCTTCGCCCTATATTCAGGGCTGTCTTTGTGGAAACTGTTTTACTATTAGTTGTCATTTAGGGTAGCTCCTCTCTCGAAGGTAATTGCACAGGTAACTCCTCTCTCAAGGAAATTGCTTACGAGTCCTCTCCATCAGTAGTGTGTTTATTGCAAAAGAGCCATCTCTGACCATCATTGCTGACTCCAAGTTCCTCGATAAAAGCAAACCTCCAAGTCCAACCCTCTTTGTAAAGCATGATCACATGGTGAGTGCTACAAGATGCAACTAGTCATTCAAAGTATAACTACTATGCTGCTCAGATAACTCTCTTTTTGTCTAGTGTACAGCAATAGGTACCAAACTACCAATACCGTGTTGCTGTCATATATAATTACTTATGTGCTATACAGCATTAGGACCTAAATACTTCTACTCTTGTTGGATACTATTATCTCCTCAGATACCCATACTGCTGACTGAGAATGATAAATCCTCTTTCCCCTACCACATTTACAACATTAGTCCCATTGCCTCATTTCCCAACAATGAACTACCACTTTCAATTCCAGTGGTCTAACTTATTACTCTTCCTACCCTCAAAAGCTTGTTACTCTAACACAGGATACCTCCTTGTTTTCTTGCGGAACTAACTGGTCTTTGCTTGACAATATTATTCATATTTTCTCGTGTTATGTGGAACCCTTATACAGGTTCGAGAATTAGGACACATCCCAAAGATTAAAGGCTGTACCATCTTAAGAATCTCCATGTGCTATTAGCTTCTAAGCTTTTCTTATGCCCTGGGAAGGCGAGAAACAAACTGTTACCTTATTTTTTTAAAAAAAAAGACACACACATACTAAAGCAGAGTATCACATCTTTAGCATTCATTAAGGGCAAGCATTTCAAGAATAGATCGCAATTTCTTTGTAGTTAATTAAAAATGTAGTTATTTTACGTTCCTCTACATTTCACGCTGCCAGTTTTTAGGAAGTCACATACACTTCTTATCTAACCACACTCTAGGTTTATAATTTGCATAAATATTAACTTTATTTTTATCAGTATGTTTGTAAACAAACTAGCCATACTAGATATCATGACTGGTAAAAGAAAAAGGTCATCTGCAGAGAATAAAATAAGGTTTAGCTAATTTCATGACAGCAAATTGGCTTTTCAGATGATAACTTGTTACCAACCAGCCTTCTTTTTTATTTTTCAGAACTAAAAAGAAATAGTTCCAAATCATTTTGTTCGATAAAAAGTTGCTACTTCATCATAATCAGATAGTGGATTGTATTCTAATCAATAACTAGGATAAAGGTAAAGAGAGCATACCGCATAGCGTGGACCAATGTCTTGATGATTAGAATACAGACCAGACTGTGAAAAGGCATCACTGCCCTGAAAAGAGAAGGGAACAAAAAGGAATTCAAATAACTAACTAAAACATGCCGCTTTATCAAGATATCCTATTTCCAAGGGATTTGTAAGACATAACTAATGTGACCTCATGTCAGTTACAGTACAGAACAATTTCAATGATAGATACAAAAGAAGTTGAAGTAGTCTGCAGGAAGAATGCGGAATGAATATAATACTTTCAATTTCAAGCTTGCATCAAAACATTTGGTTCATTATAAAAGATATTGGCCATGGTGAAAATGAAGGATGGGGGAGAAAGAAACTAATAAAAAATCTGAAGCACCTACACTAAAGGGAAAATGATAAAAAAACAAGCAGGTAAATTGCTAACCATATGTTGAACACAGATAAACCGGCAGAAAAGCATGTCAAACCTGACTGCATGCCATGCATAGCACCGCTAAGGCAGGAGTACGGACATGACTCAGCTGTGTGAGAAAGAAGGCTGGCCCAAGAAAGCCAATTGACTGCATAATCTGCACCATCAGGAAAAAAGGGTTTCAAGTTCAATACAAATCTGAAGTGACATGTTTTTCTTCAGCTGTAATTGTAAGGTTTGAGAAATTATTTGTATTTATATTTTAACCTGATATGCTCGCTAAGACATTGAAGCCAAGATAAACAATAGAAACAAAAAAAATGGTCGGTGGAGGGGGAGAGGGGGCAAATTACTTGGTGTTGATTAAAATGGATCATAAATTTCAACGTTTGTAAAACTGTCTGTAATCAATGACTTGCTATGACTAGTAATGTCAAATTGTCAATAAATAACTCGCACTAGGTAACCATTAAATTTGAAATATTTTATCCCCCAAAAAAATATCCAAGAATGCATGACATGAACAAAAGCACATGCAAAAGAAATGGTAAGACAACAGGGAAGTTGAATATCATGTCAAGGTGCCGAAATCAAGCATTATCAACCCTGCCTGCACAGATGTGAACATTCCATAAAGTCAAAAACTTACTTTACGAACTGTGGTTATGGAAAGCCCTTTTCCTACAAGCGTATCTGCAATCCATCCTCCTATGTTTGCAAACACAGCCATAGTTAACCATGGCAAGACACATAACAAGCCAGATTCTGTAAGATTAAACTTCAAGACCTGCAGAAAACCAATTGAATATAGAAATTCATATCAATCCATATAAAAGTATCTATTTGTACTTGCGCACAACACTGAGAAAATTGAGATTGTTTTGCACATTTCTTTGCATCACAGATGCACACTCACACAAGGCATGGTATCGTAAAATAAAGAAACATGAAGAAATACGAAAACTTCTGAAAGAAGCAAAAGTATAAGGCAGAAGTTTCCATTCATGAATCCAGTCTGAAGAAGCCACACTTTTAGTATATAACAGAATCATAAGATGTACTAAAGCTACTTTATTTATGCAACTTCTTACAACTCATGGCAGTCTCATTAACATAAAATACTCCATCAACCTTACTGGTGTCAGTTCTATGGCCGATCAGTGTATTAAATTTCTCTTCTACCAGCATTCCAAATTGCTCCAAAGTTCAAACTACATTTATCTTAGCTTAGATGCAGAGTGCACCCAAACTCTGAATTATGAAACCTTTAAATGGGCTAGTACAGATGTCTCTTCTAGGCAAAGATGTTCAAGAAATGCCTCAACAAGGATTTGCTTTAAGTCTAATAGTGTCGTCATAACCATCAAACTACAAATACCTACTTTCCCCTACAAGTAGAATAAGTTATTGTTTTTATATGTTTTCCTTATGCGGTATGCACAGTATCATTCTGTTTGCTTTCCTGCCATATTGTAAAAGGACCTCTTCTTGGAAATATCACATGTTACATGTCATCAAACTGGTTTCAATATCTATAAGTCGATATTTATTAATCTGGCATTTATAGTAAACAAACATAGAAAAGTGGATGAATAATACATGAAGCAAATTTCCAGGTTCAATTTACAACTATCTCAAATGATTTAGTAACAGACAAATACATGTTCAATCTTAACAACTGTTTTAAAGCGATAAAAATCATGCCACTTTGTTAAACTAACATATCTTGTTTTCCTAGCATGGAGTTTCTTGATTGCTTTAGTAATATGATAGGAGAGTGCAACATTCCTGACGTTGAAGGTTGTACCTGAGGAGAAGAGATTGGGAAATGACTCAAGTCATTGGATTACGGATAGATCAAGTAAAAACATTTTTCTTTTGAGAAACATCAAGAGATGCTACTGGACAACTGATTTTTAACTGATGTCCCTAGGTTCATTATGTCGAGGGCTTCCTTCACCTTACATATTTGCCCATAAATTTGTATGGCCCGGTAACTGAATATCAAGTATAGTAACGAAAGTACAATAGCCATCACAAGTTCATCACTAAAATACATCACATGCATATGAAATCATGAAATATTTAATACCTGGTTGTAGTATGTAGGCATCCATGTTAGAAGGATAAAGGTTCCCCAATTATGGCAAAAATGGGATATTATCAGAGCCCAAACCGGACCCTTTGATAAAATTAGCCTCCATGGTATGGAAGAAACAGGTTCCTTCAGCACGCTACCCCCTAAGATAAGCCTCTTTTCCTCCGATCTAAGCTCTGGGTCTTCTTGTGGAGAGCTGTGAGCCTGATAAGAGATTAAATTAAAAAAAGAGGGGAAAAAATGCATGCTGCAGTGATGCTGTGAATCAAGGTTCCCTATACGGTACCTTACCATATAGTACAGTATACCCAATATGATATGTTGCACCCCCATACTAGCATAGGTTCAGAAGACCTTTTCTCACACCCATCCATGGTACTGCCCAAAACCAGATGGTGCATGTAGGTGCAACACAAAACTGAGCAGAATCAGTCGTTCCACCCCATACAAACCAGTTCGACCCCTACGTGGTATTGAACTTGGTACCATACTGGTTAGGTACAGCACACCTGATACTAAGTGGTATGGGTCAATATGGCAAACCATAATGCGAAGTGAAGATGGAGATATATAGAATTTACATTTCCAGTTGCGATACTACTTTTGTCCATTTTACCCAAGCAAACCTTCTTCCACTAGAAGGAAAAAAGATGCAGCCAAAATAAACTACTAGGGAGTAACCAGCAGATGCCCTAGATCATTTGTGGAGCACTATTACTGTTAATACAGCAGATCATTTGAATAGGATAATTCATCCATTTTAAGATCTTGGCCAAACTAAAACTGCAAAATAACAAATGGGTGAATTCGATGGAACACATTCAAAGAAGTTGCACAAGATGAATCTCCGAAAGCCAAAAACATGCATATATGCATGTGTATGTGTGTGTGTGTGTGTGTGTGTGAGAGAGAGAGAGAGGGAGAGAGAGAGAGACTAGAATTTCAAAGGAAAGACAGCTTACTTTGCTTCGCCACAATGCAAACCAGACACTTCCAAGGGATCCAAATGCATAAAAGACAGAAGGCCAACCAAAATTGTGTATCAAAATAGGTGAAAAGGCCAAGCCTGCGACAGAACCTAGATACATCCCACTGTATACGAAGGCAAGTGATCTGCTTCTCTCTGATACTGGAATCCATTTAGAAAGTATGTTGTTCATTGCAGGCATAGCAACACCCTGAAAAGACAACATCACTACATTTAAGCAAAGTCCCAATAAAAAACAAGATTATGTCTGCATGAAGCTATTTAAAATTGCTAGCAGATAATGATAAAAGCTTATAGATATAGCAGTAAGTACTAACTGAAAGAATAACATGACAAGAAAAATTTTGATTACAAAATCAAATATATCAGAATAAAGGAAAATAAGATTTTTTATATCATGGAATGGGTACAAACTTCTTGCATTTACAGTTAAAAAAAAAACAAGGTAATAATCATACATACACAACAAAAAGGGGTCATCCATGTCGCTTGACACAATAAATGTAAAAGATAATTTTGAAACAGATTACAAATCAAGTTACATAACTCTATGGTACAATGGTTAGTTGGCATATATCACAATGGTCACACCCCTCCACTTAGCTACCAGATGTTCTGGATTCAAGTCTTGGGTAGTGCACTCAATTATCTGGGTCTGCGTAATTATAGCGCAGGTGGCTCTCCCTTCCTCGCTCTCAAGAAAAGCTCTATAGTACCATACTACAATGAAATACTAATCCATATAATGGTGATTAGTGGAAGACAAAGTTAATTTAGTTCAACAATTGTTAGCTAGAATTGTATGAGAATAAAACTATGATAGTCCATTCAAATGAGTGGAGAGGCTTTACATGTTTCTCTATTGATCTGCACTTCATGTGCTTTTGCATGTAACACTAGACATATGCATTGATGTAATTATCTATATATCAATGTGCATGCCCAAAAAAACATTTGTAAGATACCGTGCACAGCAAGTGGCTACATGTCTGTATAGTTGTAGGTCCCAAATAATGTTATCTTGGCAGGATATTTCTACCTTTAGACACCTTTCTTAGCTATTGTGGCATATGTTGCATGCAGGCTTAAGTTACAAAAAGCTGCAAATCTTATTCAAATAAAATGGCAAGCAGCCACTTATTGAGGGGATTACTCTATCTAGCCCTGTAGGTACCTATCCTTTGCTAACATAACAGGGAGGTGAGTACATAGATCAATTAATGTTGCAACCACTTCTCCCCTTTATCTCTATTTTCTCTACTTACATTCTTCTTCCTCTCCACTATCATTTTCCTCTTATCCATTATATCTCTCTCTATTCTCATGAATGGACTTTTTTTTGTTGCATTTACAATCACCTCATAGATTAAAACATGGAGTCACAACAATATGCATGAGCCCGTAGCTCACTTACAATTTGCTAACTTCTAGATCATAGTGCAAGCTCTGACTACCAACAAATTCAAAAATCATAGATATGCTCAACTTTTCAAATTTGATTGGTACCATCCTGCAAGCGAGATAGACCTTATAAATAATACCTCTATTTCAAAAATGTACTTATTGATGAGACTGCCAGTTGTGGTTACTATTTAGGGGATAAAAATATCCTATTTGTATAGTATGATGCTAATCTAGATAGTGCTAGAGTATTGCTATGAAAGGTTCTATAGTTCCCCAAAAAGACTAATGGTTCTGCAATTCAACTGACTGATAAATGTTGGCAAACAGTTGATACCAAGATATGATCACAGCATATAACAGGAAAGAGATATCTTGGAAAAGCAACCCTTAAATAATGTAACTGAGATGACGCACAATGAACATCAACATGTAAAAAGACAAGAGGAATAAATTAAATTAGGGCAAAAATTAGCACACTTTTTACTTAAGTCCTAAAATCATTTCAAAGATCAACAGGAAGAGGGGAAAAAATTATATATCAGAAGAAGCCAACCTCACCAATCCCCATAAAAGCACGCATGACAAGTAAGAAAGGAAGTCCAATTTTAGCAGCAACAGGTGTCAGAACTGTTGCAATTGACCACCATATAACACCGAAACCCAGTACCAACTTACCACCAATCTTATCTGCCCAAATACCTCCAACAATCTGCATGTCAGAGCAAGCATGGGAAAGGTCAAAATAAGAGAAAGTCAGAGGAGCATGGTTCCCATAAATTAGATACTATGTGATATTTTATTTATTTGAAAAATCCTATATAGTGAATTATGTTGGAAATATGTAAAAGAAAAGGCCATCCCAGTGAACAAGGCTCCTGCCACTGCGGCTTTTGGAGAGAGTCAGATGTACACAGCCTTACCCCTGCATGCAGAGAGGCTGTTTCTGTGTTTCAAACCCGTAACCCCAGGTCACAATGGAGCAATCTTACCTTCTTTATGTTGCAAACATGTAAGCTTCACATTTTCTTCAATGCAATAATTAAAGATTCAGTTAGCATCTCAAATTAAAAATTTATGTAAAGTGTCATTAGCAACCTGTAACAAAAATTTAAAGATTTCACATGGATGATGAAGAAGGCTCTATTTTTAGACTGAAAGAAGAGCACAAAAAAAAAAAATAGTCAAGAACTTATATATCAGAGGCTTTGAGCAAGTCCCTTCATGTGCTGAATGTGGATTAGGTTATCTTCCTCCTCATCTCTAGCAACCCACTCTGCATAGGCTTCTTTTTTTTTTGAGCATTTTAGTTATATCCCAATGGTGTAAGACCGTCGACTATTTGGGAAAAAGGAGGAAAATCACTTTGATCTCTTGTTTCGGAGAAATAAGTGGCTCACGAGGAATGGAAAGAAACATTCTCTATTTGATCTCGAAGTCCTCATATAACACTTCTTCCAGTCGGATCACTTGTAGGAATGACATAATGCTCATCCATGTTCCACACGGCCAAGGAAGCATCGTTTTTTAATCTAATGAAACCCGGAAGAGATTCTTTCTCGAGGAATGGAAGGCACTACAAAAAAGATAGACTCCTTTTCAAATCACCCCGCGGACTTTACTACTTACGCTTCTCCTCAACCGGTGCGGCCAATCGTCCTCTTCCTTCTTCCATCGCTTCTATCATCCGACATCGATCTCGGCTCGGCCTCCTTGACAAAACAATGTGAACAACGTGCTGAGATAGGTCTAGAGGTGTCTCATCCCCCAAATGACAAGCAATCCTTATTCCGAATCCGCTAAACCATGTTTCTTTTCTTTTTTTTTTGTCGAAACTATCCATGGGCAATGAGTTTCGATGTATTGGGTGTATCCGTTCTTTATTTAAAGAATTATTTTCGTGCTTACGTCATTTTCCGCGTGCCATGTGCCTTGAAGCTCCAGAGTCTATGATCCAAGTCCATGCTATTTGCGTGATGGAAAATAGTAGGAACTGGACGTCGGAAGAACAAATGGAACAATATATCTAGGAGATATTTTTAATCAATGTAATATGATTGATTGTTTTATTTACACATAAAAGTTTAACTTAGCTAAAGAAATATGGTTTGGGTTGATAAGAGAAGATATAAGAGTGGTTTTAGCAATAAAAGGAATTAAGACCAGCACTCTTTGGTAATTTATTAAAACCCTCAGGAAAGGGCAGCCCCCATGTTACCATCTCAATTCACCACTTTCCACGTACAAAACAATACCTCATGTCAATTGAATATATTACTAAGTATAGATCTACATAAGCTATACAAGGTCAGGTAGCATGTGATGAAGCCTTATAGCATTCTCCTACAGCAGGTAACAAGAATAACTACACCTATATGTAACAAGCTAAGGTATTGTATAGGCACGCACCAGTAATTTAATGAAATTTGAGCAAACTTTCCAACTGTTTGTCCATCTCCATGTAGTATACATAGTCACCAAAAACACATGCATAAATCTTATAAATTATGGTCAAGCCAGTATCAGTTCTATGTTCCTGTAATCCTGTCAGTGACTGGTCAAATGCATTCAAGCTCAGATAAAAAGTTACCTACAGTTTCCTTTACCTGTCCTGTTTATGTAGCGATCTTATATATAATTAGGTGACATTAGATGCCTTAGGAAGAACTGTTAGTCAATTCATTTTACAGCATATACATATTAGCTAAATGCACCCTCTATACGCATTTTCAGTCATTCCCATCTTTCTTATACATGGCAAAGTGTTAAATTGTCATAGATACATGATTGCTCGTAAAATAGATGATGTTTTTGAGGATAACAATAAAACTTATTCTACAAGCACCATTAGCACCAAACTCTCACATTGGCAATCTATGCTGAAATTTAGTATCTTCCACAGAAAAGGCGCTCAAGGATTACAATCTGTTTTGACACTAAAGAATGAAAATCACAGGCTTCTGGTAGGTATTTATGAAGTGTTAACATTCTGAGAACTTAATACTGAAGAATCAAAATTAAGTTCATTTTACATAATAAGAACCTTGAAAACAGAACTACTACTCATATAGCATTCTCCAGTCTGATATTAAATAGTCCTTCTAATTCTATGCAAAGGAAGTAAAATTATGTAAGAGTTCAGCATGCAGCCTGTCCAAGCCATGGTGTGCCTCCTATTTCTGCAGTCCTTATAAGCCTCATTAAACAAGTTCTGGAGATATATTTATCACCTGTTGTGTAACCTCACTGATCTTTGCAGAGCATTATTATCCCACTAAAAGCCTCTAGGAAGTTTGAATTAACCATTCATTTACTTTCTCTCCAACTAAAGACACCTAGCTGGAGAAAAAGAAATAAGCAGAGTTAAAAGCCTAGTGCATAGTTCACCAATTTGAACCTTCTACCACCAAACCAATTCTAATGCTTACTACCTTCAAGCCACATCCACACCATCATTAACCCTTATTCCATCTAATGCCCTTACTAGCAAGCTTAAAAAGGGAAGAAGGCCTACCTTCTATAACGGGGGGTCTACCTCTTGTTGACCTGATACCAAAAGGATCGGGTGGATGAAAAAGGTGATAGCAGCAGAGGTTGCTATATCCACTTTCTCTTCTCTCCATCTGTTTCTTCTGTCTATTCTTCTTTTTTTCATTTTCCTCTTTTTTTACATTTTTTAAGTATATCATTAGAAACTTAATTAGGGCTATTCCTAGATCTGGGGCCTCAAATAAATAAACTTATGTGGCAACATCAGATTAGATTAGTTTTTCAGTGTAAACAAACCGTTATAGCATATGGACATCTGTTCAAGTCCAGCAGATATTGAGAGCAAACGCCTAGAACCTCAACCAAAGAACATTGCATAATCATTCTTATAAAAATACCTACATATGTGAATTGACATCAGACCGAATGCACCCAATATTTAAAATTAGCATATTTGTATGATTTGGAATTTTTGAACAAGTTAACATACATCCAGAATAGACATCGCATATATTATATCTGTCACTTAGTAGTCCAAATCTCTTGCCACAAAGAGAGAGAGAGAGAGAGAGAGAGAGAGAGAGAGAGAGAGAGAGAGAGAGAGAGAGAGAGAGTCTGCATGAGACCTATTAACTTTAAGGTTTAACCAAAGTCCAAAAATCAAACCACAACACCCATGAGAACAAAAAAAAAATCACAATCATAAAATAAAACTAAAAAAATAGTATCGACATCCATATAGCCTATCTTTGTCAGAACACACTGCGAAAGTGCAAATATTTGAACATACTGAAATATCAATATATCATGCATTGCATATTCTCATGCACCATCCAAGAAGGTAAGCATGTTCAACAATTTATCTCAACAAATAATACAACAATGGTGAAATTAATTAGATGATAAAATGAATCAAAGGGAGTGGACTATCATCTTATGAAGTCTCACTGCACTATACTTTATGGTGGAAAAAGTAATTGATATCAAAGAAAATTTCTTAATTATGTCGCTGTTTAAAGAAAACCAAGAATCAAGACAGACCTGAGTAAGAAGGTAACCCCAGAAAAAAGATGACTGTATTAGGCCCATAGTTGCTGGATTCCATTTAAACTCTGCTGACATTGGAAGGATCGCAATGCTCATATTCACCTGAATTACATGACATCAGTTTAGCAAACACACAGAGACATTATAGTCAAAATCCAGAACCACACAGGCATGGATGCATGCATAAGGACTGCAAAACACAAAGAGATATTTCATTTGAGGTAGAATGAAAGTGACTGCTACAAATAGAAACAGAGACTAGCTTACTCGATCCATGTTGCAGAGAAGAAATGCAAAAAAGCATAAAAGCACAATCAACCAGCGCTTAGGAAACCACTCCCACCAATGAGAAACTTTCCTCACATCTCCTCCTAATAAAACTGCTTCACTGGGCACTTCTGAAGAGTTCAATGAATCCATTTGTGATCCTGTTATTTCATATTGCTCTGATCTGAAGTCAGCATGGGGTTTTATTGCTGAATGATACTCTGAATTGTGACGAGGACTATCTGATATACCAATATTATCCAACTTTCTTGGCTGCAACCAACCATTATTTAGCGGGTCTGAAGAAAGAAAGCATTCCGTTCTTGCAGGACTTCTTCGCTTGAGATTAATGATGCTCAACCTTCCCGTAGAAAAGTTCGCCAGAGAACTTGACAGAGGATGTTCCATCCCCCCAAGAAATGCAACTCTCTTAACCATGGTAATCTTATCTAAACCACAGTTAAAATAAGTTGTGAAGAAGGCACACCTAACAACATTAGAACTTTCTCTTTGAACAGACAAGCTGAAATTTGCACCCCATGCCAATTGCTCTCCAGGAAATGTTGCATGCACCTTTCTGTCGCGTGCAGTAGGCCGCTCTGCTTGATAATTTTTTCCTGCCGATATCATTAAAACCATTTATTCTGATAAACACTGCAAGATTCAGTGGAGTCGTTCACATCATCTTAAGATTATCAGTAAAGGGACACAGAACTTAAGCTTCATTATACAAATATTTTGAGAATGTCAATGCCCAGAATCTTAGAATCAAAATTTTGATATATATCAAAAAAGAAAAAAGAAATTTGATAAGAACAATCACAGAATTTAAGAAACATGTGCATGGTGTTAAATTTTAGCAATTGGCAATGGTTGAAGAAATGGCTTCATGTTTTCATTGAAGCAAAATAATTATAGATACAAGATGTCAGCTTTTAAGACCGCGTAATTTAGGTGTTTCGTTTAACTTGTTTTACCAAGTATACTTCGCATGAATGTCTTCCACTTGATTAGGATTTAAAATAGAAAGGACAAGTTTTAACTTGTAGAATTTATAAATTACGTCAATTTTGTTGAGGATTGCAAGATCATGCACATCGCATGTTAAAGATCAATGGACAGCTCCTACACACATTTAGATCATTTGACTTGCTAATAACAGGGCCCTAAGAATGGATGGCATTGAGTACAAGTCCTCAAGGATTCACATTGAAATTATCCACTTTCATTAGGTTATTTCTTCAAACGCAAACCACTATTATATGAGATTTAGAACTAATGAATAATACTCTTGAACCTCGCCTTGTCACATTAACTCAACCAGGGCTCATGGACAGTATAAACCAAGGATCTAGATCCCACGACTTTGCCTCGAGGAAAGGCCTGAAGACAAGGGTTGTGAAACCAACTTCACTGACCAAACTAGCAGGTTGAACCTTGGCATTGCAGGCTCATTGCACTTGACCCCAACCAAAGTTAACAATTCCCCTGTAATTTTGTATCATAGATTTGCCTGAATCCATGCAGTCAAAGTGAATTAATGCCTTAAGTAGAACCTACTTGTTCATATACATCAAACTGAAAGAATAATTAGGAAATATACCAAAAGTAATGCAAAGAAACACTGCTGAACTATCTGCTTATCAAAATAAGCAGGATAATTTGGAGAATATTCCATAGATCATACCAGAAGATCTTGCAATCAAGTCATCTTGTGACTGATTTAAGGCATGAGATTGACACAGACAAGCGCATGCAGTGAAAAATCATCTCATTTATGGACAAATTGGGAATATCATTTATTTGTTAATATTATCTTCATTCGGCCTAGAAAACAAACCATGACATGAAAGAGAACCAAATTGTAATGAGAATTGAGCAAGAAACACAATATCCAATATTTTTTTTTTTAAAAAAAAAGGTAATATTATCATTTTTATGGAAAGCACTTATCACAGGATTCAAGGAACTGCGAGGTTAAATAATAAATCAAAAATCCATACAAATTACTTCGATCCCCACAGCTCTTAGAGTCATTTACTTCCTCCAAGAACCATCACCCATACCCTACATTCCTAGATTCCCTAGCATTTGAAAATAAATCTCTGGCATAACCAATACATCAATGCAGCATATAATCGCAAAAAAAAAAAGGAAGGTTCTTGGTGACCCAGAAAACTATGACAACCCAGAACAACAAAAAAAAAAAATCAAGAAAATGCACGAACAGAACATGTTCTTGAGAAAATACCAAAACAGATCAAGAACCAATAAGCAAAAAAAAAAGATCAAAGAACCTGAATTTAATTCTACAAACTCCAAATCAAGAAATTAACCACAATCCAAACAAGAAAGAAAGAATAAATAAGAAAGTGTACCAACAGAATGGATATATTCTGGAAAGAAGACAATATTAGATGAAGAATCGACAACTAAAATAATCAAAGAAACTGGCACCAATGCAGCATATAATCTCACAAAATTTTAATTCCACGGACTCCAGCTAGAAATTAATGATTCAACAAAACAAGAAAAGAAGGATAACTACAGGTCAAGAATCCACCACCATGAAAAGCTTAAAAGAACCTGATACGAAAGGGGATCCGAAGCTTCTGCCCGAGATCGCAGCTCCCATCGCCATCTCCGACCCGACTCGAGCTCCCAGAGAGCAGCAAGAAGCCCCAATCCGCCAAAACGAGAACGAATCGAAGAAGAAGAGTAGGGAAAAAAAATCCCTAAACCGAACTCAAAGGTCCGGATTCTGCCCTCGCGCCGAGCTCTTCTCCGAAGGAGCAGAGCAAGAAGGCGGAGGAGAAGAGGATAAACGGTGGTGCGCCCTCTCGAGCACACACGGCATGTCTGGCTTTCAGAAGCGGGAAAAAGGTCGGACGTTGCCCGCTGGAGGTATCTCCACCTGTTGATAAAGCCCAGATGAGGGGCCGGGCTCGTGCCCACGTCGCGTTCCAGCTTCGGAACGTAACGCTTGGATTATTACGTGATATTTCGGGGCCGTCGGATCTGGGAGCATCTCCTCGGCCGTAACGAAGGGCTGGGAAAAAGCCTGTAGCTGAAGGGTGACTTCGGTCGCACCAAAAAAAAAAAAAAGTGTCTTCGGTGAATGAGAGAGGAGGAATGATCGTGCGTGACGAGGGGTCGATTGCAGCCGTTGAGGTCTCGATCCGACGGTCCCTGGTTCGAGATGCTGTTGCGGTCTGGAGATGGGACCACCGACCACGGTAGCGGCCACTCATTCAACAGACCATGATGTGATTATAGCCGTTAAATTAGTGGATGTTTTGCTTTCGTTTGATATACCATTCCAGTCCTGCACGTCTGATCAAAACTGTTGAGCCAGCATGTTGGCAAGGTTGGTTCTCTTGAGGTCAAGATTTTTTATTTTTTTTTATAAGAAAAATTTCTACCAGGCTCCAGAACCCTTAATTTTAGTGAATAAAAATATTAGACATCTCGTCCTCGAATTAGATCGATCTTCTTCACCTCGTTTAATACCGAGGTAAACAACTTCGGCAAAAATGGAGGAGCCAATCGGCACGTGTTAGTAAAGACCGGCAAATATAGCAACACTGTTGTCAACACGCGATCAGCGTGATCACCACTGTACAGTGCTTACACAGACCATTTCTCACGTTGTAAATATGCAGCTAGCCATTACCTGGCAAATAAATACACGTTGCGCAAAATTAGGTAACGAATCGATTGACTACCCTATATAAATGGGCAGTCTAGAAATTCTCGAGTAAACTTATTTAGAGACTTTACTCTGTAAAAATTTCTTCCTTCAATAGTATTGCCCTATTATTATGACTTAGGTATCGGAGAGTCTTTGCTGGAAACTTTTGGCAAACAAACTTTTTGCAGGTTATCCCTGGAGGAGACTAGTTCATCCATACCTCGGCTGACCTATGCAGTTCAATTCTCACCGACCTCAAAGCCATTTAACCCGAGCTCCGGCATCGGCTTGGGATTCTGTGATAACAACTATTATTCTTGCTTTTGGATTAGTAGGACGTTCAAGATGGTTTTGTTGCGTCGTTACTGAGTCTGTATTTGAACAAGAATCTTGCTAGTAATAAAGAGAACTGGTAGATGGAACTTTGCAGGTAGTGGAAGCTTTTAGCCGGGAGAATGACAAGTCACACCTCCCTGTTATGTGGTTAAAAGCGAAATATATCCATATACGAACAAGCTCAAGTGATGAGGCATGGAGTTGCAGCTTACATGGATGATTGGTTTGAACATGTGAAAAATCAAGATCAAGTGATGAGGCATGAATGAATTCATGCATAACCAATAATCCTGATGCATAACTAAAAATCCATTAATTTGTAGAGAACAGTTGGAAATAGGAACAAATACGTTAATTGATATTAATTAGAGAGCGAATGCATGACACATCCATCGCATGCAAGGTTGCAATGAACCCAGGGTAATCAGACAATTATGCTACAGTAATCAGACATCGATCTAAATTAAGTTTTTGATACTCTAATTAAATTGAACTAGGATTCTACGTACAGTATCTGGTTTCTTATCGAATCAAACTCAAATCTAGCTATGTTCGTATCCGTAAAACCTTAATAATCCCAATACATATATATAAATATAGATAAATATGGGAATATGAAACAGATAGTTACATAACATGTTAGCTACTTTTCTCCAACACAATTTTCTTATGCATGCTCTCTCTAATTAACTCTTATCCATTGCCATTTCGGTTCTAAAATACCACCTGAAATTTAGATTTTGATTATATCTCAATCAAAATAAATATAAATGAAAATTTAATCACACTTTGTAAGTGATTGGACCTTTTTTTTTTTGTTTGTTTTTCAAAACCAGTCATTTAGTTCCTATGTCATGCTCCTTTCTTGTTGAAGTCTGCCAAATATTTATTATATATTGAATTTTAGAAATTGTTAATCATTGGCTAGTTGGTTCCCTTAAATCAAATACTAAATTAAAACCAAAAAAATCGAATTTTTTTTATTAATTGGGTTTAGTGGAAGTTTAGAGTTTACTCATTTTGACGAATATGAACCCATATCTGAACTTGATTTTTTCTCATCGGTTTTAGATGCAAATAGATTATGGAGTCATCTCGAGTCTAATCTGTTTACAGTTCTAAATGCATCAAAAACGCATGAAAGCAAATATCCTTATGGGAAGGGAACACTAGTTTGATTTCTTTGCTTAGCGCCTTTTGGACCGCTCCACTGACTTCGCCCACTCGACCTCTCGGTTTGACGCGTAGCCTAATTGCTAATTATTAAATTGATATTCTCCTATTTAACCTTTTCTTGGCGCCTTTTGGTTTTGGACCGCTCCACTGACTTCGCCCACACTGCCTCTCGGTTGACGCATAAAACTCTCTCTCTCTTTTTCTCCATCGCCTCCAATCATCGCTCCCTCCCCGCACCCCACCTGGCCCGGCTCCCCTCTTTCCTCAGCTTTCCTGCCCTCGATTCCCCGAGCCATTGCTTCCAAAATCTCGGAATCCGAACCAATTGGACTCTGCCAGTTCTAGGGTTTCTACTCCTGCTGTAGAGCGATCTCGAGTTCAGCTGGAGGGATCTCGGAGCGCCCACCAAGGGCATTGCTGGGAGAAGAGAGGTACGTCGTTCTTTTCCTCGTGCGATCGATGGTTCTTGGTTCTTGGTTATTGGTTCTTGAATCTGGTAGAGAATTAGAGTTCTTGGGTGCTACTGAAGAGTTAATCTTGAGATCGCTGTTTTCCATGTGATACTTCGGTATTCTTAAAGTAAGCGACATGCCTCTCGCTTGGATTCCATCATGTAAATTTTACACGCCATATTAGTGTAATGCCGACCATGAGGCTTCGTGATTTGGATCGACGATAAAGTTTGAGATCATTGGTGAAAGGTCTCATTTTCCTTCTGTTTTTTTTTTTTTTTGTTAATTCTTCTGATTCATGTAATTTTATGACTTAGGATTTGAAACTTTTTTTATATCTGTAAGTAGATTGGAGAAGTAGATAGATAATGATGCTCCTGGCCAATTTCTTTGTTCTTTCTTCTTGAATCACAATAGATTTCTGATCTGATGGTCTCTGAATGGAAATGCAAGGATCAACACAGTGTTTCTCTATATTCTCTTGTTTTTTTAACACGGTGTCGAGGTCTGTTGACATTACAAGTCATTTTGGCTTAAACGACTGCAGTTTTAAGTAACACAAGGACATGTTTAGTGATCATTAATACTTACAGTTCGGTTAAACTTAAAAGAATCAACCAGAGTACCTGGAGCCATACTGCAAAAATTTTAACTCCCATTTTCACCAACGAGTCATAAATGATAGGAGCTTAGACGAAAATTTATACTTTAAAATATTTACTCTATGTTATCTTGCTCCAAAATTGAGAAACACAACATATTAGACCAGGGTTTCCTTAGATCAAGAAAGAACTTACAGTTTATGTTCCGATTTATGCTGCAGTTTGTTTTGATTCTCTAATGAATTTACTGAACTTGTTTTAAATTTAACTAGAAGTCAAAAGGGTTATAAATGATTAAAAACATTATTTTCGTATCTATGTATTAAAAGAAGGCCAGTTATGGTTTCAGTGCTTACTCTGTAGTGAACAATAGCATTTCAAGTTTCTGTTGCTCCCTATAATTCTCAAAGTTCAATTCTAGTTTGACACCCAATGGTGAAATGATTGTATTGTACTGTAGCACCCAAAATGCTTTTTTTCTCTCTGAAAGTTATAATCAGCCCAAGCTGGAACTGATATTTTATACATTCTGCAGTGCATTTTTAATAGATGTCTGCTTATGAATAACCCTTGCATTAAATGCTTTGATGGTGATCGATAAATTCTCTTTGTGGTTGCATGATTTTGTTTTGTTCTTGGAGAAAAGGTTGCACAATTATGTTCATTAATAGAGTCTTGCATTCAAGCAGGTTGCTTAATGAAGTACCATCCTGCCTTTTTGGTCATATTGGCATAGGAGGTACCTCCAGTCTGTCATATAACTTGAGAGCTGTGGAAAGTGCTAATCAGTGAAGAGGCTTATAGATGGGATTATCATAATTACTGGTTGACTTCTAACATCATTTATTTTTCTCTGTACCCTTGAACCTAATCAGAGATTGAGTATATATAGAAACGCTTGTCGTGATAATTGTGTATTTTTCTATAAATAAAATGCCACCATGGTGGGGAAAGTCTTCTTCTAAAGATGTAAAGAAGAAGTCAAGCAAGGACAATTTGATCGATACATTACATCGATTCATAACTCCAACTGAACAAAAAAGAAATGTTAGATCAGGAGGATCTCGAAAACATGGTGGTGACACAGCTTCAGTGAAGGGGTCTCTATCACAAGCAGAATCACAGTCTACATCATCCTCAACTCAGGTATCACGCTGTCAAAGTTTTGCAGATAGACCTCATGCCCATCCTCTTCCACTTCCGAGGGTGCACTCAAGCATGACATGTAGACGCTCAGGACATGGTGGTACAAAGCCAATGCTAGAAAAACGTGGCAAAGCGCAGCTGTTGTTGCCTCTTCCAACACCTAATCATGTTCCTGTAAGACTAGATACTGCTGATATTTATGGAGATTTGACTACTGCATCTGTTTCTAGCAATTGCTCCGTTGATAGTGATGATTCTCAACTTCATAGCCCTGTGGGGAATGATTTTGAAAATGGCAGCGGGAGAATTATGCATTACCCTTCCAGGTATGTTCCTTTTCAATCTGTTCAAAATATGAAATTGACTGCTATTTTTGATGTGTGTGTTTTGACCTCATTGTCCCATATCTTCTTACATCTCTTTTTTTTTCTTATTTTTTTTTTTAAATTTTGAAGTGTGGCACATAGAGATCATTCTCCTATCAACAATCTTAAAAGCTCTAAGGAGACAGCAAAGTCAGCTAGTGCACTATGCAATAACCAAAGCCTCTCTTCATCACCTAAGAAAGGAACTTTGGGCATTTACCAGTCCAATAATCAAATTCCTTACCACAGTGCTCCTGGCAGTGTTCCAGATAGCTCGATGTCAAGTCCTTCTCGAAGTCCCATGAGAGTATTTTGCCCTGAGCAAATTCTGACTTCTGTTTTTTGGTCAGCAAAGCCCTACCCAGATGTCAACTTCCTTGGATCTGGCCAGTGCTCTAGTCCCTGTTCTGGTCAGACCTCTGGGCATAATTCAATGGGAGGGGATATGTCTGGACAGTTATTTTGGCAACACAGCAGGGGTAGCCCAGAGTGTTCGCCAATTCTGAGCCCAAGAATGACAAGTCCTGGTCCCAGCTCTAGGATACATAGTGAAGCTGTTTCTCCATTGCATCCACAGGCTGGAGGAACAACACCAGAATCCCCTACAAGTCGGGCTGATGAGGCGAAGAAACCGTCCCACCGTTTGCCACTGCCACGAATAAATATTTCCAATAGCTCACCTTTTTTGTCAATGAATTCTGCGTTAAATACTCTTTCCTTGATACATAGCCCTGGAAGGGCAGATAATCCCCCAAGTCCTGGGCCTCGATGGAAGAAAGGGAAGCTGATTGGGCATGGCACATTTGGACTTG
Organism: Phoenix dactylifera; assembly: GCF_009389715.1. Lineage (NCBI taxonomy): Eukaryota > Viridiplantae > Streptophyta > Magnoliopsida > Arecales > Arecaceae > Phoenix > Phoenix dactylifera. The sequence goes on along the minus strand of NC_052408.1, from coordinate 15,354,229 downwards.
TTTATGTTGGCTTCAACAGGTACTGACATTGTCCTTTTACAGGTACCTACAATGAATAATAAAATATTGCTACATATGTTGCATGTTCCAATGTTAAATCTGAACTCTCAAGTGCCACACTCTGAGGCTCCAGGTTGGTGTGCTGTCCTTCACATTACTATAACTACTCCTATCTTTAATAGATATACTGCCCTACTTTGTTGGTTTTTACTTCGAAGGAGAGAAACAAGAGAAGAGGACCTTCCAAAATTGGGAATGTAAGTATCAAGTTACATGAATGATAAAAAAATGTCTATCAGATTAGGCAATCACAACCAATGATACCATCTCTCATGTGCAGTGCAACACTAGCAAAGGACATTAAATCTGAACGGTTGAGAGAGAGAGAGATTGCAGTACTGCATTATAAGCAGTGTATTTACCACTTACACTGTAAAGAAATGCCGAAATATATGCAAGTTACAAAACTCCCTGCAGTACCACATAAACTGGCAGTGGTCAGACTTCTTTCTCGCTCTAAATATTATACATTTCTAATATATAACATTTTGAGAGTACATGATTGTGGTAAGAGCGTAGGGTTAGTTGGTGGATTGTCTAAGGTCAAAAGGCTGAGATGTGGTGGGAAAGATGTTGTAGTTTGGAGAAAATGGCTATTAAGATTTTGAAGCCTTTCCATGATAAGGACTTGGTCTAGTGCTAGTGACTAGTGAAAGAACCGATAATGCTGACCATGATAGTTGTGCTAAGGCATGTTGATTGATTTTGAAATAATGATTCTTGGTTGTATGGCAGATTCATGCTATCATCTCAATCTACGAATCATTTTCGATTAAGCACGACCATAAACAATCCACGAGTTTATTGGCATCTTGTCGACTGTTTGATTCCTGTTTTATCTCCCTATTTTTATTCTTTTGTTCTATATTTATGTGATGAGAAGGTCTGTTTCTTGGTAGTTATGACATTATAGTTCTTAAATTTAGATCTGATTTAAGTTGTCATATTCATCTCTGGATAAGATTGAGATGTTTTATTGGATCTTGTCGGTAGTTATTTCCTATCCTTATCTCAATCTTGTTGATGGTTTATTGTTTTTTGGCATTTATCATTCCTTTGTTTTGTCTTTAGTGAGAGTGGTGAAATGTGTGCTATGAAAGAGGTTACTCTTTTCTCTGATGATGCTAAGTCAAAGGAAAGTGCAAAGCAATTGGCGCAAGTATGTACTTTTTTCTTGTGAGATTTACTGGATGGTTTTCTCCCTGACACATGCGTATTGAACTTTATTTTAGTTTTCTTAATAACTCTGAAAAATAGTTTTCAATAAACCTGTCTATCTTCACAGGAAATTGCTCTGTTGAGTCAGTTACGGCACCCAAATATAGTGCAGTATTATGGATCTGAAATGGTATAGCTTATTATTTCAATTTCTGAAGATTTCCATTTTGTGACTTTCTTATTCCAATTTTCTATGAACTTCACTTCCTATAATTGTTCAATATGCCATTCCAGACATTATATATCTATATTGCTGGCTTAACCTTACATTGCAGATGCTTGTGATGGCTGTGGATGGTAAAATCTGCTTGAGCTTTTTAACAATGTAAATTTACTGATTAAATTAAAGCAACTTTTCTCAAAATGTAAAATAACAACGAGAACCCTGGTTATGCCAATGATCTTGGTTTAGTCCCGTTGGCAGGTAGGGCTGGGCTATACAAAGGGATTAGGAGTGATAAAAAAAAGAATAACAGTGCTCTTGGAATTTAAAAAAAATTAGAATAAAAATGAAGTATATGTGTTTTCTTCTGCTAATACTATGTTGTTGTTCCCACTCTCTTTTGAATTGATCCCCTGAATTCTTTTTCACCATTCTCAAGAAACCAATCTCACCGTATCAACATTCTTAAAATCCTCCTTCATGATTTCCATGTAATCTTTAGTCTATCTCACAGAGTCACAGGCCTATGTCAGTCATTACCAAATTATCTTGATCTGTACTATAAAGCTTTGCCCTCTCCTGGAATAAATGTTAAGGCATCTCCTGGTTGCTTAATTATGTTTTCCTTCTTAATTTTACCACACATTCATCTCAAAATCCTCAGATACACCACTGTCAACCGTGTAGCATTGACTTTATTTATAGATATCTATGCTTCACAATGTTGTTGGTATTGATTTGATAATGACTGAGTTCCATTCTGGGAAGACACCCACTAAATGCACACAACCTAGAATTTTTATTAACATTTGAATCTATTAATTGATATTGTTCAAGTATATTTAGCTGACCATTATTTACTTGGGGTCGTTAGGTAGCATTCAATTGGCCATTAATTCCAATGATGACGTTCAGTTTGTATAACCTCACACATGATAAACAAGTTTTAAGGAGTCTATGCATTGGTGCAAAATCATGGGAGCACTAATCCCATCTAGTCATCTACAGAATAATAATAGATTATGCCCCTTTGTAAAACACATGCGGAGTATTTGGGAATATGATATACAATTAGCATCTCAAACAACTTCAATATGCTCTGTCATTCAAGTTTTTTTTGAAGCAACCCAAAAGTGGGCATATGATTCTTTAAGATAATATAACATGATTCAATTTTTGTATGTTAACTATTTGAAACTGCTGTATCACTAAACTGCTTTTTGTTATATATATCTGTCTGGGAATTTGCCATGGGAGTTATGACGGAAATCATAATTTTTGCATGGTAGTTAACGTTGTTGGTTTAACTTTATAAATTAAACAGATAAATGACAAACTTTACATTTATCTGGAGTATGTTTCTGCTGGTTCCATCCACAAACTTCTTCAAGAATATGGACAGTTTGGAGAAGTAGCTATTCGCAGCTATACCCAACAAATCCTTTCAGGCCTTGCATATTTGCATGCGAAGAATACGGTGCACAGGTACAGGGTTATGTCTGTTTATTAGGCAATTATTTAGAATAATTCTTTCTGTTAATTGCCTCATCCTTTATCTCTGCCCATGCTTCCAGTGAACTTTTGCTGCTTGTGCAGGGACATAAAAGGAGCAAATATACTTGTGGACCCAAACGGACGTGTAAGATTGGCGGACTTCGGGATGGCAAAACATGTAAAATTTTAAACCTGCTACTTTCATTTGGATTCTGGTATTTTTTTTCCTGAGATGCTGCCATACTGTTATCATCCTTTTTAGGGGAATTTGCTGAATTTGTTGAAGTTTTCTGATAGTTACAAAAGTTGCATGCCTTCACGTAGCCCTTGATAGGAATGAGTGATGAAGTGGTGAACCCAAATGGTTGGGACTAATATTCATGGTTTTGTGATTGTGTTTACATGCTTCTGCAATCTGGTGGTTTTTTTCCAGCATATGGAGCCATTTTTTCTGTTACCTTCATGCAAGGAGTATGTGTTTTACATTATGAGAAACATTTAAAAGCACTAACGAGAAAAATGAAGTCCTCTGTCTTTCGATACAATGTTTCAGCTACACAAGTCCTAAATATTTGCATAAATTTGTTGTTGTTCCTTTGAAGTAGATCCAAGTAACGTAACAGTCATCCAACTTTCAGGAGTATTTGTTTTGACGCCAAGGATGTGAAATAGATGTTGGGATTCTATGAATAATCAATAATTGACCTGATTTTAAAATATGTTTTGGAAAATGAAGCAAGCAAGGGTGTTGTTCAAGCTCACAATTAAGTGGACCGAAGAAGAAAAAAAGAGCTCCATGGAATTCACCATTTTCATTTAAAGAGAGCCGGTATACTATTAAAAAATCAGATCTGAATTAAAGCTATAGCAAGCCAAAAAAAAAAAAAACTTTTTTAACGGCATGACAACTTGTTAAGACTAAACCATTCTCTTGTCATATGGACTTCTGGTAATAGGCAGAATATCCACCTACAATTCTGCTGCCACTCTGGAATCTTGCTTCGTAGTTTATAATGCCTCCACTGCTTCAAGTGCCTCTATACATATTCAAATTTGGCAAATACATATTCAACATATTTTTAAGTTAAACCATGAAGTAGAAAGTAACTAATTTGATTTACTGATTAGTTGTTCCCATTTGTTCAAGTTACTATAGAAGTGTTGCCTCCTGATTTGGTGCACCAGACCTGTTTAGAATTCAAAGTTACCGAACACATGATTACAGCAAAGATGAAATTATTAATTTTCCCAATGAAAAAAGAAATTACTCATAGATGTCATCTATGTGTTTGCAAACAGCAAAAACATCTGCTGCAGTTTTTGTTCTTTTCTGTTTAAAGTTTTAACATGATATTATGCTATAAGGAGATGATGTTTATATGAAAAAACATCTTCAATTCTTATTTAAATTACTGAAAAGCCATCTCTGTGTTTGGCTTTTTGTTTCAGATTACTGGGCAGTCATGCCCCTTTTCGTTTAAAGGAAGCCCATATTGGATGGCGCCTGAGGTCAAGTTGTTTTAAGCCTTGAAAACTTCTCTTTTCTGTTTTGTTTTCCCTCTTGTAAAATGCTTCATGGTGACACTTCTTATTGAGGTTGTGCATCCAGGTTATTAAAAATGCAAATGGCTGTAACCTTGCTGTGGATATATGGAGCCTTGGGTGTACCATTTTGGAGATGGCTACCACAAAACCACCTTGGAGCCAGTATGAAGGGGTTGGTGGTTGAACTTTGAGCTACATGTTTCATTATCAGCAGTACATTTCAGTTAGCATGTCCTTTCATCGGCTAATATTACCAATCTATTTTATGGTAGATTGATTTGAAGGCACACACCTATATTCAGCTTGGCCTTAATCCCAAACTAGTTGGGGTCGGCTAATTGAAGGCATATTAACTCTTATACTATAAGCTAGTCATCTCTGCTTGAGATGCATTTTAATGCTATTGTCAAAATCAGAATAAGCATTTCAGTGGAAAAATAAGTTATCATTAAAAGGGTAGTTAGTACATTACCTCACAAAATTAAAGCTCCATTCCATGTCCAGTACAACTAGTATTGTTGAATTTATTGCTAATGGGTGCATATCATGTTCTTGCTAGCCAACTTTTTGAGAGACGTGATATGTTGTTCATGTGTGGAGGCCTTCCTTTTTTTAACTTTACGAACCTCAAACTAAGAATTCAATCTTGAATATCTCAGTTATTTCATGGGGTTATTGATACTGTAAATGAAATCAAGTATTGGTTTCTGGGTTGAGTTGCAAGGCTGCAAATTTTACAAGTGAGATATGGATATACTGTGATATGGGAATGTGACATAAACATCATCTTACACGTTGATCTTAACATTTATCAACTAAAAAAAAACTCCGATAAAGTTGCAATAGACTGGCTAAAAAAAATTTGGTTGATGTCTTGATATGATATTGGCCAGCAGTTTGGGATATATAAGTTTCTATCGGCCAAATAATCAGAACTGATATTATCAGTATATTATATATTGTTAAATGTATGTAGGACATCTTGATCAGGATCCTGACAGAGATAGAAACGATGCCTTGTGCATTCAAACTTTATGGTGTTCTTCGCATGCTAGAAAGTGCACATGATGTTTTCACCTTTTCTGGAAAATAAAAGGGAAAAAAACGTTTTGGGTAATTAATGAATATATTACTAGCAAATATTTGGTAGAAGAGATATTCTGTTTCTGGGAATGGGTGATTATTGACTAAAATGTGTTCTCATCTCTCTGAATCTTTCGGATATTCACTTCAAACTAGTAATAACATGCATATGGTACTATAAAGGGAAAGTTGAATTTATTGTTGGTTTAGTAAGTAATGTCAGTTAAACCATTAATTTTGCTTTATTATTAAAGTTTTGGCTTAATTCTTTCCAGATTGCAGCCTTGTTCAAGATTGGGAACAGCAAGGAACTTCCGGCAATCCCTGATCATCTCTCAGCTGATGGAAAGGATTTTGTTAGGCAGTGTCTACAGCGTGAACCATCGAACCGTCCTACAGCTGCTGAGCTTCTGCAGCACCCATTCGTGAAAAATCCGGCCCTACTGGAAAAATCTGTTTCTGTTTCCGATCCCTTTTCACTGCCAACATCTGTTCCATGCGGAACAAACTTCAAGGTATCTGCAGATACTTGTTCAGTGTTCATCATTTTTTCGATTTCTCCACTTCTACTATATGCTGTGATACTTGGAATATGCATTTAGCATGGGGTAGAAATCAGGTTGACGGTTGTTTTAGCCAGTATTGCAATGACATAAGCTTGATCATTTATCTTTGAATAGGAGGATAAAAAATCTAACTGGTGTTTTGTAGTTAAAATAAATAATCTTTGCTTTAATATTATGTAATAATACAATTACGTGGCACATGTTTCTCTTGTACAAGGTGTGTCTGGCATGGTAATTTCATTTCTGTCCTCAGCATGCATCAGGATTAACTGATTGTTGCTATCCAGTATGAGAAAAGAATTAATGAATCCAAGCAATGTCCTTTTAGTCATAAATGTCTTTTCCATGCATTTCTTGTTAACTGAATATCATCCTTGCTCTAGTATTATTGTAATTCATGGATCATCTGAGTTTGTTTGATAGACCTTCACATGTTCTCAAGCCTTAAATTTAAGAAAAACCTGACCAACATAGTTTACTTGTGCCATAGAACTGGCCTACGTTAGATGGAAGGGAAATTGCTTTCATTTGTTGCATCGTATTTAGCAGTATTTTCTTAAGTTTGTGTTATTTACTTACCTTTGTTTGTGTTATTTACTTTTGCCTTATGCTGCTTTCTTTAATGTAAAAATAATCGGTTCCACAATATTTCGTAGGGTTCTGGGCATCAGCTCAGAGGTGTCACTCCTACTGTAGTAAGCCGGTAAATCTTCCTGCAATTCTCCGTTTCCTGTTATCAAATTTCTTGCTTGTGCTGAGAGTTTTTTTATAAGTCTAAACTGCACATTTCTCTGATTTTAATTGCTCCAATTTGCAGGGATAGTCGTACAAGGAACATGTCTTGTCCTATCTCCCCCATTAGAAGTCCTATGTTAAATGCTAGGTCTTCACGGCATATCAATGGAAGGATATCCTCTCGACTATCAAGCCCTATAGCCACCTCAGGTTCATCAACTCCTATAACAGGTTGTGGTGATGCTATCCCAGTCAGTCAGCCAAAGTACTTGTCTTCCCTTCACGAGGGATTCACACATGCACCAAGGGTCCTAAATAGTCGCCATGCTAGCGCTTCTACTTATGACCCCGAGCTTGATATTTTCCGGGGAGCGCAGAAAGGCTCCCTTCTCTGGGGGAAGTGATGTCTTCTGAAACTGACATTCTCAGCCCTCCATTTGGAAGACTAGCATATGGAGATCGCCGAGAACCATGCAATGGGCAATTTAATTTGCTGTCTCATCAACTGTTGAGAGATCATGTGAAGCTAAACTCAAAGCCAAATCTTTCATCCTGGTTCTCGTAGTCCTTGGCTGCTCAAATGGTACCTGACTCAGAGAAAGAGCTGGTCACTGAGGAAGTCTTTTTTTCCCTGAGAGCTTCTTTGATTATTCAATTGGTTCCTTGTCTCCCCATCAAGCAGCTGAGGATTGAATCTTGTACAATAAAGCCCAAAGTGGAGACCCATGGAATATTTGTCTGGCTGGAGGCTGAGGCTGAAGTGGCTAAGTGGGCATTTTCACCTGCAACTCCATACTTGAACTTCACATTGGTAAGCTCCATGCTAATTCAATAATTGATGATACAATTGATGATGTACCAATTGTTCTTATTCTAGACGACGATTTAAAGCATCACGGATGCTTAAGGCTGACCAAATACTGATCTATAACAATGTAGCTCCTAAAATGATGAGAAGTGCTTCCAGTAATATACTGCTGGTAATTGCTGGTTTGCCTGTACTGCTACCTATTGAGGTACTCAGTCCACTTCTCAAAAAGATTTAATTGATGGTTGGCTGTTATCTGAACAGTTGGTTTTATTCAGTCAGATTATATCAAATGTGGACCCAATTGCTTTGAATTGATAATGACGATATCAATGTGCTTCTTGGGTTATGCACAACTTGAGATATGGTTAATTAAATGGTTTGGACCAATCATTGGAGTGGATTTAGCAACTCTACTCCTGAAAAAAAATGCTTAACCTGTTTGTGGAAGTACTTTCACTAAAGCAACTCCAAAGTTCATTGAATTCATTTTCCTGCTGTAAGGTTTTTCTATAACACGATGTTAGGGTATGCCATAACTGAAGAATTGGGGTGGATTAAGAAACTAACATGGTAATAATTTTTCTCTGACTTTTTGTTGACAGCTAATCTCCAGAGTAGAAGACTGTCAACCTGCTGACATTTGGATATTGATGTTGAATTGTATGAGACAAAGGCAATCGGTGATTGTTTTGATTTTTGAGCAAACAACTTTTGACACCATTGGCAATGAATCCTGACTATGGATAATGTATATCTGACATCATGATATAAATTAAAAGAGCAGGATACAAGAATACTAGGACTTGCAACAAGTTGCCTTGTTTGTGCAAAGGCCATTGTAAGTAGGACAGAAGATTGGATGAGTCCAAATATTGCTTCAGGAAGAGCCCTGGGCATCCAGTGCTGGTCATCATCTTTGGCCAATACATTGCTGTCAGTTTGGGCAGAAATGCTTCTGTAAAATTTGATTTCTGGCTTCTAATTTAAATGCTTCTGCAAATTTTACTTCATTGCTGTTCATTGTACATCACATCAGGGAAACTGGAATGACATCCCGCATTTTGCATTTACTCGGGAATTTGAACTACTATTGTCATTACGTTGCTTACAGAATGATTTGGTTCTCTGATCCAATTCTATAATCATATTCTTAAGATCCGACATTTTTTTAAGCATAACCAACTAGATTTCAAGACTCTTATTCCTCGGCGCAGGTGCTCCCAAGCGGGGTGGCTTGCCTGGCCCCCGGTCCCCACGGGTCATTGGAGGTAACCCGAACATGAATCGGGATTAGTTTGAGACTAGGCTTCGATTCAGAGTTCGAAGTTCTGCACGAACTTGTTTAAAAAAGTTTTTGAGTTCGGCCGGTGGTCGATTCTTATATGGCTTTTCTCCACTGTATCGATTCCCTGAATGTTTTAACCTACGGATTGAACATTCTCCACCTGCCCATGATGGTTGGACGGAGAATTATTGTTCCCTTGCCTGTTGATGGATGCAGTAAAATGTGGAAATATAATCCACCATCACCTGATAGCGGGTACAAGAGTATGGATTGGCAAGATCACAACGTTTGGTGTTTCATTGCAAGAGTATTTCAGCAATTTCATGAAGGTCACCATTGGTGCAATATCCCAGCACTCCGAGTTCTCTCCAATGCAGGAGAGGTTCCATTTTCAAATCAGAGCATCGTGAGTGGATAAGCGTTCAGTTGTAGGATTTTCATGTTTGATTCGCAAGAGAGCCCAGGTTCATGTGATTGAGTCCAGCCAGCATAGGTACGAACAGCACCTCAATCTCTCACTAATCAAGGCAATAATCACCTCAAACCATCCTTCCCATTGGAGAGTACAAGGAGGCATCAGAAAGCTTTCCTGTAGAATCTTTAACAGGCCTTTGTTTATCTCTGGTGGAAAGCAGGTTACACAACTTAGAATTGTTATATACCAAAACAGAAAAGTTACATGCAGCTAAGCTCCAGCACGAAAAGCCAAACACCAAACAATATTAGAATTGTTATATACCAAAACAGAAAAGTTACATGCAGCTAAGCTCCAGCACGAAAAGCCAAACACCAAACAATACCAGCCACCTGATACCTAGAATAATCCAAGTATCATGAGCACATTCTCAGGAAATTGACCTGTTTAAAAACATCATGTGTACTGGGAAAGATCGGAAGGCAGTCTAGTTTCAAGAACAATATGGATATATCAGCTAATCAAATCCACGCTGAAGTCCCAAAGTTTCTTTGCCAGGTCTGGATCCTTAGCTTTTGCGCTTGGCTCCCCTAAATTGCTGTCGCTAAAATACTTTCCACTCACCCCTTTCACTTGAGGATGCAATGCGACGTAGCATGTGGTTGCTGCCCCCTGTTAAGAAAAAGAATTGCCATCATTGGGCAGCTCGGCACAAGAAACAAATCCAGCTGCCACACTGGTGCATAATTCCAGTTTTCATCTTTACTTGCTAATGTGCTGGCTGAGATAGTCATGCCTAAAACATAAAGCAAAGGGTTGTAGTATTGGAAGCAGGTTTCTTCCATTTATGCAACGACACTTCCTGTGCTTACACCCATGAGCATTGGCAGAAGTAAATCTTTAATTTGATAAGAACAAAGAAGTTGGTTGTTAATAGAGTGCTAACCTTAGTGTTTAACTTCTTAAACTTGAAGTCGTTCAACAATGGTCTACAGTAGATTAAGTCTTTAAGAAAAATCTATTAGTGATTGAAAGTAAATTAAATCAGGGCCTGCCCCACTCCCAGACATATATGTGGGAACATATGGAGATGAGTGCATTGTGATTGTGTGCACAAACTATAGAGAACCTCAGGCATCCAACATTTCCAAGGTTCAACCACCAAGACACACATCAAAGCATATGGTATGATCCAACTAATAGGTGATCAGTAGTGTTTGTTTCATAGAGAGTTTACTCTGACCAAACGTTACTGATTTTAAAACTCACCTGCTGAACATTTTTCAGTACAAGTTTCCCAACTGTTCGAGAAAGAACTGCATTAAAGGAAATGCAGAATGTCAGTCAGCTAGAACCTCATATGCAGAATCCTCCAAATGAATGCATAAAATTAATATAAGAATCTGCTGTGCAAAATTTATCTAGGAATGATCAAATAGATCTAAAAAAATTACTACCAAAAAGATCAAGAGTTTTATCATCTTTAAGCAGTGATTCACGCAACTAAATGTTGTGCTTGTGTCATTCAGCAAAACCGAAGCATGGGCACAAGCTGATTCAATGATGAGAAGACCATGCCACTATATTCACCTCATTATGATGATATACAATATTCAATATTAAAAAACCAAATTTAATATAAAATATGTCGGCCATGCAATGTAATAGACAAATTAGGTTACTAATGAGTAACATAATCTAGTATCAATTAACTGCATGGTAATGCATTAGTATGAGAGAATCACATCAAACAATATTCTTGCACAGTAAGCAGTGTGCTGGGTCTTCATGATCACAGTTTCATATCACTCATGTCAGATGTAAGAACATAGGAAAAGGAGATACAAGCTGATTTTTAAAACTTGGCAGTTCAGACACACAGATATCACTCATGCATCAGAAAACATGCCATTTGCATACCTAATACTATAGACAATGCTTGAACAGCAGTGACACACAGAAATCACTCATGCATCAGAAAACATGCCATTTGCAAATCTAATACTATAGATAATGCTTGAACAGCAGTGAATTTAGACTATCAGATATTTACCATCAATAAAACTGTGATAGCGCAGAAGATTTGTGACAATTGATCCTGGATGAAGAGAATTTGCTGTTATTTCCACACCTTCTTCCTGTTCAAACCAAATAACCTACTGTCATCTCTGTGCAGGGATGTCAGCAGAAGTATACAGCAAAACAAATGCTGATGATAATAACGTGCAGAAAACAGTATTAAAACCAACTCGAGTAAGTGAATTCTAAATTATATAAGAACCAGTACAGTCTAAGAAAGAAACCAAAGGCAATCTTCAGTGCATGGACCAGCACAAGATGATACTACAATCTACCATTTTGGAGGCTCATCTATAGTGTTGGACTTAATTTCATGCCAAGTCTCTAACAACTTGCCAGTATTTAACTTTGAATCATTTAAAAGAAATAAGCTTTGATTTCTTTTTCCTCATTCTGATTGGTAAAGGGGACAACTTTATTAGTAGCAAGAAGATAATAGAATTAATCTTTTTTCAAACAAATCAAGTTGAAAAGGAAAAAGTAGTGAATCTAAAATAAGAGATGACACCAAAAATCATAAATCTGATCACAATAATATAAAACCAAGAGAGCTCCAATAGCGAGCTGTTCATGGACTTTATAGCAACTGATAGTCCAGAAAGACAAGAAGCCTACCTCCAGGTCAAGAAAGTTACCTACAAATTCACTGTTATCGGCCACCCTACATGTATATCCACAAATTGAAGCCAAGCTTTGTTGGCTAAATACCCTAGATTGAAGTCAAAAAGATTCTAGCGTACAATAACTCTCTTCCAAGCCAATTTAAAATTTATCTATGGATAACTAAAAATAAGTATAATCAGCCTCCACTTTGTTGGCTAAAAATAACTAAATACCCTATTTCTTAAAAATAAGTAAGAGATTATAGATTTATGGCAAATCAAAAGACAGCAGTGCAACATTGTGATAAAGGATGAAAAAGATGTGTTTTGAAGGTGACCTGGTGACCTTTACCACAGAGATTTAGTGAACTTTTTCAGGAAAATCTATCGCAGCTCCTTCAAATGGCATCTACGACTACAAGTTCTTCTACTTTGCAGCATTGATCAATAAAACAATGACAATTTCACAAATTATTAGCTTATGGTACATAAAATATCATATAGTGCCTTTTTATTTCTAATCTGTATGTTTATATGGCTTTTTAGCTTTGGGCATTGGATCAGGATTGCATATATCAAGTGAACCCATATGGTATTGTTGATATTGGTACCCATCTGGTGCAGCAGTGAATGCATGATCTAAGACATTGTTTCCTTGTCTAACAATGGAAAATTTACAAATTTATAAAAATAATTTTTTGAATCCACTAGACTTAAGCAGAAATGGTAATATGGATGCTTGAGCAATGGGCAAAACAAAAGGCCTACTTATAATTGTAAAAAAGCTACCACTAGCAGATTGCCAGTAAGAATGTTCTAAATCAACTTGATGACAATTGTTGTTGGATGTCTCAAAACAGAAATGGATCAACAAACAGTAATTCCCAGAAACAACAGCAACAGAACTGGTTACATAAGGTCACAGCCATGAAACAGAAAATTGAATGCAATGCCCATCATAGTGAATACCTTAAAACGTCTGGAAAGTTCATTAGCATGCAATATGTTTGAAAGCTTTGATTGCCCATATGCACCAAAACTGGTATACCTGTAAGTGAACAAGTTGGAAAAAATTTAGTTGTGCATCTGCGAGAACAGAGCAGTAACCTGATCACAAACTAATATAATAGAGGGAATGCATAAATAACAAAGACTGGAACCACTGTGATCAATTTGGCAAATTACCAATAAAGATCCTACCAGAACAATATGGTTAGGACACATACCCTGATTGATCATTTATCTTATCAAAACGAATTCCTTCGCGATAGGCAAACCTATGTCCCTCTGATGAAACATTAACGATCCTTCCTTCTATTTTTGACTCGCGAGATGTATTCTTCATGTTCTCCAACAGAAGATGTGTTAAAAGAAAATGACCTGCAAAACATGAGATATTCTTATCATCTATCTTCAGACATCACATTAAACACAAACAGTGAAAAGATGATGAAAGAAATTCCTACAATTAAAAAAAAATCACATGTAAATCGTGCAATGGCTACTCAATCCTACAATTAGAAAAAAAAAAGAATGGAGGTTCAATGTTCTGACGTCAAACACAACCTAACAAGAAAGCTAATAACATATGCAGAATCTCTCAAGCCAGCTTAAATAGGAGAAAAAATCAGGGGAAGCAGAAGAGAAAATGAAGAATTGGATGATTGGGGTATGCAAGGAGTATACATTGCATGATTCCATTCAAATATGCGAACAATATGTATAAAGATTCCCTTCCACAAAAAAGACATGTAGTTTAGTTAAATCTTTTTGACTTCCTAAACTGCCACTTTATATTTTTTAGGAACAATTTATTTCTCCCAAGTGACAAAATTCTATGCAATGAATACAACAGAAGGTGAATATTTTATATTCTCCATTCCTCCTCCATATGAAACCAAAGGGACATCATGAACTTATTCTAGCATTAGCCTCCAATAAACTTGTAAAGCTAAAACAAAAAACTTATTAAATGAATGAGTACAAAAGCCTTTTGGTTTATTATGCAGAAGGACTAGTATTTTGTCTAAGAGAGATACCTCTGTGGCTATATCAATGAACAACAGTTTAGAAAATTCTAAAATTTTTCATGATGCATACAATAATATAGGATGGTGAGATGTTTTGTCTCTTACCTACATGGTTTGTTGCAAACTGCAGCTCTATACCATCCTGTGAAAGCATGAAGGGTGTCGCCATAACTCCTGCATTGTTACTTTCAATAATAGAAACATATCAGTTGTCATTTTGTATATCGATGGAGTTACCAAGGTATAAGTCTCTAGACATTGTAGAAAACACCTAATAATTCATGTAAAGACAAACTTCCACAAAAATCACTATTCTTAGTAATTTATGTTTCAGAGGCATATTACATGAGGATATTCAGTGGACGATTCAGGTTATTGAAGTTCGAAGCAAATCTTCTCACTGAAGCCATTGATGTGAGATCCAATTCCATGACATCAACTTTTGCATCAGGAATTTCCTTCGCTATTGCTTCCTTGACACTGGCACCAGCAGACAAATTCCGGACTGCCATGACTACATGAACACCACGCAGTGCAAGAACTCGGGCCGTTTCAGAGCCGATTCCACTTGATGCTCCTGTAAACCATGATGGTTAACTGAATAAAACACTAGCATGAATAATCCATAAAACACTAGGATGAATAATCCATAAAGGCTATTATAGCCTCAAAAGTAATTCTCATGCTCCACCAAAACACATTCAAATCAAGTCGATGAACTAGAATACGCGAATACAGAACATCTTGCATTCATGAAAGTAAAGAAGGCGATATTGTGAATTCATATAGGCATATCAATTTTAATGAGTTCTTAAAGTCAAGCCTTCTCCACACGGTATCTTCTTTACTTCCTACAAGCATCCAAAGCAAAACTTTCTCAAAACCTTACAAAGACACGAACGAACAAATGAATAAAACAATTCATTTCCTCGAGTTAGAAAACACTCATAATAAAATCTACCATGGATATACAAGGAAGAGAGAATATTTTAATGTAAAATGAATCTAGATCACAAAAATTCCGTACTCGCGAAAATCTAATTATTACCACCACCGGCACCAGTCAGGCCCAAATCCCACAAGCAAAAATCCCCAGGAAAAACCCCAAAATACTCCAGAGTGAAATCTTCATCAAGCCAACTATAAAGTGGCCAAAATTACCCAATAAAAAGATTAAAATCCAATCCACCGACATAAGATAAATACTCTCTCTCAGACTCATAAACAACAGTTGGATCGAACTTCTAGCATTGTCCTCCCAGTGATTAAAATCGAAGAACTAAAGATAAATCAAAACGACCATCATTAAACTCAATCCAAGATCATATCAAAACCAATCGACCAAAATCTGAACTCCAAAATATTTACTTAATCGGAAAAAAAAAGAGAGAGGAGAGAGACCTGTGACGATGGCGCTGAGGCCAGAGCCATCGAATCCTTGGGTGACTTCCTCTGCGGTCGAATACCACGAGAACCCAGAAGGCCCCTTCCTGCTAAACGGCCACATCTCTCTCTTTCTCTCCAAGAAACAAGACCCAGCCTCCGGTTGGTGATATAAACCCAACGATTTTTTTTTTTTTTTGGGTACGATGAGTCGAGGAAGCTAGCACTTAATGAGGTGAGGTGATGGATGACATCAAGATCTATTGAACCGAACGGGTTGGGTCCAATGCTTATTGGACGACAACTGTAGAATGATTTTTTTTAATCCAAATTAAGGTGTAGATATCTCCATAAATGAAACATTAATGGCTTGTTTGATTTGCCATCAAAATTAAAGCCAAATCAGAATTGAAATAAATTGCTTATAAATACCGAGAAAGAGCAAGAATTAAATTTTGAAGGATCGAGACATTTCTATTATCCCATAAAATTAAAATAGAAAGGAGACTCCTTCAAAGAACAGCTCAATAGCCTTTTGAAAATCTTAATGCATTTATAGTTAATAGTCTTTAGACTGAATACTCGGACTCCTTCCAACAAATAGTTAGAATGGAAATCACTTTTTTTTTATTTTCATTACAAAGTTCAATTTTTTTCAACCAAATTTGTCCTAAAGTCTTTGTCTACGTCGGCGACAACAAGATTTGGTTCTAACATGCCATTTATAGATATCTTTTAAGAGTCATGCTACCATCTGATTGACTTCAAATCGGGGACACAGTGAACCTTCGAATTAGTTGGGCGCTTAGTGTAGTCGGCAACCATCCAATTAATTAAATGAAGAATGGCAAGTCCTGGTTGTAGGAGCCCAAGTCCGACCTCGTTTGATCCTGGAATGATCTAATTTGGGGCCCATGTGTAAACATGAGAAGAAAAATTGATGGCCAGAAAGCAGCTTTTTTTACTTTTTTTTTGATTTGGCAGGATGTACTCACATTAGAATTATATGAAATGCCGCTTTTATCAAAAAAAAAAAAGAAAAAAAAAGGAAGAGAAAGCAGCAACAGTTGTAATCCTTCATAAGATAAATGCCTTCTACTAAAGCTTTTAGCTAATGCACTCATCTTTTATCTCTTCTAAGCAAGAGTTGAACTATTTATGGTATATCTTTATTATGGTTAGCGTTGTGCATATCCCCCCAAAAAGAATCTCAAAGAAGAGTATTGCTCCAACTTACTGCGATTTACAAAGGGTGGGGGTTGGTGTGGGGTCAAAGCTTTGCCCTTGATATTTTTTACCTTAAAAATCAAGATTTACAATCTTTATGCCTCAATGGCAAATAGATAGTAATAGTCTAGTTTGGAGGTTTAGGAGATTTATGAGAGAGGACTACCCTCCATTTTTTGTAGTCCACTACCTATGAATTCTACCAAAATAAACAAAAAAGATAAATAAATACATAAAATATTTTACTTTTGTGATTTTATGGAACAATGAAAGAGAACGAATAAGATAAAGTCTCACAAGGACTAAAAAATTTTCCTGATAGTTACAAACTTAATGACAAGATCATCAGAAGATGCTGTAATTATTCACATTTCAATTGCTAGTCTGTCAAGGAGCAAATCGACTATATTAGCCCATACCTCTCGTGACCATATCAAATTTTTCATGTACCAAAAGTGAAAAAATACACAATGTCACGTAGAAGCTATAATATAATCAAACTAAGCTTGTCTTAGTGCTAGAGGGAACAAGAGGGATTCACCTTGTTACTTTGTTGATCATTATCATGTTTGATCTTCTTCTTATTTGTTTTCTTTTTTTTAAAAAAAATGTTGGAAAATTGGGGTTGAACCCGAACCTTAAGATTTGTTACTTTATATGATCTCTCTTAGAAAAGATATGTTTCTAAAGTTCAGAATTCGATCTCAGCTTGTCCCACTCAAAAAAGCCTTCAAGAGATGTAATGTAGAATTTCAAAAAGAGTAAGAGAAAGATAACAAAACGTAAGAGATAGCCAAGATGCATATAGGAAAAGAGATTTGGAAAGCTTGCACCTATAGTCCTCCAAGAGTTTAAGTATTTATAAAGTAAAAAGGGCAAAAATATTGAGCCAAGAAAGAAAGAAAGAAAAGATTTTAATGTTACAAACGACAAGCATTGAGCCAAAAAAAGAGAAAACACTATTAATGCAATAGAAAAGCTATTAATGCATGGACAAGTGGAGTGCCATGGTGCAAGAACGGACCGAAATCCTTTTGTGTTTAGCGTGAGGTTTAGTCGCATATTTGTTGAGAATAGCCGTGGTGGTATTAGGGAAACAGGAGAAGTTTTTTCCTGTGGACTTTTATTTAGCGAATTAATATTTAAAATATAATTCCTTTCCCTTTTTTCTAGTATAACATTACATTTTCCAATAATTTAGTGCAATGATATTATTCATGGCTGGTGCTAAGCATGCACATGCAATGCACATGCATGGATGCACAAGATGAGTGGCATTCGATGGACGACTAAGATTCCATCGCTTATCTGCTTGAAGTGAATTGGGTATATATTCTTCATTTAGTTTGTGCATCTTTTATTTTATAGAATACAAGGGATATTTTAGCAAAAAGGAAGTGTACTGAAATAGAAAAATTATATGAACTCGGAGATTAAATATCTTGACTATATTCTTGGACATCCCCAAGCTATAACAATTCAAGCCATCACGACTGTCTCGAGATTACAGTCTTTTCTCTTTTTTTATTTTTTTTATAAAAATTTTGTGGAGAAATGTTAGAGTTCACAAATGATACATGTTCAGCTTAATGTTTCAAAAATTTATGGTGGTGCTTGGTGCCAGGAATGGCCAGACTCAACTCTTTGAAGTTATAAATAAGATAGATATCCCTTTCATAATTTTATTGATTGTAGTCATAATATCACTAAGAAAAATGAACTAGACTTTATGAATGAACAAGATTATTGGAAAATGGCTTTATTGTTACATAGTAATAACTCTATCAAACCATGACTTATGTTGTACTTGGTGGGAACCGACTCATTGATCTTAGATTTTGCTTAAATAATAAAGTGATATATAGAGAAAAAAAGAGTAATTTTGTTGAAAGCTAAAATATTTCTTTCTTGATAAAAATGTTTCTTAATAACTATAAATTTTGTTATTTCATTTGAAAATTAGATATTGTATAAAATGAACATTTATTTGTTGGGTTATAATTGAGAATCATGGCAAAATATATCTATATTAAGGATGAATGCTCATAAATTGTAAAACAAATAGAAGTTATGAGACATGATCCATTGTCAAGCTAGTTCAAGTCAAAAGAAGATTTGTTAATCATGAAGTTATAGGACGCGACAATTTATAGTTTTAATTAGAATTATGAATTTTACAAGTGATAAAGCATTGAAACATGGCAAATATCACTTTTTAGAGTGATTTATTTTGAATCTAGAAAATGTACTCTTAGATTCATTACATCACATGAATCTCAAACATTGACAATGATTAGTGTAGTAACTCCACAAAGCCGTCGAATGATGGTATAAGCTACAACCAACCTTTTCCAATCTTGAATGTCATAAAGGGACCTTTCAAAATCTATTTTGTTGAATATCGAGATCTATCTTCTTAATAAGTTAAGTGCACTATTTTATCAAAAAATAGATATTACACAAAATTCATATGTTCGCAGTGGATTGTAATAATCGTGAGCCATGATTAATCTTAGTTTTATTGATAATGAATTTTTTACATTATAAATTGAAAATCAAACCTTAATTGAAAATATGACCCATGATCGAGCTTCGTTGAGTCAGAAAAAGATTCACAAATCATGAAGCAGTGATACTTTTTCAAAACAATCTACTTTGCCTTTTGAAAAATAAAAAACTCAGTGAGCCTGTCAAAATAGCACATATTCATTGGGAAGAAAATCAAATTGAAGATTAGTTGCAGGTCATGATAGATTTAATTGACAAGGATTAGAATGCTCTGAGTGTGACTAGTGTTTTAATGAACCAATCCATTAGGAGGTCTGATCATGACTTACTAGTTCAACCACGAGTCAAATGCAGCTCAACCGATGATCTCTACATTTTGCTTCATAAATAATATGCTTCAATCCATGGTGGTTAGATATCCTCTACCACCATGATTGGGTACGCACTGAAAATCTTTCTGGAAAGAAGTAAGAAGCTGATTGTAATGGGCAAAAGATCAATTTCGATAAGAGCTGGTGCTTCTTCTCGAACAGAGCTCCTCAAAAATGGTATCAATCGACCGCTGCTCGGGCCGTTTGTTCATTAAACAGTCCGATTCAATGCTTTAGGTTAATGGTTTTCTAGATTCAATTACTCTCCATAATATTTTTTTTGTCCTTTCTTAAATTTTCTTTTTTCTTAGGACTTTCGATCTTTGCAAAATAAAATAAAATAAAATCTCAATCTTTATAAGTGATAAAGCACAATAACATAGTGAAATTGCATCCTAAAATTATTTTCTCAAAATTTTAAAGATGTTGTCTTGATAAAATAAAAAACTTTCCAATAAACTATTTGAGAAAGATATACTACAAAGATCCAACAAGCAGTCCCTGCGTCGATCCAACAAATATTTCTCCATCCAACCATCCATCAGACCACAAGCTTCTAATTTCTCCCTCAAGATTCCTTCTTGAAGGACTTCACAGAACACCTCCTTGCTACTATTCTCTCCGAGCTTAAGTAATCATCACCTTCTGCATGTGGTTCGCCACCTCCTCCATTGTTGTCCTCCAGCCCATGCATGTATGTCTGCTCCTCCATTCGCAGCTGCGAGAAAGTCATGGGCATCTTACCAAGGTAAAATTTGCACGAAGAGAACCTTAAGACATAAAATCTTAGACTAGTGATAGAGGGAACAAGAGAGACTCATCTTCTTGTTTTGTTGTTGGCGGCACCATGGCATGGGTTGCTGTCTTCTTCGATCTTCTTATTTTTTTAAGTGGAAAGGCTGGGATTGAACCTGAGCCTTAAGATCTATTGAATCATGTGATCTCTCTTCAAAATACACTACCTATGAGCTTAAGGCTCAGAGTCCGATCCCAGCTCATCCTACCCAAAAAGGCCTTCACAAGAGAGAGGGGGAGAGAGAGGGGGAAAGAGAGAGAGGAGGAGGAGGAGAGGAGAGGAGAGGAGAGGAGAAAGATGAGGAGGAAGAGGTGGAGAAATGCACAGTGTTGGCTAAGATACAAGGGGGAAGCTTGTACTCACCATCTGAGAATTCAGGTATTTATAAAGAATAAGATGCAAAAATATTAAGCAAAAAAAAAGAGAAAGCTATTAATACAACAAATTGATATGTACAAATGGAGCAGCATGGTGTAAGAACAGACAAAATCCCCTCAGGTTTAGCATGACTATACGTTACAAATTTGTTGGTTTTGCTTATAGCGGTTTTAGAAAAACAGGAAAAGTTTTTCCTATGGGCTGAAATCATTTAATATCCGGTGGATTGAGCTTATCTAGTAGGATGGTATTTGAACCATTATTTATTTCTTTTTTATCATAATATTAGTTTTCATTTTATTTTATTGAAATAAAATTATAAATGAATGGTGTGGAGCATGTACAATGCACATTGTGTGCGAAAAAATAGAAACATTTGATGGATGACTATGAATACAAAGATTATATTTGTATGGAGTAATTTTGTCAAATATATTATTCAATTTACTTTGTATTGTATACTTCTTTATCTTCCTTGAAAATATAATTTGTATTTTGACAAAAGAAAAGAATCGCATTTAAATAGGTGAAGTAAGTTGAGAAGGAATATTAAATATATAGGCTGTCAAGCCATGCCCCAAGGACATAGTGACTTTCTTGGGCTTGCATAGCAATTTATCTTTTTTAGATTAAAAAATAAGAAGATAAATATTAGACCGCATAAATAGAATATGCTCAAAATTAATATGTTAAAATTTTATGACAACATCTAGCAACAAACTAGCTAGAATCAACTCTTCGCAATTATAAATATGAAATCCTTTAATAATTTTTTTGGTTATGTGTGAAATAATACTAAGCAAAAATAACGATGACTTTTAAATCATCAAATGATGTTGTAACTAGTTGAAACTGACATGAGTAATCCTTGATTTTTTGAATAATTAAATGATATAATGAGGCATAACAACTTTCTAAAACTATTCTTGAGAAAAATAATTCAAATAAATAAAATGTATTATCTCATTGAAAAAATATGTGCCACATGAAACTTACATATATTCATAGTGTTGAGTTGGAGTCAAAGTAAAATTTATATACATTAATGATATATTCTTTGTAAATTGGGAAATGAACAATAACTAGAAAATATGGGTCATTCTAAGCTAGCACAAGTTGAGAAATATTTGCTAATTATGAAATGTCAATAGCGACAAAGTATAGTTTTTTTTTCAAATTAAATATATTTTACAAATGGAAAGAATCAGAGCACGACAAAAATATACTTTTTAAAACTAATCTACAGAAAGATTTTGATGAGTTCCTTGAAAATTGGAAAACAAACTATAAATATAAAACACGACCAATATCTAAGTCATCTAGTCTAAGTTGGAAGAAGATTCGCTAATCATGAAGCATCGAAAAGTGACAATTATAATCTTTTCTATTTTATATAGTGCAAGTAATATGAATTGAAACACGACAAATGTACTTTTTTTAAAAACATGATTTAAATCAAATCTTGAGAATTGTCTTAATGTATTTATTGTACATTAGAAAACAAACTATATCCTTGGTTAATTATTAATCTAGTTTGGATCAGAAGTAAACTCACCAATCATGAAGCTTTGAAAAGTGACGAGTTATATTATTTTAGAAATATGTGCTTTACTAGCGATAAGAATCGAAACACAGCAAATGACATTTTCAAAATGATTTACATCAAATCTTGAGAAATATTTTTATAAGCTCCTTGTAAATTAGAAAAGAAACCATAAAAACATGGCCAATAGTTAAGCTAGTCCAAATCTTAAGAGGATTCGCTAATAATGAAGCCCTGGAAAGCAACAACTTGTAATGTTTCAAAACTATATACCTTACAATTGATAAAGAATCCAAGCATCACAAATGCTACTTTTTTAAAAATGATTTATATCAAATCTTGAGAAATATTTTCTTACATCATTAGGCCCCATGGATCTCAAAGATTTAGAGGGCTTTGTGCAATACTTCTACTAAAACTATTGAATGACAGTGGACCCTAAACTTTACCTGAATGAGTATTACAATTTGCGAATGATGAAATGATTTAATACAACAAAAGTTACTTTTGAAAGGTTTTTTTTCATAGAATGTCAAAATATACTTGTCTTAACAAATGAAGTTTGTTGTTTGATTTGCAAGTATATATTGTACAAAATTAGCATACTTTTGTAGATCATGATCATGAGTCACGATAGTTGCATTGACGAAGAATTTGTTGCACATTGGAAATCAAAACCTCACTTGCAAACACGTGTGCTTGAGCTTGGTTAAGTCAAAAAGGTTAAGGCAAAGTTACTCGCAGTTACCAAGTCGATGGTCAGACCATTAGAATACGGTGCTCGTATTTGAACCAACATTCCTGTGTCAAGGTGACTAGATTAGTCATTTCTCTCGTGAGCTGTTCCACGCAGGAGTGAAGTCTTTCCTACTAAAAACAAATATACTCCTCGAGGGGAGATTCCACCACAGTGATCGATTGGATCCAGAGCTGGAGACGTGCAGGTGAAGGCATGTTGTTGCTCCACGATATTCGCAAACTACTGGAGGAGTATGGCTTCCATCAGGCCATGCAGGTCTACAGGAAAGCAAATGGTGCTGCTAACTAGATTGCTTCCTTTGCGGTTCATTACTCTATAAGTTTCGTATGGATGGATCGCGGCACAGTGCCAGAACTCTTATCTGGTCTTTTGTTTTCTGATTTTGTTGGCCGCATCCACACCCGTCGAGTGTGAGCCGCCGTTGTACTAAAAAAAAAAAATACAAATACAGGTAAAGAAAAACTAAAGGTTGGGAGTCAACCTGGGGATTAAGATTCATTGTATGTGATTTCTCTTAGAAAACACATACTACTATCGCTTAAAACCCAGAGTTCAGTCCCAGCTTATCCCACCTAAAAGGCTGGCAATCAAGAGATACCCAGAGAGAGAGAGAGAGAGAGAGAGAGAGAGAGAGAGAGAGAGAGAGAGAGAGAGAGAGGCAAAAAATATTGTTTGAAGATTGTGGAGGGGGGTTTTGCCGAGAGCACAGTGGCTTCTCATACCTCACATATGAAAAGAATAAGAAAAGAAGAACAGTAGTGGAGAGACAGCAGAGATACATAAAGGGGGGATTTAAGAAACTTGCACTTGGCCATATAATACTTTGTGTGATCATGAAGTGGAAAAGGCAAACGTATTGGGCGGACAATCTTCTTTTGATTTGAACTAGCTCAACGACGGATCATGTCTCATAGCTACTATTTGTTTTCCAATTTATGAGCAATTCATCCTAAAGATAGGTAGATTTTGCCTCAATTCTCAATTATAACCCACCAAGTACATGCGCATTTTATGGAGTATCTATTTTCAAATGAAATAACAAAATTTGTATCTCAAGAAAGATCCGTTTTGACCCGGGTGGTTTGTTCGATTGAACCATCTGTGGTATTCTTTTTTTGTACTTTCTTAACTTTTCTATTTTTTTAAGAACTCTAAATCCCTATACGTACGTACGTACCCGAGAAGTAAAAAAAATAATGTAATATAAAATAAAATCTCGATCTCTCTAAGTGATAAAACACAATAACGGAGTGAATATTGCATCTTAAAATCATTTTCTCAAATGTTTGAAGATGTCGTCTTGATAAAAAAGGAAACTTTACAAGAAACTATTTGAGAAAAATATACTAAAGATCATACAAACAATCTTTGAAATCAGGCACTGTACATTGATCTCAATCACATGCAAAGAGACCCAAAATTTTTCTCCATCCAACCATCTGTCAGACCACAAGCATCCATTAATGTCTCCCTCAAGGTTCCTTCTTGAAGGACTTCATGGAACACCATCTTGCCATTATTCCCTCCAAGCTTCCCGTACCAATTAATCATCACCTTCTGCATGTGGTTTGCCACCTCCTCCATCATGGTCCTCCCGCTCATGCATGCATGCATGCTCCCCCATCTGCAGCTGCAAGAAAAGTCACTAGCTTCTTACCGACGTAAAATTTGCCCGAAGAGAATCTTATGGCATAAAATCTTAGACCATGGGGTTAATTTTTTGATGACCATAAACTTAATGACGACATCATCCTCATTTACCTTTTGGCCAGTGTTAGTTTGTGAAAGTCCTGTGAGTAGATCAGGCCATTTCTCTCGTGTGCTATATCCCACCCAGACTTGATGCCTTTTTTCTACCAAAAATAAATACAAATACACCAATGCTAGAAAAATGCTAAAATGCAGCCAAGGTGACCGCATGCATTTTAATGATAGAGGGAACAAGAGAGACGCATGATCTTAATATTTTGTTGTTCGTCGTGCCATGGCATGGGTCAATATCTTCTTTGATCTTCTAGTTTTTGACGTGGGAAGGCTGGGATTGAACTTGGGCCTTAAGATTTACTGAATCATGTGATCTCTCTTCACAAATACACATTACGTATGAGCTTAAGGCCCAGAGTTCGATCCCAGCTTATCCCACCCAAAAAGACCTTCATGAGAGAGAGAGAGAGAGAGAGAGAGAGGAGGAGGAGGAGGAGGAGGAGAAATGCTAAGAGTGAGCTAAGATGCAAAGGGGAAAAGGTGATCTGGGAAGCTTGTACTCACCAACCGAGAATTCAGGTATTTATAAAGAATAAGAGGCAAAAATATTAAGCAAGAAAAAAGAAAGCTATGAATGCCACAAATAAAAAGTTGAACACAAAGGCAAACTGCTATTAATACAACAAATTGATATGCACAAATGGAGCAGCATGGTGTAGGAACAGACAAAATCCCCTCAGGTTTAGCATGACAATACGTTACAAATTTGTTGGTTTTACTTATAGCGGTTTTAGAAAAACAGGAAAAGTTTTTCCTATGGGCTGAAATCATTTAATATCCGGTGGACCGAGCTTATCTAGTAGGATGGTTTTGAACTATTATTTATTTCTTTTTTATCATAATATTAATTTCCATTTTAGTTTATTGAAATAAAATTATAAATAAATGGTGTGGAGCATGTACAATGCACATTGTGTGCGAAAAATTAGACACATTTGATGGATGACTATGAATCCAAAGATTATATTTGCATGGAGTAGTTTTGTAAAATATATTATTCAATTTACTTTGTATTGTATGCTTCTTATCTTTCTTGAAAATATAATTTTATTGTGACAAAAAAAAAGAAATGCATTTAAATAGGCGAAGTTAGATAAGAAGGAAGATTAAATATCTAGGCTGTCAAGTCATGCCCCGAGGACACAGTGATTTTCTTGGGCTTACATAGCAATTTATCTTTTCCAAATTTTTAAAGAAAAATAAGAAGATAAATATTAGACTGCATAAGTAGGATGTGCTCAAAATTAATATGTTAAAATTTTATTACAACATCTAGCGACAGAGTAGCTAGAATCAACTCTTGGCAATTATAAATATGAAATCCTTCAATAATTTTTTTTGTTATGTGTGAAATAATACTAAGCAAAAATAATGA
Source organism: Phoenix dactylifera (assembly GCF_009389715.1). Classification (NCBI taxonomy): domain Eukaryota; kingdom Viridiplantae; phylum Streptophyta; class Magnoliopsida; order Arecales; family Arecaceae; genus Phoenix; species Phoenix dactylifera. Next base: position 15,328,038 of record NC_052408.1, on the reverse strand, counting down.
AAACTTTTAAATCATCAAATAATATTGTAACTAGTTGAACCTGACATGAGTAATCCTAGATTTTTTGAATAATTAAATGATAGAATGAGGCCTAAAAACTTTCTAAAACTATTCTTGAGAAAAATATTTCACATTAATAAAATTTATCATCTCATTGAAAAAATATATGCCACATGAAACTAGCATCTATTCGTAGTGTCAAGTTGGAATCAAAGTAAAATTTATATACATTAATGATATATTCTTTGTAAATTGAAAAATTGACAATAACTAGAAAATATGGGTCATTCTAAGCTAGCCCAAGTTAAGAAAGATTTGCTAATAATGAAATGTCAAAAGCGACAAAGTATAGTTTTTTTTTTCAAATTATATATATTTTACAAATGAAAAGAATCAGAGCACGACAAAAATGTACTTTTTAAAACTAGTCTACATCAAATCTTGAGAAATGTTTCGATGAGTTCCTTGGAAATTGGAAAATAAACTGTAAATATAAAACACGACCAATATCTAAGTTGGAAGAAGATTTGCGAATCATGAAGCATCAAAAAGTGACAATTATAGTCTTTCCTATTTTATATAGGGCAAGAAACACGACAAATGTACTTTTTTTTTTTAAAAAAATCTTGAGAATTGTCTTAATGTATTTCTTGTACATTGGAAAACAAACTACAGTATATGTTATGCATCATAAATTAGAAAGCAATTTTTGTCGCTTTTTGTCGCTCATCATTTCCAAAATTTAGAATCAGTGTTTGTTAGCTGTAGTATACACTATGAACCACTATCGATCATATACCCTATCGATGCTAGAGAATCATGTAACTTGAGATGATTATCAATTATTATCCTTAGATGTTAACATTATCCTTTCTAAGATTTAATAAAAATTCTCAAAGGCGATACTTGTCGTGTTTCAATAATTGATAATTTATAATTTTTTAAAAAAATCAAGTTTTCATATCTCAAATGATTGACAAATCTTTTTGACTTATCCATTCTAAAAATAAATTTGTATCTTATAATTACAAATTGATTTCCAAATTATAAGGAATTCATCATCTAGTGCATTTAAAATTTCTATTATTCATGATCACAATCACACTAAACAGATGGATTTTATGCTAAAAAATTATTAAAAGAATGTTGACTTCCACCAAAGTAATTTTTAAAAATAGTTATAACTAAATGTTGTCACTTCATTTGCAAAATCTAAAAACTATTGAAGATAACTTTTAACAAATAACATTGTTCATCTTTGATTGCATTATAACCATAAAATAAAAAAAATAATATTTTCATTAACTTTGACAACTTAGAACTCATTAATGAATTCTATTGCTCTTTGATTTTCTAAGATTTTAGCGCACTTTTTTGTGAAATTTAACAAAAAAATACATAAATAAATATTACCAAGAGCAACCTTATTACTCACCAAATAAAAAGAATAATATTAGACTAGAAAAAGGATAGAAATAGTATTTTAGATGTCATTATTAAATACACTTAGCCCACTGGAAAAGCCTTTCCTGTTTTTTCTGAAACCATCAAAGCCAAAACCAGCAAATTTGTAACTGATCCTGGTGTTAAAATAACAAGACTGTGTTTGTTTTTGTTGATGCCACTCCATTTGTGCTTATCACTTCGTTGCATTAATAGCTTTTTTATTTTTCTTGAAACCCTCTACCTTTTTCTCTCTATAAATATCCAAGCTCTTAGCTAGCAAACACTATCTTTTCAAATACTACTCAACAATGTCCAAACCAAGATTGTCATCCCTCCCCCTCTACTCCTCTTTATGCATGTGAAATATTTTTTGGTGGGATAAGCTAGGATCGAACCCTGATTCTTAAGTCATAGTATGTAACTATTTAAATAAGGTTACGTTTGTTGTAGCTTGAGAATCAGGTTCAATCCTAGCCTTCCCGCTAAAAAAAGGGGTAAAAGATGGTGTAAAAGCCTTTGCTTGCGACTTGTAATCATCGGTATAATCTCTCTCCTCCCTACCGCTTCTTTAATTGTTTGAAGTCTAATCTCTTCAAAAAAAAAAAATGGTGGGATAAGCTAGGATCGAACCCTAATTCTTTGTGGGCATATGCCATGCTCCTTTTTCTTGATCTTTTTTTCTTTTATTTTTCTTTTTTTAATGCTTTCGAGGATAAATATCAGAATCTTATCGATCATTTAAGTAAGAAAATAATGAGAATTATCAAAGACTAGAGGAAACACCTTCCACATTTTGACCACAAAATCCACATGGAAGGAAAGTGTGACTAGCCACTTTATAATGTACATGGATCCATACTCAAGGAAACATGTTTCGTTGTTTGAACAACAAAAATCACTTGGAGATAAGGTGCGAGGGGGGATAATTCGAGACGAACGCATGATGCATGTAGCCCACTGGAACCGAGGCATATGATTGGCGTGGTGCACCGTCATATGGTGTACGGTATAATTTATTCTTGGAGAGAGTATGTAACTGCTAGGCCATGGCTAATTTTTTGATGCACACCATGTTTTAAACAAAATATGATAAACACAGTATATCTAGCGCATTTCAATCTATAGAAAACTCCTCTTTTGTTGTTCAATTTTGAAATAAGCTGAGATACATAATATTTCAAGTTTCAAGCCAAAATTTATCTTTGCTACTTCTCTTATACGATGACAAATAACCATATTAAAAACAAAAAAAGTTTGAAGCAAGCGCTACCATTAAAATGCTAAAAACAAATCCAAGATATTTTTCCCTATCTATTTTTCTGCTTATTACATCAATTTGATCTGTAGTACATTAGCCTGGTTTTCCTAAGTTGCTATTAACATGGTAATACAGGTTCCGGGTCATAAAATTAAACTAATTGCTCTAATAATAAATTTCTTTGGTGGTCCTTTTTGTAATAAAAACACATTATTCTACGAGGTATTCATAAACCAATTAAAGATAAGAAGAAAAAACCTGCATGCTATCATTCATTTAATGACATAAATTATATCATGATTGAATAATGGTGTTATAGGGACTACCAAAATTGAAGGTGCATGCACATGTAGCTCACGAATCTTCTCAATCATACATAAAAGGAATATGGTATTCTCGAAAAATCCAGTGAAACAAATACCTTCTAAAAAGAAAGTAGAGAATGCATGTGTCCATTAACAGATATGGTACACGATTCATGGATGGAAAATAACCTCAAATTTCAAGATACGGTGTCATGGATTTCACCACAGTTTGGTGGGAATGTTGAAGTGGGAGACCTTACTTCTATTAGTTGCCTTTTTTTGTTCCTTGGAATCTAATTTCGTGATGTGATTGGAGTAAGGTTTGATCTAGTGATAAAGATTTTCTCATGCATATTATGTTCATATTATTAGTAATGGGTTCACATCTTTATTAGATGCCCAAGGTTTGTTTGAGTCAATACTCCAAATAACAGACTTCAAGAAACACTATTATTTTCTGTCATGACAGAAGTAATGGGAATAAGATCATAATATAAATATATAAATGCTGCCATTAGCTACTACTAAAAGAAATAATAGATAATAACTGGGAAATAAAAAACAGCACTTTCATTTCTATGTTACAGTTTACGGAAATAAACATTATCACTTCAGATAAATAATAAAATTTTGTAATATTTTGATTTAATCAGTTGCGTGATGACCTGGCAACCTGGGCAAAGAGCAGGTTAGGCTGGGCTTAGGCCGGGCCCAAGTCCAGGGCAAATTCGTTGGCCTGGCCCGAGACAGCCTAACTCCGTAAATCCCCCTTATTTTGATCGATCCGAGATCTCCAGTTCTCGGTAATGGCGGGAGCCGGCGAGAGTGTGTGTGTATGGGGAGGCGGGAGGGAGGGAGAGGATGGCAATGGCGATGCCGGCAAGCCACAACGGGATCGGAAAGGTGATGAGGCGATTGACGGCGCTCCGGCGGTGACGGGCGTTGGAGTTGAAACTCGCCACCGTCCATGGGTGGTCCTATTATCGGGTCCCGTTCACCTGTTGCGAGCAGTCGCGAGCTGCTAGAAAAAAAAAAAAAAACCGCAACATTCCGTATAGAAACATATATACGGGCATTTGCATACAATTTTAGGGAACTGGGTCATGTGCCAGCTCTCGCATACATATTGTATGCAGACGTAAATCCGTATAGAAATATATACGGGTATTTGCACGCATGATCCATCGAAGGAAGGCGGCACAGGAGGACGCGCATAAATATTCCCATGCGGACGAAAATCCGCATAAGAAGTTACATGCGGTAATCCGTAAACAATATTCCCATAATATTTCTGTACGGAACATGGCATAAATCATCTATGCGGAAGAAAAGCCGCATAGAAAGGGTAAGCGGACTGCCGCATTTCATGCCCTTTTTAACATACGCACGGGGGTGAGGTTAGTAGAGGATGAGCTGGTTGGTGCCCACGTGCGCAGCCGCTCCATCTCCCATCCTATTTCTCTAGGGTTGCGAGGCACGATAAATGTTCGATAAAATGCTTGACAGAGACATAGCTTCTTGAGGTTCCCTCGCCGCTCGAGATTTGCACAAATGAGGAAAAGGTTGAGATGAAGGATAAAAGGAGTCTCTCCATAACACACAAGGAGAAGACGCGGGCAGCGCCTTGAATCAAAGTCTGCAATGTGGCAGGGATAGCCGTTCTCTGCTCCATTAAGACTTGGGTGAAGAACTGTTGAGGCTCCGGACTTTGGCAGCATCACATGTCAGACAGACTGAATGAGAAGTTCTGGTAATTGGTAAGCGGAACAGGAGGTCTCAGAGAATAATCCAATTAAACAGAGAGAGAGAGAGAGAGAGAGAGGCATGAAGTTTAGAAATTGGAATCATTTTTTTGCAGCTTGAAACGAATTGTATGGTTCTGGCCCCTTGTTTGGCTGTCTAATGGGGCAACAAAAGCTTTTATTGCGATGCTTCGCTTGCACTCCAATAACTAACATATAAAAGATTAGGTAGTAGTTTATTTTTACCAAATGTTGTACACAGAAACGTTGGAAACAAGAACCAAACTTCTGAGCCTTGTCTCATGGCCCTCCTCTGTGTGACAACCAGGAAACAAGAGAGATATCCTCACATGGCCTGTGGCCATGAGTTTCCAAAGCCAAAGCAAGATTAATAATATTATCCAAGCGGAAAGGGTGCTCGAGCCTCGAGGAAACTTTCAAAGCACACCAAAAAAGTGCAAAGCCAGCCGGCCAAAGAAATCCTCCAACCAGAGTCTCCATGTGATGATGATGGTGGGCTCCCACCACCAACTACCCACCCAAAGTTTCATCCATCCTCTGCCTGCCATCATTGTCCTTCCATTGTTGCATCACCAACCACCACCATCATCACCATAGCTGTAAATAATCTTAGCTTTTTAATTTTATATCTTTCTTCAAGCTTACTTCTAACTAGTTTACTCTATCAAAGGATTATGATAAGACTTAAGAGGTGGATATATCAGTGTATTGGAAGAAGATAAACATGAGAATGAATAAAAGCAGCATATGCTCCAGAAGCTGCTCCATAAGATAGCAATGCAAGCATACTTAATTTACACACTTCTAATAAACAGCCAAAGTGCTGGAATAATACATAGGAAGATAGAGAGACAAGTTGCAAGCCACAAGATACAGGGGAGATAAGTAACGGTGATGATGGCTCAAGGCCTACTCTTGAATGGGATTGCCCTGATGACCACCTGGTGGTAGATAGAAGCAAGTGCAGCTCCAATGAATGGTCCCACCCAGAAAATCCACTGGGGAAGAGAGAAAGAATATGTAGTTAGTTGTCTAAGCTATCATCAAAGTAGTACACAGAACTCGTCATCACACCAAGAGGGGCTTAATTGCTTACCTGGTCATCCCAAGCATGGTCCTTGTTGTAGATGATGGCAGCCCCGAGGCTTCTCGCAGGGTTGATACCAGTTCCAGTGATGGGGATGGTAGCCAGGTGAACAAGGAAAACGGCAAACCCAATAGGCAAGGGAGCAAGGATCTGCGTAAATTTCACCAGAGTTTATTAGCTTAAATTCGAGGGGAGAAGAAAAAACAAAGACATACCAAATAAAACAGGGAGAGAGCATCTTTATATAATAAATTTAAAAGATGGCAAACTGTGAGGTTCTAGTAGTTTCAGAAAATTAGCAAACTGTAGAATCAAATAGTTTTTTGAAAGCAACGGTTAAAATCTTAATAAGTCTCAAAAGCTACAGAATCCCAGCAAGCAAAACAAGAGAGGACCATTTTTAAGCACCATTATATTTAAGCACTAATATGGGATACATATAAGCAGGATTTGTCTATAAAGACATGAAGAGTACTGCAAAGTTAAAGATAAAATATGCATGGATAAATTGATAGCACTACAAAGAAAATGGAAGGCTGACTACATGTCTTGAGATCGAAAGAGTTGCTTACAGGCACATGAGAGTCCCTGGCATTCCTCTTGGCATCAGTGGCAGACAAAACAGTGTAGACAAGAACAAAGGTGCCAATAATCTCAGCACCCAAGCCATCACCTTTGGTGTAGCCAGGAGCCACAACATTGGCTCCTCCACCATTGCTCTCATAGAGCCCCTTCTGGAACCCCTTGACCACACCAGCACCACAGATGGCACCCAGGCACTGCATCACCATGTAGAACACAGCCCTGGTCAGGGAGAGCTTCCTTGCCAACAGCAGCCCAAAGGTCACAGCAGGGTTGATGTGGCCACCTGCCAATTCAGCAAAAGGAAATAACTAAATCAAAACCAGCCTTCAAACAATGAAGGAGTGCTCCAAACTACAGCAACAGGCCAGAGGAATATATATATATATATATATACACACACACACACACACTAGGGGTTCAAGCCTTCAGGAGTGGAAATGAGGTACATGGAAAAAAATTAATTGTTGGCAAAATGATAAATAATATAAATGGAAAGAAAAGAGAGAAAATGGAAAGCAAGCAATATTCCTTTTTGGAAAAAATAACTTAAAAAATTAAAAAGCAGTGAGATGATTTTAGAGAAAAATTACTAAAGCCATATATTCGCATTTTATTTTTTATAAAAATATTTCGCATTTGTTCCTGACAAAATGAAAACTAAAAAAAAATTAACCTGCGCCTACTGTAGTGAAAGGGATAAAACCATAGAACTGAAAAAGGCATATGAAACAAATATAAACCTTCCTTTTAATACTGAAAATTATAACTTACAACCTATATAATCTGTAATGATGATACCAACTTGAGAATAGGCAACATGACACCATCAGGCCAAGATGAGACCAAGAAAATGGAGAAAAGATAAGAAAAACAGAAAAAGAAGGAAGGGGGCCAGTTTCTTGACCTGAGATCCCAGCAGTGCAGTAGACCAGGGCAAAGATCATGCCACCAAAGGCCCAAGCAATCCCTTGGATGCCCACGGTGGAGCACTTGCTGTTGGACTTGACCACACCCATGACAGTAAGGATGGTGATGTAGAGGAAGAGGAAGGTGGCCATGAACTCTGCTATCCCAGCCCTGTAGAAGGACCATGACTGGAGCTCCCCTGGCTCAAACAAGGGAGCTGGTGGGGGCTCCTTGTAGTCCTTGTCCTGGCTCTGAGCTGCCGTCCCTATTGGCTGCCTTTCTGAGAACTTGTTGGCTCCCAGCCTAACATCCTCCTCTTTCCCTTCCATCTTCCTCCCTCTCTCCCTAAGAACTCTATTCTCCTAAAATGTGAGCAATAAAGAAGGAAAAGCCTGCGACTCGAGTGGAATCCAAGGATGGGTGGGGGCTTTTATAGACACACAGATGGCTCAAGTTTGTGGTGTGCTATTTAACTCATATTATTTCTTTATAAGGGCTTAATAGATAGGGTTATGTGTTAATTTAAAATACAAGTTGGCTTCTGGGGGTGGTTTAGAGATGGTTCTGGAAAGGGTTTATATACTACGTAATATGGACAGGGAGGTGGCTTGGCCTTATCTTGTCTCATACCGGCCACTCTATACAACTGCACTTACTGTATAACCTAAGAAGAGAACAAGAGAAGAGAGATTTTTCACTTGATGGCCCTGGGTATACAAGGACAGGACACTTCCCTAGTGTACTAAACGGTTCCAACCTTGACAGACAAAAATTCATCTTAGATCCTTGGTTCAATTAAAAAAGACTGATTCATGAACTGCTTGCAACCTTTTTATCAAATGCTTGCTTTTCAAATATGATCTGAATGATGCTGCATTGAGGAATTGTTATTGATGTATTATTTATTATACAGGATCCTCTATAGAACTCTTATCCATCTTCATGCTTTCATACGACAATCAGTAATTGTAATGCCAGCCATGCACCCAACTTCAAGGCTGTTGGAGTCCAAATTACTTGGATTGAGAACCATACTTTGCGCGACATTTTGCAGTGAATCAATGAAGGCCAGCAGCTGCTCTAATCTGACTCTTGATTCAATCTCAGAGGTTTATCTTTGCATAGAGATGGACTGTGAAGTAAAGCCATTAATATTATGCTTGCAACATGAATGGCTATAAAAGTAAGTGGATTTTTTCTAATTCATTAATAAAAAGGCCAAGCAACAGATTTCTTCACAAGTATATTAGAAAGGTGTTTGTGACACAACCATATTTCCTCTTAACCTACCTAATTCCTTCTCCTTTACTCCTTATCATCTATCTCTCTTTGCATACTTCACTATTCTTTTTACTGTTCAACTTATTTTCCACCCAAGAAGAGGGAGAAAGAATGGCAGAAGCTTTCTGTTTAGTATTTGTTTAGTAATAACAAACGAACAATTAATTATTAAGGTGCACCAAAATGCCAGAATGTTACTTCAAGGGTCAAGCTCATTTACGCTTACCGACGGTGAGGACACCAGTCCGGAGAGCAGGGTCATATATCCGATGCGAAGACGACCGTTATGGAAAGCGACAGCTTGGAATCGAATCATTTGTGAGAGGACTCGTGACAAAAGTTGGTGCTCGCTTTCGCACGCGGCCAAGAGCTACATCCTCATTGGTGTTGTCACCATCACAAAAAGCCAATAAAATAATTCAGGCACACAGCTATAATATATTTATATATGTATGCATAGTGCTAGTAATTAGTACTTGGCAATGTCAGATACAATTAGACCATATTCCTTGATATATGTACTTCAATAGAAAGATGAGTTACCCTTAATACATGCATGGCGAAATGGTGCTAACTCTTATGTGGTCACTCAGAGTCGATCTTTTGAAATGAAGCCGATGAGAAGAGAAGATGAATATAATTTATAATTTTTGGTAGAACATATGAATATAATTTATATGGAAAATATTTGGCAATGAGAATTAAAAGGTGTGTTTTTCCATTGTTCACCACAAAGGATAATATTGGTCAATTTTCTTTCTTTATTTTGAACCATTTTTTCATAGTTTTGCATGATTCTTCAAATGCTTCCCTCTATTGACACTTTGCACTGTGTTGTATACATGTGATAAATTTCTAATTTAACTTATATGTATGCGCATATATATCAAATAAATATATTTATCTAGTTTTATCTTGGCAAAAATTTGATGTGGTATTATCTTGGCATACATTTTACCAAAATTTATAAACCATGCATCTTTCAAGGTTGCTCAATCGATCCAAGACATCCAAGCATTTCCATCCTTGACATTACTTTGCTTAGGGTGATCAATAATTGAATCTATAATTTCGGGAATCATTTCTTAGTCCAGCTAGATATAATAGTTTTAATGAGTTTGATATGTTACTAGCCAAGTTGGCCAGCTAGGCTTGAATTAGAGTGCTAGAAATCTAACTTTAACATTTAAATCCACGTGACATAGTATGAATTCGAGGTATATCCTATTAAAATTCCTCAACATGATGAACATATCATAGTCCAAAGTAAGTAGCTAAGAACAGCAAATACTTCCTGGATTTTCATTGAACCCATACTCGTCTATTTGTATCCGAAGTCTACTAAACGAGTCGCCATAGTCCAATTTTCACATTATTGACTGTATGTTATGTCGCCCTTGTGCACATTGTGATGGCCAACGACAAGGACATTTGGTAATTGTCTACGTTCGCCCATTTCTAGTGGCCCAACATGATTGGGAGGTGGTGGAGACGAAGCCATTCTCTATTTTGTGGCCCAGAGAAGCCTTCCAAAATCAAACATCAATTACGCGAGCAAACTCTCTTCCAAGGGCCGTCCGCCGCCCCGCTACTCCACGCCACACGTTTTCCCCCGCCCCACGCCAAGCCGCAAGCCAGATGGAAACGACGGAAAAATAGAAACCCACAAAAATTTCCACCGACCGGACCAAGCCACCTACCTCAGTCCAACCGTCCAGCACCTCATTTTACGCCAACGCATCACCACTGCGCGTCGGCATAGCGGACCGACCAATTGTTCGCTGACACGTCCCGGAACATCTAATTTTTTTAGGCATGTGATCTAATTCTCTGCGAATAAAATGGGCGCAAGAGTTGCGATGGCAAAACGACACCCGTCTGAGAGTGCATGGCGATATGTGCGCACATAAATATTCTGTTGCAGGTGCTTCTTAGCAGTCAACGGATTGGTACATAGCAGTAAAAACTGAAATGAGAATTTTTTTTAGTATATATCATCTTTCATGAAACATGGAAGCTTTTTATGCTGAAACGCTGTGCGTTCTTTGCTCGGCTTGTGTTGAGTGTAGCAAACATAAATATTTAAAGGGTAGATAAAGGAGTGGTTTATTTTGTTTCATAAAGGCCGGCAATAACACCCAAAGACACGAGGGGGAAAAAGAATAAAGCAGCAGCAGCAGACAGACAGACAATGAAGGTGCAAAATGATGTGCAAAGCGCTATACATCATCGTTATATAAGCAGGACATCGATTGGACAAGTTATAACTTTAAGCATTTCATAGAAAATAGGATTCTTCGTCGGCCAATTAAAAAGGCAAAGCTTCGTCGGAGCATCTCAGAATTATCTCTATATAATCGAGGACCAATTTTAGTAACTATATCTGTATCAGCACATGAACGAGCAACATCCTGAGGCCTCAGAACTGCGCCCACAATATACAAGCAACAATTTATAGGGGCACAATACTTCAACCGCTTATCACTCAGATTTCACACAAACATCATACATACCAAACCTTAGTCAAACTATATAAATATAAACTTTACAATTAAGGTTTGGATCGCCAAGTATTGATGACCGATTTTGATGAACATTTTGACCTGCTGTATCGTATGGAAATCGGAGTCACATAGTTTTGAGGTCCAAAGAAAACATGCTTTACGAATCAGCACGCACGCTATATGACTTTTATTTTCGTTTGTCTTTTCTTTTTCTTTTCCTAGGCGTAGAAACAAGTAAATAGCTCGCTATTTTTTGAAACCGAGTCAGACGGTAAAATGCAACATTGAGCAAAAGCACAATAAGAGCTAATCTCTTCCCAAATCTCCACCAGTTCTGCACTATTAACCCTTACAGGTTGAAAGCTGAGCCTGCAGCCTATCTATTTAATGTTGGATGAAAATACAGAGATTTATTTATTTATTTGATGTCAAAATACAGAGATCTATTGAGCAAGTTGAATATGTGGACAAATTCTCTCTGGTTCTCCTTTTATCCATAGATTTTTCAGTTCACCTCTTTTCCGCCCCAAAGCCAAGAAGGTGCCTGCAAAGGATTCAGAAAAATCAACAGAGGATAGTGGGAGCCAAAAACTGCATTCCATAAGCAAAAGACTTTCAACAAATTTTGCAGAGCTACCATGATTCAAATTCAAGATAAAGTAAAGTGTTAAAGATGGGATGATTGGCTTATATGCTTTTGAATCATAAGAGCCATCAGCTCAGCCAAAATCACCCCTTTTAAAGCAAGTTATCTATTACCAAACTCCTGATCAATTTTTTCCCCTCCAAGTTATATATTCCTCCAGTCGTTTTCTCCCCTTATCTTTTATGCGCTTATCAGATCACGACTTACCCAATGTGAAGGGGACGATGTAGAGAAGAGCTGGTTGACCATGTCCATCCATTAGATTTAAAGCAACATATGTAATAAGAAGACCTGCAGAAATAAATTCAAGCACAATGCTCAGGCATGACTGATAGCAGCAGAAAAATGTTTTGTTCTATCGTCCAAATATCCATTTCAGTAGTTGTATCATTTTGCGATGGTGGATAAAAGTCGATATGTCTTAATCTTGGTAATCTGCATATGAGAACTAGAACGCATGTATGTTGTGTCACTATAAAGTGGACCTATCAAGTTCAGAAGCAAAAACATTTAAGTCATGATGCTCCATTAAAGTGAGCACTAACAACCACCCTTACTGTTTCTGTTGCAGAAACAAATAACATGAAAGTGTTACCTGCAAAGATCATCTTTCTTTGTTCAAAGAGTTGAAGCAATAAAATCAATTTATAAATGTACATCGATTCTTATTAGAGGTGCAAGTACAAACAGAACAAATCAATAAATGTAACTAATCCATGAAGCTACATTACCAATAATGAGATTATCCTCTGGTTACTTCCAATATTAGCTTTGACATTCCATGCTAATCTTCCTAAAAGACTAGAATAAGTACTAATCTGTCTTACCAGAACCATAAGCCGCCATGGACCACAAGAAATAGCCAGCTCGTAGATTTTTATTTGCAGCCCAATCATATCTGCGGACAACAAACAGACAGTTTCACTAAACTGTTTTGCACTTTTGCAAAGCTATAAAGAAAAATTCTATATAATAACTTTCACAAGAATCAAAAGGCATGCAAAAATATTCTTTAGCAGTAACCTCCATTGTGACTAGAGTGTCATGCGTTCGAAACACGGAAACAGTCTCTCCACATGTGAGGGTAAGGCTGCATACATCTGATCCCCCCTAGAACCATAGTGCCCGGAGCCTCATGCACTAAAATGCCCTTTTAGTAGCATAGACAGGATTCCACACAGGGGATGACACCTAAAATCCCATTTAAGCTGCAACCTGCTAATAGAGAACAACAGGGGACTGTTTGGAATGAAGGACCACATAGTTCTTAGGCACATGTGCAAGAAAACGCCCACCCCCTCCCCCAACCCCATCCCACCCACCCACCCAACCAACCACACAGACGCTTATGCACACGCGCGCACAGACACAGACAGAGGGAGGATGGAGGGAGAAGGATGATAGGTCAGAGGCAACAGATTGATATAACCAAGATGAGACAACTTTTTTTTTTTTGTTGGGGGGAGGGGGGGGGGGGTGGGGGGGGGAGGGCAAATCATGCACTAAAGTGTGCACGAACAAAGGCCTGGTTTCAATGGAATGAAAAAACAATGCTGGAGAGCAATTTTTAATTTCCCAGAGATTTTCTCAATGCTGTTATATTTTTATCTGAATCCATACCAGCGAACAGCTATTCCCACTCATGCTACTAGCTTTCTTCACTCATGGGGTTTGGGCTGATCCTATGGTAACCACACTGGCCCTTAGTTGGAAGAGAAGCTCATTTCTACATGAAGGGTAACAAAAACATCATAGGACATAGAGAACACAGACCGATTTATTTTCATAACATTGGTCAAGCTGAGGCTTTTGAATCAGGTCACTGATGTCACAGATCCTTCAAAGAACCAGACTACAAAGATAGGGCAATAACAGGGTTTAATCAATGCCCTTTAAAAGAAAGTGTCATAGATTAGAAAGGTTGGTACCTATGTGGCTCAGCACTCCGGAGAGATCCTCTACACTCACCATGGGGTCCCTCCTGCACCGTTGTGCCACGTTCTTGTTCTTGATTCGGTTGGCTGCACCTACACTAGAGTAGGGTGAGCAGCCGTTGTACCAAAAAAAAAGATTGGTACCAAGCTCCACAATTTCAGTACCGAATATTGTATTGGTACACTACCGGTTCAATACTTTCGGGTACGGTATGGTACGCACCCCGTACCGAAACAACTCTTGACCTCTTTTCTCACTTTTTTTTATCTTAGCACCGTCTGGAACTGGACAGTACGGGTTGGTATGGTACAATATGATATGCACCCTAATATAGAGCAGTAACCGATATGGGTTGGTTCAAGGCATGTACCGAGCCAAAACCCCATCTCCTCCTAGTTCCAATCTAGTACAGGTGAGTATGCCTCAAACCGGATGCTTCGGGACGAGACAACAACCATTGGTTCATACTCTACACATGCACAAGCAAGTTTCTCAAAATCGGTACCAAGTGCCATATTGATCAAGAAGCAAGTCGGTATGGTACTGAGACATAGTATACCAGTAAGATATTTGTACCCGAAAGTGAGAGAGAGAGAGAGAGGAGGGAGGGAGGGAGGGGGATCGGTAGAGTGATCGATATCGATTGGGGCGACCAGCAAGGGGGTTTGTGAGGGTGACCAACGAGGGCGTTTGACGAGAGAGATCAGCAGAGCGACTGGCCAAGGAGTTGCTCAAGGTCAGCGGCGATGGCATCAGAGTGAAGGAAGGCTATAGTTTCAAAGATGAGAAAACGTAAGAGAGAGATTAGGGCTCATGGGGTAGGAGTGGTGTTATATTAAAATAACGTTTTGGATTGGTTTTGGTTCTGCCCTAGTTGTGATTCCGCGCCGGTTTGGTTCGGTAAGCTTCAAAACAGGAGGTTTGAGTCGATATACAGGACCATGTGCACAAGCAGAAGGCATCGAAACATGCCCAACAATCTGTTAAAAATATTTTGTTACAACAAGATGTTTCAAATTGATAAATGTAACAAAGCATCTGAACTGCTAGAGGGAAATCACATACTACATAGGAAAAAGGATGAAATGCCATCCAAAGAATATGGTCTGATTGTGACAAACCTATAAGGAAAATCTCCAAGCAACAATGCTTTTTAAAATACGCATTGGAATATCAGGAAACAGTTACAATTTAGGCACATAAGATCATTTAATATAGTTAAGAATTTTTAAGCCCAGATACGATAAAACCATGGAGGATAAGAAAAAACATGAGCATTTATAAGAGGCTCATGAGTCAAATGATGGAGACAGCACCATGTGGGATCACAGAGGCATTGTAGTGCAATGATAGGATAGAATCCCAATAAAGATGAGCACTTCAGTTTGTACCAGAGGATCAGGAAAGAGGATGAAAGCCCAGCATAAGCGAGAAGCTGTGTCAAGTTTTTTAAACACCTATCCTGCAACAGCATTTAGCACTGAATGCAAACAAGAATTCAATACGCTGACATACTTGTTATATTTCATCCACAAATCAATTGTGATATGCAATCAATATTTCCCAATGGCCATGCACTCATCTTGGTGCGCAAGCTCTAATACCTGATATCCATACCACAAGATAAAGCTGTCTACCTTCAGAACAATATTGTAATATTTTATCCAGTAATCAGAGATACGCTAAGCAACAGAAAAGATAAGGATACCTAAAATTAAAAAAGTAAAACACTAACCATGGAAAGAATAAAAGAAAACCAAAGTCGGAACATGGAGGTTCTGACCTTAATGAAAATGCAATTAGTAGCCCAGGCAGGAGGATATCACCAAAACCAATGATGCTGTAACCACCCCATGGATCAAACATGCGTGGAATCTTAAGTAACATGGGTACACCATCCTCACCAGTCCTATCACCACGTGCAACCTACAAAATAGAGCATATGTAGTATGTTAATCCTTCAAATTGTCACCATTGTCCAACAAAAATAGGACCACTTACTAATACAGTAATACTTACCACAATCATCACACTCTCATGAAACCACCTCTTTGAAACAAAAACCCAAAAGATGTCATATAGGAATGCACAACTGAGAAGCACAGTACCCACCTGATGCAACCAAGAAGTAAAAAAATGAAAATGAACATGACATACACATGTCAATGAACAACAATATATAAACATCATAAATGTGGAACTGCAACCATTAATTCAAGTATTAAATACAATAATTTGCTGAGTTATAAGAAGGACTGTCCTAATTATTGAACATAAACAATATCTTTTAGCATTCACCAGTAGTAATAGAATTAAATTTTAAAAAATGTGTAGCTGGAATTCTAGTTTATAAAATTCTCATTCTTAAGATTGTGGAATTATCTTATGGAAAAATAAAACGCAAATATGCTGCAAGGGGTTATACAAAGGACTGAATTTGAGCCAAGCCGAGCTTTTCTCTGAACTGATCCATTGTTGAAGTCATGTAAAGGCCTGGTCCAACCTACTCCCATGGAATGTAAGCACCCTAAAACCCAACCCCCTTATATCCTCAAAATTTTAGCAATGATTACAGCCAGGCCAATATGTGATTATGAAGCACGTATTTGTTAGACTGAGACTCTTCCCTGTCCAGCATTTGAGCGGATTTTGCAGATTGCGTGCATCTTAATCCCACTTCTTGGAAAATAAAGTGGACAGTTAAAAGCCTTGCATTTTCAAGCTCTAAGATGCAATTGGTTTTGACTTGGAAACTATGATAATGCCAATACCAACTCAGAAGTATGGAAGAGCCAGATGAACCAGCCATTGCAAGTCCAAGAGCAGCCTATTTCTAAACAGCTCAAGACTTTACACCCCGCATGGCATATGATTTTCAAACTTCCAGTGCAAGCCAGTCGATGATAAGGCTCAATGCACATTTTGTCTTTGCGACTACATAATTCACTAGCTCTAACTCCAAGGCCCCACAAAGCATCCAGACTAGCCATTTCTTGCTCATCAACTTCTTGCAAGGAGGCCTAGCTACATTTTCTTGCTATGTGTGACATATGAGGGCTCCGTCCATCAAACATCAATTCACCTTGTCCCCACAACCAAAAGGCTACCATTGCCAATTGACTTTGTCAACCAGTTCACCGAATTGATAGCTTAGTTTGTCAATCTCATCATTCAATAATTATTTATCATTGATACTGTAAATTCAGCATGTCACTCAGCTCTCTGCATAGGCACTTGAGACCTCCAAAGTTTGGAGTGGACCACACTTGAGGTGAACTCTATCAAGTTGCCTTCATTATGACACCTTCATTATGCACTGGTTACCAGTATGCTTGACATGCCTGCTCACTAACATCACATCTACCAAGATCATGTTTATTTAAGCATCATTACAACTCATCAAATGAAAATTGCATTATTCCAACCTAACATCGTCTCACTCATACTTTGTCATTATATCACTTCTCTTTGCCTCTAGGTTCATCATTAGCAAATCTAATCTACGATCAAAGCATTTGTTCACATTGTACTCCTTGGCACATCTATAGTTTAGACATATGACCATATCACAAACATAACTAAGAGATATGCTGTGGATGGTTTAATAAGCAATGAAATGGTTTGATTTATAGTGTTTAGGAAGATCAGCAATCATGTCTGCGCATTCACATGCTATGTATATCCAGCTAGATGGCAATATAATATAATAAGCCTATAGGTTTTTAATAAATACTTGCATCCTAGTTGCATATTCTCCAGGTCATGTAACTGCATACCACGCCAGCTGCAAATCTACAAGAATACTCAGATCTAATGTAATAGAAGTTATACTCCACTGGCCAACCTATTCAAATAGAAATAGGAATTTAATGGATATTTGGATTTAGCAAAGCCCCAAACAAAAGTTTCTTTTCTAACTTTAAAAGATTTTCGCAAAGAGGCGATTTGACCATAGCTGAAACGGTCCACTAGAATGGTTGGAGCAACAGGTCCTTGGTCTCTGTCTCAGCTAGCTGCAGTAATAGGAACTCAAAGCCTCGTCATCCGCGGAAAAGAAAAACTCTTGCGTAGCCTTCATACCCGGAAGCAAGCAAGAGTGCAGGCTCGCCTCGAAAGCGAGCCGGGAGCGATCAAAAGCGATAAACGCTTTTTTGTATTCTTGACTGATTCAATTGATAACGAGAGATAATGGTACCCCGACCATGCCCAAAGGAAAGGGGGGTGAAAGCGGTATCAAAGCGAGACAACATAAGTCAATTCTCCTAGCTTAGAAAGCTATCACCGCTTTCGGATATGTGCATAGCACAGCGTCACTGGTGCGAGTCGAGTCCATATGCAACGGGACCACTAGCCAACACAGCCCGCCTCTGAGGTGGATTCCACATCCTTTGGAAGAATTAATTTGTATTGAGCCCGAGACTGTCTGAAGCTGCATCCGGACTTCTCCAACAACTTCCTCATCTTTGGTGGGTAGTACCTGGGGATCCTGACGTCCCTGAAGATCTCTTCATCTAGATCTTATAGTCGGATATCATCATCGCGCCATAGGGGTTGTGCTTCCGACCTATAGAATAGTATTCCCCGTTCACTGTCTCCTGAAGGAGGAACATAGAAGGTCTTTAGCTCCTCAACTCTAGAAACCTCCAGTTTAGCCAAAGGCTTGATGAGGCCCTCTGGTAGCCTGGTAATTTCAATAGGCTGCTCAGAGGTGATGGGTTCTCTGGTGAATTCCCCCGTCTCGTCGGGGTCAGCTGAGATGCCTTCTTAATTGTCTTCCTCGCTGGAACTGCTTCCCCAGCGCTTTGGTCTATGAGATGCCTTAATTGCTTGCTCACATCTTTCTTCTTCTTTTATGGTTACCAGATAATCCCATAGGTTCACAATATATTGTACAAAAGAAAAATATTAATTGCACACATGAATCATGAGCATATTCAAGTCACAACTTGGAGCGAACAATCTCAAGCCACCAATCGAAAATTCTTCATGTAGCATTTACATGAAATGCATCTAAGTTTGTAATAAACAAATTAACAAGCCTTTCCCATCAATTTCCAGGAAATTATGCAGATAGTATAATACTATATCCTGGAAAAGGACATTGTATTATATAAAGTTTAAAGCATGGAAGGTTAAGCCATGCCGAACCAGCTAGTTTGGGGTGTACCGTCCTGGACTGGTCCAATACCGGCATGGTTTAGTCCATTGGTTCGAAATGGAGGGAGATGGGGAAGGAGAGAAGAGGGAAAGAGAGAGGGATGGAGGGAGAGGGAGAGGGAGGAAGGGAAGGGGAGAGGGAGAGAGGGAGGAGAGAGGCAGAGAAAGAGAGTGCTCGAAAGCTCTCATCTCATCGACAGAGGGGTCTTTTGAAACAGGGGATGCTTTGTACTTTTTTTTACCATTTTCGAACTGAAGTCAGTAAATGCTTTGTCGACTTCACTTGAAATTGGCAGAAAAAAAGGTGCCTCCCGAAATAGCATGGTACCAATCCGTAACATACCATACTGCCCATCAACCTGTATGGGTCCAGGTACCGATTCGGCGAACTTTAAAGTGCAAGTTTACACATTGAATCACATTTGCAAAAAAAATAACAGACTATATAAACTACTGCATATAATTTTTATATTGATATGCCAGAAAAATGCAGACATAAACATCACACAACTTTCTACTTTTTGAAAAAAGATTATTTTCAGTATGAAAGGATATAAGCATACTAAAGATTTCCAAAGATTCAGAATACAATTGATTTATTTTGCAGCTAGTATGCCTTAGATAAGAGCAAGATCTAAAGTTTCTGGACCAGTACTTTACCAATAATAGTATGGACTGGTATGGTGGGGTACCATACCAAGACAGCAAATATGCAATATGGAATCATGTGTACGCACGGTACAGTACTGATTCTACTGAAAGTCATACTAGTACCAGTATCTTACTTGTAGTACAGCCACTGGATCAGTATGTATCGTACTTCAATCCATGGTTAAGAGTATATAAGCCAATAACCTATGAAAAAAGCACTAATATAGCTCTTGGAGCACTGGGAAGGGAAAAATCATACCTTGAGATTGGGTACTCGAACAATTTGGAGAACCGTAATAATCAAAGCAATACCCTGATCAAAAAGGCAGGTAGCAAGAAAAAAAATAATGGTTAACAAAACAAATTATAATAGGTAAAACTTAATCTACAAAAAATCCAGGACAGAAGAATTACATGTGCAGCTGCCAATACCAAGAATAAAAAGAAATGGAGTAATATCCACTCAAACATGCCAGTTCATCAAATATGACTTCAACCGAATCAAACTTCAGCTTTTTCAATTTTTCTAAAAAAAGGGTGGCACACATAAGCCAACATCTAGCTCTACTGACTTTCACAGAACAATCCATAATGCTCAAATGTCTGATAGAGATGGTTTATAAGGAAAGATAACACAATCTCGCTCTAAGAACATCATGCCACTTTAATTGCTTAGTTGAACTTCCCTCTTTTCAAGTGAGGGGCTCCTTGCTGTCATTATTGGAAATGGTAATCTCAACCAGTTCTCAATTTTTCAGACAGTACTCCCGATTTCAAGGGGCGCTCACAAGGATAAGCATCAGTTTTATGGCTGACAAGTCTACAGTATATTTCATATTTTAAGATTTGAAACTTACAAATTATTACTCATAAGCCACACAATTCATCACTTGACAAATAGCATATATCTTAACCGTGTAATTCAATAATATTGAGGCATCTCATCTTGTTTTAGTGCAGAGGTGACTTTTATCCTTCTTGGAATAGTACAGAAACATTATGTTTACTTGTTTGCATTTAGATGAATTTTCCCAAACTCCAATGTTGCATTTATTTAAAAAATATTTGTTTTCGCATATGGATACCACATCATCAAAGCCAATTTAAAGATCATTTAAACCTGTCTTAGGTCCTTATCAACTAATAACAAGACTGCTTGTGGATGTTAAAACAAACTAATGTTTATTGTCCAAAACAATTAACAATATTAATGGGGATAACTAAAGTAGAAGTGGATGCTAATTTTTGATTAAGAAAGTAAGCTGTAATACATGATTCCAACTTGCTTACCTCAAAGAAAATTTTAAAAAGTTTTACTCAGTTTAGTGGACTAAAATAACTCAATTATTGTCATTAAAGTATATGATTTTGAAGAAGTAAATTAGTTTCAAGTGTGCCTCCACAAAATCGACAGATGAGAATAGGTACCATATTTGCAATGCAGTTCATGCACAATCTTGTTATAGCTCAAAAAATATATGTGCCAATTATCAATGCAGCACATATCTAGAACATATGGTGATTCTTGAGTAGTACGCAAAGCAGAAGACTTTTATTTTTCTTACCAGGATATCTTGGCCAATCCAGGCAAAGGATATGGAGCGATAAACAGCCCATACAACAGCAAAAGCAATGCAGAATGGTGAGACTGCTACTGTAAGGTATGAAACAGCTCCAAAAAAGGGCACTTTAAGGAAAGATTGCCCAGTACGTTTAAACCATCTGCCAAAATCCATATATCAATTATTAGTAACAATCCAAAAGCATCGTGCCCTCTCAAACTTTGATAGGTCAACTCTTTTGCTGTGAAATGCATAGCAGGGGCAAATTCATACATGAGATGATCTGGAACTTACTGAACTAACAGTTCTAATCATCTACTCTTAGTTTTAAGCATGTAATGGTCCAAGATAGGCAGCACGTCAAGAAGCAATCTACAAAACAGGATATCATGGGTGGAGGGGTAACACATCTCTGGTGGTAGTTTTTGAACTAAGGCCAAACTCAGCAGCATAACCAGGAATCATAAAGTGAAAACAATGGGAGCATAAAAGAAGTCCCTGGCAGCCCAAGAGTTTGCCTCCCAACTTGGAATAAGTGACAGGAAGCAAGTAAATGGAACTAACATCCATTGTCACAAATGCTCAAAATCAAGCTGAAAGCTTGTGGATTACAAAAAATGACCAAATATTGCAGAAAAGCAGGGAAAAATAGTAACAGAAGACATGGAAATAAGTAGGATATAGGTAATAGTCTTGATCCCGATCTTGATGCATATGATCCAGACAAATACTATTTAAGAGAGAGCTTTTGGATAAATAATGAAGTGATCCAAGCTACTAAACTTCAATATATTTACAAATATATACATATATATGTTATAGTATACTTGTTCCTCCAACTATTAGCAGAAATAACGTACTCACAAATAAAGTGATAGCACAAGCTTTTGCAAGGTTGTGTATATAATTACAGCGTGTTATCATTGTTATCAATATCTGAACCCAGTTCCACCTTCATGTTAAGTAATGTATCTTGACCTAGAGGTGAAAGACCAGGATCAAGAATTTAGTCAACGCTCTCATACATCTCAAAAAATTCTTCTACATTTCTCATAATGTGTATCTCATAAATGCGGAGTAGCTAGCTTTTTAGTTCAAGAAGGAAGCAGTTATAGGAGTGAAGAATCAGAGATTTAAGCCTATGAAGTCGATCACCAATAAAGCATCCAAATACAAACAAATGTTATTCACAAAAGATATATGGTAAAAAAAAGTTGATATTATATATTTTTATTTCTCCGGATCCATGATCACATGATGTGACTATGGTTTTATGCTGGCCATCAACCTACCACAACCCTCCTTTATCGAGGCTTGGAACCAGATATGTACAAAACATAGGCAGAGTTGACCAGCTATGTAGCCGGCCCCAACTAGTTTGGGATTAAAGCTTTGGTTGAGTTGAGCTGTATATTTTACTTATATCACTCCAACGGTTGGCTTTGATGGTACATAAAGGGAAAGGTTTCATTCAACAGATTACTGGAACTGTTTATGGAACCAGGTGCAGATGTGGGTGAGAGGGAGGATTTGAAGCGGCTGCAAGACACCTGCTGGAAGGTTCTCATTATCAAAATTGGAAAGCAGTGCTTAACGTTCATGATTAATCTTTTTAAGCAAGCCACTTTGATGCTTATCTTCATGGGCATAAGCATTAACTAGTGATCAAACATCATCATCCGCACGTTCAAGCATGCATCAAAAAAGAATTGGTAGGAAGACGTGGCATTTGAACACTAATTGAATCTCAGTGTAAATTTCAAGAAGCATTTTATTAAAAAGCCACAGAAGGGTTTTTAGATGTAACATAAAAATATTACATCTTATGTTTATAGAGAAACTGCTAACTCCCAGAACGTTGGGTCAACAAGTTAGCAATTGATGCAACAAAGATGGGATCTTACACAATGGTCCCAAACCCTCTATGACAATTATTTATTTCCATTTATTAAAAAAAATACGCAATGCAATGAAAAATATGCATAACAGGAAAGAAAATGCAACATTTGGCATACCGTGATATTATAGCTACCAAGCATGTTTGTAGGCCCTGAAGTACAACAAAAATGTCCAATTAATAAAATTATTGAAAGAAGAAATAGTAGTGTGAGTAGTGTAAACATTTGCTGAACTATTCAATCAAGGTCTACCTACACCCTGTACAGCCCGATACAAGGTATACCATACTGTACCAGAAAAAGACCAGTACGACACGCACATTCAAGTCGGTACAAGCCCCATACAGCCTGTACAAAAGCGTATTGCCCCTGTACCGAGGCGAAACAACTTGTACCGTAGCGTACCGAGGTGTGTACTGATCCATATTGAGGTGTACCGAGATGAAAATTGAGAAAACAGGTAAGAGAGCTATTTCGGCACAGAGATTTACTATACCATACCGTACCGAACCGATAAGATACCGATACGGTACCCAGTACTAAGATTGCAGACCTTGTATTCAATAGTTAAGCATAAAAGAAAAGCATCACAGCAAAATCTTTTATACCACAACTTGTGGTTCATATAACTAAGTGATTTGTAGTATCACATAACAGATTTTCTTTGGTGAAAAAGTAATAACTTCTTGTACAAGCAAAATGTTTCCCAATATGAGATTTAGAAAAAAAACCCTAAGCTTCATCAGCCCTATAGAATTTTGAGAATGTGTAATTTAGACTTGAATTTCAAGAACATAGCAATAGAAAAAATAATATATCCAAAGGACAGGAGACATATTTGACAATGTTTTGTGAGATCATTAGAACAAGTAAGCAGATCATATGTATCCTGATGTTTTTAACAAAAAAGTTATCAATATCCTGCAACTAAGGAGTGAACTTGACACCACCAGAAGTCAGAATGATATGGAAGTATTGTTCATGCTGAGAAAAAGATAAAAACACGAGATTCTAGACATCACATTGCTTATGTTGAGTAACAACTTCCACTATAAGAATCATGCATTGCTAAATTATTGTTCACTAACAAACTATATCAGCAACATAGCTTATATCAAGTTCTTAACCAATAGTAGAAAGACATGCTTCAGCACTATTTTAACATGAGCATCTAATGAGACTTCTAAGCTCTCCTATGTCAAAATTATAGTCCATAGCAAAACTAGTAGATCTGTTGATACAATTTAAGACTTCATATATAACTTGAAATTAAGCAATGTAACATCTAAGTGCAGTCGTATGACAAATAAAGGCTAAAGTTGATGAATTTGCACCTCGACTCCCCCAATGCAAAATAGAACCACCAAAAGCTCCACAAACCAGTGGGACATAAATTTGTAAAGTAGGATCAAGAAGCATGATGCAATCACAACAAACAATACTGCAGACATTGTGTTTACATCCACCACACCACTGGTGCCTGTAGTTTCCATGTTGAGTATCTCATCTGGGGCATCCTATAAGCATCATCCATGTGTCAGTTGCAATGAAAACTTTTGGCAATATTCGAACACTGCAAAGATGATCAAGTGCCTTTTGGGCGAACTATTAATAAGGACCTTTATTAACTTTTCATATTCAATAGATGCTTCTCTAGAACTCCAAGCTGACCAATAAGATGCACATAGGATGGTACCAACAGCCATAAGCCACAGAAACACCTCGGCTGTATCAGCAAGAGGACGATCCGGAGAGTATAACTGCACCGCAGCTGAAGAAGTTGTGAAGTATTAAAAAGAGCAATCAAGTCATATAACCGATCATCAAATGCACCATGTTGAACAAGGTACGCTGTCTCGGTACCGACCCCATACCAGTGCTACCTTGTTGCTATGTCGGTACGCCCGATATAGGGGCCAATTAGGCGTACTGAGTGTTGGTACGTCCCCCCTTCCACATATCTGCACCGAACCCGTACGGTAAGCTCTATACCGTCCAGTTTGGTACGATCTGGCATACCTTGACGCTGAATGTGAGTGCATGAGAGAGAGAGGTGCTTCTTGTAGACTATAAGAAAGAAGATGGGATTAAGGCCTGGCTAGTGCAGGGAGGCAGGTCTAAGACATGTTATGGTATGCTTTCTCAAGTTCTAAATTCCCCCTTTCTGTCTCACTGAGTCAACCATCATTTGCGAAAGTCAGACACACAAAGCCAGTGCATCTACGGAGGGTGGTGAAGAGAGAAGGGGGGTATCACTATCAAGTCATGTCTTCGGCCCTTACCCATCCAAAAACAAGTTGAGTCTACATCCAGGGATATGAGATTTCAAAAGACCCACCGGTTTATAGGTTAGGTCTGGGTATGTTAAGATTCATACTCTACCCAACACTTACAAGGTTTGGATCAGGACAAGGTCCAAGCGGGCACCAATTTTGGTGATACCAAATAACTTAATGTCCTCAAACAATTCATATTGACATATCTTCAAAACAAATTAATAAATGTCATAAGAAATCCAAAGGATATAAGGTTAAACTTTACAAATATATTATATTTGTTATATATTGTGAGTAAACCATCAGATCCGGGTCAGGTTCCCAAAAATCAGTCACATAACCTAATGAATTATATGATCAAGTGGAGTCGGGTCAAAGTCAAGTTCACCTACAGTAAACTAGAGATGGACCTGAAAATTTTACAGGTCCATCTTGGCACCCATGCCCAACCCATAGGTCAAGAGGTCATCATTGGATTTAAATCAGGTCTGAATCTGCATGTCTTACGACAGTCCTAATTATCAAACCTTTAAAATTAAAAGTAATCATGGTTGATGGAGAAGCATCATAAGACCAAATTTCAGCCATCCTTGCTTAGAGAAGAATTGAGATCAATCGAACATATTTTACTAATTTCTTTTGGAAAAGTAACTAAAACTAATGAGTTTCTGAAAACCTGAATTGCAGTTGAGGTAGAACTTGGCTTCATGTTGTGCATAGTAGATTTGTTGCCATGACATCATCTTATAAGACACATGAAAATTAAATTACAAACCAATGTTTTGCAGTAAAGAAACTCTTATGCTCAAAGCTATGGTGGTGGAAAGAGGAATCGCGACTCATGCTGATCATCAAAACCCAATACAGCAGTAGAATGTCATAGTAAGTACAACATAACAGGAGTGCAGAAAGAGGTATGCCCCTGTCGAGGCAAAAAGTTACTTCAAATATATTCTAAAACATATGTTTGTTTGGATAGGTGAGCCAGAATTTAATTAGACTTAAGCCGCTTAAATATAACCATGCAGTTAAAATTTGTGGCTAACAAAGTCCTTTTGCTAGGAGAAAAATCTAATGCATGTTAAAGCCAAGGTTCTAACATGAATGATAGATGTCTATTCATCCATGTGTCTCAAAGCAACTACCCATTGAAGGAAAGACATAAGATCAGAAACTTGAACAATTAATAAAGAGGCACTATTCACGGAATCTGAAGAGCTTACATGGATCATCAAAACTTAACCATCAAGTAGTGTAGCCTATTACAAATCCGTTATCTTATTGCCATTCACGACTATGGGTTAAATCCTCAAGCAACAAAACCTTTATATTGTTGATCACTTCCTCAAAATTTCCTTCAAGATTTTTATCTGATATGCCTCCTCCTCCTCGATCTCCTAGGCTCCAAACCTTACTAGGCAGTTATTATGTCATCTCAACCAAATCTGAATCCCCTAAACCATATCCCTTGGCTCCACATGGTCTCTACCTAGTGTACTCAATTTTAACTTTGTAATTCCCTACTCACATTTCAACACTTCTTCCTGCTCATACGTGCATCATCTTTGTTGCCTACTGTTCCAATCTTTCAATGCAGCTAGCCATATATGCACCTTTTTTCCTTTTTTTTTCCTTTTAGGAAAGGAGGGTGCTGTTGTCTCTTTAACTTCTCTTTTGCCTGCAGTCTGATCTATACCATACTCATTCTTGTTTTGTGCAATCCCTCACCAGTAACCAGCACGAGAGAAATTTACAGAAGCACGCGTATTTCATCCAACCAACTTCTTTTTCCCAGAGGTGTCTTTGTCTATATCTTCAAGGACGTAAACTACATCTAAAAAAATGATGGAAATCTCTAACCAAGACCTGATTGGAACCTACCATGTATTTCTTTCAAGATAGCTATACAGCTGTAATAGAACCTTTTTCTTTTTACACAAATATCTACTCAAAAGAAGGGGGGCGGGTTGAGAGAGAGAGAGAGGAGGGTGGGCATCAGGTTAAGAGCCAATTGTCAAGACAGCAGGTTTAGAATGCATGTATAATGTCATAGTGAATTGGCAAAGTTATTTATATTATTTAAAACCAAGAGTTCCATGACTCTATAACAAATGACCAAGAAAAAAAAAATGCGAACTGATTTAAATGATGCTAATCCTAATCAATTCTAGTAGCATCAAATAGTTTTTTTTTGTGAACAGCGGGCTCAGAAGGAAGAAATACCAGAACAAATACAAGGTTCCCAAACATGCTAGGCACTTAAGGATGTGGTGTAGATAACTTCATTTCACCAAGTGCTCCACAACTGCACGTAACATATGGACTTATACCATATAATCACTGTACTGGCATGTATAACTGCTGGTGGGATATCCAACTGTCAGAGTATTAGTATTTTTCAGCCTAATGAACAACCACCTGCAAAATTTGTTTCTCAAATCAGCAAGAACAACCACAAGTGTGTTCTTTTTGCCTGTATAAAAGTGCTTGAGAATCATATTATCTGATCACGCTCTCACTTTGATCTGAGAGCCTAAGAGGTAGCATTTTCACCCAGATATTTCCTTCACATCAAGCACACTTTGCACAATGGCATGTTTAAACAAAGCCAGGAGAGTTGTCCTTATTCAGTATTTCTTAAGTTTATGAACTTTTCACGTGCAAAGGATCTCAACCAGAAAATTCATTTGATTTGTAGATGGCTATTTCTCTGGCCTAGATTTGGTGGTGAACAACTGCAAATATGCTTTTTCTCTTATATGAATGCATCAAAGAAGCAAGCGCTTCCAACACTTCATGACTTGTAATGTCTTAAATATCACAAATCAATTATTAGCATCCAGAGATCTTATGCATTTAAGGTAACTCAGATGCATGAACCACCTTTCCTACCAAACAAAAAGTTATATGAAATTCTCTAAATGGAAAATGAGGTCAAGAGTCAGCAAACCCTTATAAACAGTGAATATGAAGGGAGTAAAAGCTCCAATTTTACTTTATTATAGCGTACATATATAAGAAAAAATAACAAGAGAATTGTTCAAATAAAATTATATCAGTGAATAACAAAGATCATTGTTGTGAAATAAAATATGCGCTTTAAATACCATGCACCATATAGAAGACTCACCTGAGGCACCACTCTTGATGCTGCTCTCTAAGCTTGCACCTGCATCTTGTGGCAGCATAACTGAAGATATGCTTATGTTTAAGTCTGTTTCATTGGGATCACAGACCATCTTGTACAATTCTGCAGGATAGACACAGATTATAATATAAAAACCTAGTGACAAAGTGAAGCAGAAACAACTGAAAGAATCAACATCCTACATGGAAAGATTAGAAATTGGTCCTCTATTGAGCAATCTTGTGGAACTATACTCATTACACAGAGGTTTACCAAATCCATGGGATACGTCAACATGTTATTTGAAAGAAAAAATGAAGATGCTTAATTAGTTGAATTTGAGATGACATATAACTGCAGAGTGCAGGAAAAAGAACTGACAGTCGCTGGGGCCAGTCGCTTGTGAAAGATTACATTAAAGAGAATTTACATAATCCATTTTGATAAAATAACTGACAGTCAGCTACTACGACAACTTAAAAGAATGATGACATGAACTACTGACATGTGACTAATTTTATCGTATTTTCTAAAATATTCAGCAAACCTAAGGGATCAAAGTGGAGATGAAAAATGAGAAAGACATCTATTAGAGCTCAATGAGAAAACAGTAAAATAAGAGATTAAGACAGGCTAAGGAAAAGAAAAAAATTTAATTGGACTGTGACAGAAATCAAGGAGTCATGATTGCTCATGAGAAAGGGACAAAATACAGAAGGGTTTTAAGTTCCCCTGAAACAAATGGTACTAAATGTAGGTACAAAAGGGAATGGCAAATAAAGCAGGAATATGTATTGAAGATAGTGCCTTTAATCTGGCCCTTCAAGAACTCCAATACCATGTAAATTGTCAATATAAAGAGCCAACCAGCAAAAAAAAGAGAAAGAGGAAACAAAAAAAAAGGATGAAATGAGCTTATCATCTTTGTATTGATGAAATGGCAGCATTGCTCTGATTATTGTACAGAATCGTTTTTTCCTTACAGCAAATGGCCATATTATGTTAAAAAAGAACAAAATTTAATGGATAGAACTTATAGCTGAAACATTTGAATCGCAATTTTACATATAGGTGCAGTAGCCAACTGCTACTCTGATACTGTTGAACTAGCAGGATTAATATTTCAAATTAGATTATATAACCACAATCTACTGAGCAAGAAAAGTCCATACCTTTATGGGTATTTATAATAAGGATCGCAGAAGCACCAGCTGCTTCCGCAACCTTTGCCTTGGTCGTAAATTTGCAATGTCCTCGGTGCACTAATAGGACATCTCCAGCAAGCTAACAAGAGGAACAGATTTTCAAGTTTCAAACACCTTTACTGAATGTTAAAAAACACTGCAAGAAATGAACATAAAAAAGAACCTTTTTCTTAAGCGTAGTACAGCAATCAGGAGGATCTGACACAGAAAGCCGAGTTCGGTTGGCATATTTTTCTTTTGATTCAATTGTAGTGCCAAATCGAGCACCAACACCAACAAACTCAGCATCTTCTCTGTTGTTAATCCAGGTTTGCACTTTTACCTGGCAAGAAGCATATGTAATATGAAGCCTTGCAAAGAGCAAAACACAAAATGCTGCTAGCACACTCCTAACAACAAAGATGGACACTCAGGGTTTTCCTGAAATCTTGAGAGAAAATGGATCATAAACCAGTTTAGAAGACAAGCAAACCTTAACAAAATTTTTACAACCTAACAGGGTAGAAAGGGGCAACAAACAAGCATGGCCCCCCTGAGTACTGGCAATGCAAGAACCTTGTAAAAACTTTCTGCATTTTGGCACAAGTCCTTCTTATGCGACAACCAACATGTTATAATAATCAGTATTTGCTTCAGGCTGGACATGCTTCAAGGTGTTTGATATACAGGACATGTAACCGACCAACCTACTTGGACATCAGGATTTGATATAATGGCAGACCACAACTTGACACCGTACTAATTTGTGCAAAACTACTAGACTTTAACCTGGAATATTAGCTAGCCGGCAAGCACATATTCCCTGCATAGGGACCCAACAATAGATACAGTCCAACATAATAATTTGGTAAGAGATACTTTTTATGAAATTGAGATTGTTCCCCATCCCTACAAACCAAGCATAAGGTAAAGAGTAAAGACTAAAGACCATAAATAGTATCCTATAACATATTTCCACTACAAATGTTTACTAGCTGGGTACCTCGAATGTTCGACATTCCGCAAATAATAAACAAAGCACAAAAATTGAGACTAGCCACAATGCACCATTAGCAGTAATGATGTGGTGTGAAAAAGCAAACCATGAAACCCCCCGGGTTTCTCTGAGAAGATAAAAAATGAAACCAAGATCAGGAGCGATTACAAATATTTATATGGGTCATTTTTACTGCAACTGCAAATTCGAGAAAGTTAATAAAGGGGAACATATTTTGGTTGAGCAGATGAATGAATATACAAACTAGCTATAAGATCCTTCTCGAAACCACTCTACTCAAGGCAAAAATGGGATCCAGCGATGAACCAATTCAAGATTCTAACGCCCATTAACGATAAACCCACTAAAGATGAAAACCAGTATCATCCGATATTGAAGAGGAGCAAAATTATTATAGCTGAGCCAAACAAAAAAAAGGTAAAAACAGAGTCACTCTCTCTATCCCTATCCTTTGATTTGCTTGAGAAACTTCTTACCCAATCATGCAAATTTTGTAAGCTGGCAACAAAATTAAAAAGGCCTCAGACTGAAGACTTAATAATTGGTTCTATGTGGATGATTAGCAATTGTTGGCATTTTCCACCAAATTGTGCTTTGATCTGAATGCCGCCACAAAAACAAATCCCTATTTTAGGAAAGTCAACAAATGCTTTTGTATAAGAAGTCCATTAGTATCCTAAAACTTCAAATTCAACTAAATTGTTCCTTGGCTCAGATTATTGGAAGGTTTTTCCATGTGGATCTCCCCAAATTCAGTACCTTTGCAATAAAGT
Organism: Phoenix dactylifera; assembly: GCF_009389715.1. Classification (NCBI taxonomy): domain Eukaryota; kingdom Viridiplantae; phylum Streptophyta; class Magnoliopsida; order Arecales; family Arecaceae; genus Phoenix; species Phoenix dactylifera. The sequence goes on along the minus strand of NC_052408.1, from coordinate 15,296,676 downwards.
TGGCAGCACGAAACTATGCTTGCCATGCCAAGTAGATAATGTGTTTCTCAACAAAGAATATTTCAATGGCATTCAGTGTACCTCCAGATATCCACATTCACAGACAGCACAATATTCAACAAAACTTCTCTTCCTTGGATAGAAAAACATGCCCAAGCCAAGAAATGATTAATGGAGTCAGACAGCTCAAAATTAATAGACTAACCTTAGTTCATAACTAAAAATCAAAAATTCTCGTCATACCTAATTCAAAGGAAAAGAAACAGTAGGAACGCTCATAATCTGTAACGACAAGGGTAAAAGTTTCATCAAAATGCAATAAGAAAAGATTGCACAAACAAAGAAAGATAAATAATTATTACCCATGGAAACACTAATTGAAAAAAGAAAAGAAAACGTATTGCAATTTGGCACAGCTTTATCGTGTTGAAGACCTGGACAAGCAACTTAATCTCAGTCCCAAGAATCTAGTGCTCAAACCGAACAAATAAATTCGTTCTTTCGTCTTCTTTTCAGCATGTAAATTGGCAGTTCAAGCGCTTTAACGGTCAGCATTATACTTCCTGGTTTTCGAAAGCCCACCCTCCTATAGCAATCAATCAAGAACTACATCAAGAAAAATGGGGCGAGGGTTAATTTGCTCGACCCTAACTTGTAAAAAAATTCAATCATTTATGCTAAAAATTATATCTGCAGAGCTTATCTTTCCCATTCCACATCCCCCTTACCGCCGCCCTAAAAATAGAAAAGTTTCCATACAAAATAATAAGCGACAAAAAGAATCAGAAAACCCCCACACCTAGCATAGTTCACGGCCTCTACAAATCAAGAAAACCCTCAAAACAAGAAAATTCCAATCAGGGAAACCGCAAATTTTCAAGAAACGAGATGAATCGAAGAGGAGACTCGCCAGGACGAAGTTATTCGAGCATCCGGGGATCTTCGGCGCCCGTTCATCCTCATGGACTATATCCCCCCCAAGAACCAACCCGGGAAGAACCGACATCACTAGCAGCGCCCACAGCGCCCCCCAAGAACTCCCCCAATCCATCACGAATTCCAACTAATCTCAGCAGAATCAAACTGGAATAAGAACAAGAACAAAAGAAAGGGAAAAGGCGGCGGGGAGGATGAGATTGAGGGGAATGGAGAACAGGAATAGATCTCGCAGCTGGTATAATATGGGTTGAATGAAGTCCCCTCTCCCCCCCCCCCCCCTCTTTTGTTCCCTTCCTCACTCCCGCTTTTTTATTTCGGTGGTTGCTTTCTTGGGGGGGGTGTCGTGGCCCTAGTGGGTTGGACGGCGGAATCTGGGTATCGGAGAGACCTTCTACGGATCGCCCGTTCAAATCACCGCTGCGCTGGCCGTCTTGTGTGGCAGCCGAGAACCGGTGCATTTCACCGGGTAGATTTGGGGTATGTTTCACCAATTGCCGACTTTTATTTAGCTCTTGAAACAAGCGGTGATATGACGGGCGATGCTTAGCCTTTTCTTTTTCTTTAAACTTTTTTTCGGATAGGCTGTCAGCAGGGTTTGGCCGGATGCAAGAGCTTGGTACGGAGGGGGGCAGTACAGAATGCGATGGTAAGATATGTTAATTAATTGGTTTAATGGCGATGGTGAGATATGTTAATTAATTGCTTTAATGGAGCTCTGATAAGGATTGAGAATGAGATGGACGAGTTTGGTGGCTATAGATAGTCTTATGATTTCAGTTATTTGAAGCTAAATGGCAAGATGAGCTGACAGAGGGCCCACCCTTTATTTCCATGGTCGAGGCCCTCACTTAACCTGTAAAATTCTTGATTTGACGAGAACTGGTTTGATAGGCTAGGACTCTGAACTACGGCCTAAATTAGAATCGACAAGATTAGAAAGGGGATATCATCCTCTCCTGGTTCTCAGAAAAATATAAATGATTACTTCGCGATCCAGTTTGATCGTATGTAAAATGATTAAATTTAGATCTAATAATTATCAATTGTTACTTTATTAGTAGGCTTACATGTAGGACATTCTTCTTTTGGGACGTGTTCGCGTCATGCTGTTATTTATATTCCATTGTTCAAGAATAATTTTAAAAAAAAAGTCAGATGAGTATGATATAATACCTAATATATTAATACCACCAATTGTACTAACTTATATATATATCTCCTTATCGGTTGGTACTAGTAAAAAAATTAAAATTTCCACACTTATTTGATGATAAATACGAAACAAAAAACAAATGAAATAAGAATCCCTCGACGACAGGATTAAATCGTGCTGCATTTCTTCTCTTTTACTGAAAATAGAGAGATAAATTTATCAATTCATCGTATTCTCGTTTAGGATTAATAGGGCTCAAACCTATAGCTTTTGTCTCTTGACTGTTACAAAGGATGATACCACCCTACCAAAATTGTCGTTATGTGAAAAAATCAGTTATATTGTTTATGTAGCTTATCCTTCAGATCTTTTTGACGAAGCTTCTATTACAAACATGTTTATTTTTGTTGTAGATTATGTGTTTGGTTTAAAGACCTACAAGCTCTACCTTCCGAGGATCTGTAAATTTTTCTTCTTATTCTAAAACTTTTCAAAGCCTGCCTCATGGCATCAAAGTTGAAAATGGTAAGTTGCTGTCCTCCATTAGAACATACTATCGAACCAAAATTGGGACTTATAGGTTGGACTTCAGCAAGTACATTCAAAAATTTATTTGCCTATGATAATTTCATGTAATGGCATTAAATGTTTATAAGTATTATATAAAGTGGAGCTACAGTCTGATTTAGAGGATTTGAATTCAAATCCTCTCGCACCTAATAAGCATACACTGTAACAATCAACGTACGGTACTAAAGGTGCTCACTCGTTGAGCAGGTAAAGTCATTAATTTTTGGAAACCAATAGCCAGAGTCAAGCTATGGCCTGATTTTAGACAAGTTTTTTTCTACATTAGTTCAAAAAATTATTAAAAAATCCATGCACGCAGCTGCTTGTGCCTGCACACATGCATGCAATGAGAACCAAAAAAAGAAAGAGCTGTGCATTCAATGCCATATGACCAACATGATACCGGTTTACAGCACTCGTCCTAGGTTTCAATGGCCTAAGTGGCAACTCTCGACATTTAATAAAATTAAATTAACACATGAAATCACAAACCCGAACATGGTCATCGATTTTCTGATATTTAGAAACCAATCCTAGCCAAACAAAAGCAATTAATATTAATCATACCCATGAGAAATATAGATAAAAAGTGATAGCATGAATATCGCGAAAATCATAACCAGATTATAGATGCAAATTCTTCTACCAAAACAACATAAGGATCTTTCTGAGAGGGGGCAAAATTTAGGAATTAGATTCTAAATGTTACCTTCCATATGAAGATGAACGTTTCGATTTGCATCAAGACAGTTGCCATGTAACCTACCCATGAAGTTCTGTGCTTAAAGTGTGGCACAAAACATCCAGATTTCGGATTTGCCTGATATCAGAATTTGTATAGCTGAAGAAACCAGTGTTGCTTAAGAAACGAACCCATGACAGACATTGGGTGCAACATACAGGATTAAGTGATGATAAGCTGATAGAGCCTCGAGGTAGTAATTACATGGACGTTGGCAATGTTTTCTTCAACAATGCGGGCAAGAAACTCACCTGATGTTGCGCTGTTGGAACGTTTGAATTTTTCTTTGTTTGCCAATGAATAAACTTTAAAGACCAATAAGTAACCAGCGATCTGCATCGTCAAAACTCAGCCAGAGCACCACAAACCAGAAAAAAGAAATACAGATAATTACCACGCTATACAAATACGAAAGAATTTCTGATAAAATAAGAGACGAGGGGAAAATGCATAAAGAACAAGAATAAAAACACCAGAACGCAAATTATTACAGATAAAAACGTAAGCAATAATCAAGGCTGATTGTGAGGTCTGAGAGTAGAGAACAGAAATCAAACAAATTCTAGAAAAAAGGAGCGATTTTGTAATCACAGAAGACCTCTGCTAAAACTGGAACCTCTGCTGGAAACTCGAGAATGAGTGGAATCTACTCTCCTAAAGCGTTATTTCTCTGCTTGGGAACATACTTTAGCTTGCAAATTTTTTCAGGCTTTAATCTGAATTTGGGCTTGGAAGCACCAGATTGCAGCTCGGTTGAGCCCACCCCAGCCATCTTTTTCTCTGCACTACCAAGTATGCTCCGTCCAAAGGAATCAGAAGACCTCATTGGTAACCCAGCGCAATTATGCTCAGGGTTGTTGAAGCCATAAGATGCTTCAGTTTCTGGAGGTAAAACTAGCTGAACATGATCAGATGCTGTGGCCTCCTTCCATCCTGCATAATATGAAAGCGCCGTTAGATCTTGATTTCACGGTAGAGTACAACACCTTGCTACTTCCTTTCTGCCTATCCAATTAAAAGCAGACAACCTAGCCACCCACACAGGCTGCAACATCGTTGTAGCACCCCAACTAACAGCTCTATCAATCTGAACCAGATGATGTTTCAGCCACCTAATGAACAGACGAGAGCTCAAAAACAACTGAACATGGTATCTGCGGTCATAAGAGTACAAAGCTAATGATTCCAAACGCTCCACTCACCAAGCTGTCATGATAATCCAATTACATCGACAATTTCAGGTTAAAGCTCTCATCAGGTGACCTACAGATCAAAGGGTTCACATTGATAAACAGTTGCTGGTGGTGGCAATAGAGCACCTATGGTAAGACTTATCGCATACTTCAGAAAGGGAAACATCAGTGAGAGGGATCCTTACTCTGAGCAAGAAAAGCCTCTGCATCTTTGCTTGAGAATAACATGGGTCCTGACAAAATTGCGCTTCTGTGCACCACCAACATATCCTTGCACCTCTCAGAACCACTGTCATCCATTCCACCAGAAGCAGGACAGTTCTTATCAGGTGAAATCTGGCTAGCAGTTTCAGCGGTGTGTCCATCCATTTCGTTCTCTCTCTTGCCACTTCTTGTTGTGGCACAATCACAATTTTCTTCGTGAGCCACTGGTTTCCACAATTTTGCTCCCGAGTGGTTGATATCAGTCATAATGGAATCAGCCTTAGCCAACTTCTCCTGATAATGACTAGATCTCACAGAGCTCGAGTCCTGGCAATGATCATTTCTTTGTCCAAGTATGACACTGATAGAACCTATTAAAACTTCAGAATTATCAATTATAACTGGCTGATCTCTATGTTTTCTGTCTATTCTGTCAGAGGAACCTTCTTCATTATCAGGCTTGGATTTCCGTGTCCAAACTTTATGCCAATTGGCTGATGCAACAGCCTTTGGATCCTTGTAGTTGCCATGTTTCATTGAAATGGAACACTTTGAAGATGGAACCTGACCTGAGTTGAAACCATTCCGAAAAGTTCTTGCCGGTTTAGATAGTAGACGCTGGACTGTGGTTGGCTGCCTCATGCTATTTTCCATTTGCTTTTGGTGATCCATATTTTGATCAGGATCCTCAGCATGCATGTTCAATCTGAAGTTTGCTTCCGCATCAGGATCAGGTGATCCAGTGGGCTCCAAAGAACATGGGTCTTCATGAAGTGATGCTTCTTGAGTGTACAACTCAGACTCCGATGGAGCCCTTGGACTTGGTGTTCCAGTGGAACCAGATGGACACTCAACAGTACCAGGAAAAGAAACCTTATTGTTTACATCAGTAAAGTCTTTTGCCTTTTGTTCTTTCTGCCTAAGTTTCTTCATCCTTTTTCTTTCCAGGAGCTCAGCTTGTCTGCAATTGCAAAGAAATCAATTTAAATATGACTTTAAATTAAACGAGGAGATGTGCTGTTTTAAAACATTTCTAGTTGACCGGAGCTGAAAGCATCACCTGATATCAATAAATTCAAACAAAAGATTTAGATCTACCTCCCCCCCCCCAACACACACACACACCAAAAAAAAAAAGTCTGCAAATAATGAAAGATAATTTAGGTTTCATTGAATTTCCCAACATAATATGTTGAGTTGTGACTTCAGTGAAAATAGATGCCACAATAGACAGACAGTAGAATCATAAAATAAGTTGTTTCGATGAAATTGCCGTCAAAACATCTCAGGATCAACCGAGGAGTTAACGTCATACTCAATTTCACCAAAGCATCAAGTTTTATCCCATCTATAGATTTGTTCAAGCATCTAAGGGCCTTTTTGGATAATCCATCAGGATTAGACTGAATTTCTTGTCGGATTCATGGATTGGGCAGCCCAACCTATGAATCCAGCAAAACATCCAACCCAATCCTGCCAAATTACCCAAACGACCTAAAGGGAAGAAGAATAGGAACTACACATGAAACGAAGCTTTACAAAACAAGATGCACAATTTCATTCAAGTCATAAAATAATTAAGAAACAAATTTTAAAGAAAAAATTAAAAATAATTTAGGATATCATTAGGAGTATTTTGAATATTGAAATGTCAATATTGAGATCATGTTCAAGCTGAATACCAAATAAAACATCTGGATAGCTTTACTCAAAGTGATACCAGCCAGTCAGAACTTTACTGTATTGCCTAAAGTAAACTCTAGAAGTCAATGCCTTTACAGCTAACCCAAGTCAAACCTGTTGAATTGAAACAAAACTCTGTTTTCAAATCTCAACAACCATAAAATTCAAGGCTACTTGAAATTGAAGCTTGACTCTCCAGGACATATCAGAAGTATCACCAAGAGGAACACAGGTCTAGCATACAAGTGCGGACGATACGGTATAAAACATCAATCAAAATCATGTCGGTAACATCTCTACTGCATCTACAAATTCGTCCATCATTAGTTGAAAGTTGAAACAACGCATATCAAATGAAAGAAGGTTTTATGAATAATAGAACCAATGAAACTTAAACTTGTCTAATACCACTTGGAAATAGAAATCATGCTTCTAACTCCTATGGAACTGCATCCTCTACTTTTCATACTAATTGCAAAGTATCCTTGCTACAACAGAAAGGCAGGGAACATAACACATGTTAAATCTGTAAGTATAGGTTTCTTATGGAACGGCTTCACCTTCCCAGAAAACAACCTTTATTCATTGATAACAAATTTACCATATAATACTTTGATTATTGTTTGACACATGCTATGTATGTGAATGTAGAAATCAATCAAAATCATGTCAGTAACATCTCTATTGTGCCTTCAAATTAGTCAATCATTACTATATCAAATGAAAGAAGGCTTTACGATTTAATAGAACCATTCTGGTTTCAAAAAATGCCAAAACTGGATGATACGATTGATACCATACCATTCCAGCGCAAAACCGGCATAGGTATGGGTGCCGTGATGCTGAAACAACTGTATTGGTACATTCCAACTGTACCAATCTCTCCCGCTCTATTACAGGTACCGGTCGTTATCGATGGTTTCCAATTTTTTGAAATATCTCAATTTCTGTAAATACTGTTGGCACTGGTATCGTACCAAACTGCATACCATTTCCATGGAAAAATAGTATGAGGTTCAATACCGATATTTGAAATCTTGATTCAAACTTAATTCAAGCTTGTGAATAACCCATAGAAATGGAAAACATGCTTTTAACCAATGTTTTAAACGGCAGCTGTGATATGTGGGCAGTCAAGGGACCACATTGCACATATGTATTATGCAGGCTGCATACCTACAGGCCCATATACAGTTAATATTTTAAACATAAAATTAAAAATAATTATATATTAATAATAGCAATATTTTTATTAATAATAATAATAACATCTAACAATTAGTGCTTGCTACTTAGTAAATTGATTCTTAATTGCAATAGATATAGCATACCGACATTGTTCGTATTGACATATCCAACCAGCTCGAAAGCCACATCCAACCCAACCATTAGCTTGAACATGCCTTATCCGCGTGAGCCTGCATAGAGTGGTCATATACAAGGTTGGGCAATGCTAAAAGGGCCACATATGTTGTTGCACAATGATAGGTAGGCTGCATATGCAGTCGCATGCTGATACTGCTATGTATATGTCTTTAAAGTGCTAAGAAAACTATCTTTGCAGCCTATATGTGGCCTGATCGTAAATGATAGCCGCATATAGGTATGCACAGTGGTAGGGGACTGCATATGCATATACAACCTTATGCATTGTGTTTTAAAAGAATGCTTCCAACTCCTATGGAATACAACAGCATCTTCTGCTTTCGCAATAACTGCAAAGTGTCCTACACAGAAAGGCAAGGAATATGTTAAGTGTTTGACACGTGCTATGACGTGAGAGAAAGCATGAATAGTTGTGAACTCTCATTTCTTTGAAGGGCACACGAAGCTGAAGACCACATGAAGACAGACTTTTCGTGCAAATAAAAGAGAAGCATACTCAGTGCCTTAAAGAAACTGATCCATCTAAAAGACCACTTGAACCCATACTCAAGACCCTTCCTGTTCCTTCCCATCAAAACAAGAGAACTGCAAGAGAAGAAATTCCCAAGAGAGAGAATGGAAGACATTATTGAGATGCACCGATGGGAGAAACTCAGTCCCCAAAGTTTGGGGTTTATATTAAAAAAATGATGACAAAAGACATGTGATGAGACCAAACACAAGCCTTTTCCTGTTATATGGTACATGATAATAAAATAGTTTAATGTAATTCTCTAGACCACTATGAAGTATGAATGCATGAGTCCATAACATACATCAGGTTTATGTGCGAGTATTCTCATTGCTGAGTGATGTTTAATAATCATTGGATATAGAAGGCAAATCTTATTTTTCTTATGTGCAGGGTAAAGTTTTATTAAGAAAAATACCAAATTTTGAGATGGTATTGAAACTCGAAAGTGAAGTGTCTAAGGTAGCATATCACTGGAAACAAACAGTCTTCCCGCCAGATCTTGGACTAAGGATCAGAAAATATTGAAATACTTGCATCTCTCGAGAGATGTTACAGCCTCACAGGTACTCCCTTCATAAAAAGTCTACATGAAGATGGGAATCAAAGAGGAGAAGAGTTTTCCAGAAAGACAGTCAAGAGGCAACAGCAGTAATGGTTACTTTCTCTTCACAGTTTTAAGTGCAGCAAAGATCTTAACATATACACAAAAATTTCTTCACTATTTATGCTGAAGTTGGGTAAACATAGAGAACTTAGCATTACTTATAGAACAATATATGAAAAAAAAACTGTACCCACAGGTTATGTGGTTTAAGAGTTTGTATGAGGTAGCCTTATAAATTGACAGAATCCCCTTTTAATCATTCAACACAAGCTAAAAACATAACAAACAAAAGATAACACACCTTTTTGAAAAGTCACAGTTACATGCCAAGCTATATAAACAGAAACAAAAACGCTAAACGGACATTCACATGCTCCAATAAGAAAACAAAATAAAAAGAAAATAGTCAAAAAGATAAGCAAGTAATTGGTGTTTGTTTTGTTATGGAATCTGGTAATCAACATTATGATAACTCTTTTCATCAAAAAAAAAAATCAAAAACATAAAGTAACTCTTAGGCATTAGCTACACCACATGAATACCTTTTCTGAGCAGCTTCCTCTTCCTCCACAAGCAACTTCTGGCATCTCAAAGCTTCAGCATCCTTGTCAGCAAGCCATGCCTTAACCTATGTATTGTATTACATTAAATTATCACAATGACAAATTTCTCAACAAGCCAGATTATTTAGATTCAATATGCAACTATGGAGAATTTTAACTATACCAGTTTCTGTTCAAGCAGAAAACTAACGCACGCAACTAGATTTTTCATCTCCATAGCAATCTTCCCAGCTTCTCCATCAAAGACAAACTTTTGCAGCGACACGGCGGTGCCAGCACACAAAAAGGTCTTTTCACTTGCATCATCAAGAATGTTGAATAATTCCCTTGATGACATAGGAAACCTGGAAGGCTTAGCTTGAACAATATCCTGCATTATGGAAAATAAAATTTTCATGATTCCATACTGGCTGATGGTCTAGCATACCATGTACATCATGAAAGATCAATAAAAATACTACAAGTTATACACAAACATCCACTTACCAAAAGAGTGAAACCAGCCTTGACATAGATTTGTGGTAGAGAAGCAAATCCTGGCTTTCGAATCCAAGATGACAATGCTTTTATGATAGAACAACCAGCAACTTCCTGAAAATATGATGCTTACTAGTATGAAGCTCACAATTTAGTAATACTCTTCTTTAAATGTTCTCATATGTTTAAATTGCCAGGAAGCAGGATCAGTCAAAAGGTGGATGTAACAACTAAGATGTTGTGACTCATTGTACTTCAAAAACAGAGCAAAGCATTCAATCATAAAGGAACTTTCAAAATCCGTCATTTCACACGCAATTGAGCTTATGAAACCCATATCTTGAAAAGGGTAAAAATGTGGTAGAACTGGAAGTTCAATTCATAGGGTAACATGGGTATCACCAACACTTTTTAGAGGCAATAAAACTAATTCACCCAACAAGAAGTAGGGAACATTATGGCCTTGCAACTCATTATATTCCTTTATGTTCTTCATTTACAAAACAATTACTACTCTCAAGAAAGTGCCTCTAACCAATATAGGCCTTGCACATATGTAGAAATTCCCAAGTTTAGATAAAAGATGTTTCTAGCATGTATAATCATGCTCCTTCCTACTTTAGTAGCAATGGATACCAACAAAATAGTCAAGGATATAAATGATTGATGTAGTGAGATCATCACTTCTATATAGCCACATACATAGAAGAGATAACATACTGGGAACAATTAGAAAGATAACATGACTTGGAAATAACAATTAACTGTTAGGCAAGAAGCGTCAACTATAAAGAGCACACTAAGTCTACAGTTAAATTTTATTTCTTTACGTATTGGATTTAAACATATAGAATTTCAATTAATTCATCACCTCTATAGCCATATCCGTGAATGATGTGATTTCTTTTGCCTCCTCCAGGCATAACTGAAATATAAAAAAAAAACTAAGTTATTGTTAAATAAAGAATAAACAAAGCATATAAGCACTGCAAATGGATGGAGTGAATCTAGTTGATGCATGGTCCAAGACTTAACCAACTTAGATCTTTGCAAGGAAATTTGGCTGAGGCCTAAAGCCTCTTTAATTGGTTTATCATTTTTAAGTTCAATTGTTGGGGTGAGTCTTCCAGGAACGATAAATTTCAACCAAACACATCCTCTGTTACTTGTATTTTAGGCAAAGCATTACCTTATCCCAGTATGCAGCCAAGAATTCCCGATTCTTAGAAGAAGAGTCCTACAAATAGTCAGCTAAGCATCAGCAATCTATGAGCACAAATATCTATAGAAAAGGAAGGAAAGTAAAAATTAACTCTGAATAAAGAAAAAATAAATGGAATTTAACAATTCTCCATTAAAGAAACGTAAATGCCAATCAGCTGTTCTAAACCATCTTGAACTCAAAATTGCATATTTCTATGCAAGTAGTTAGTAACTCAAACCAGAAAATTTGTAAGTGATGACGGATGCTCTTTGCTCAAAAAACAACAGGAAAAAAAAAAGACAAAAAGGAAGTTCATGCGACAAAACAGGTCACCAGGACCGCCATACACCTGTCAAGAACCCTATGGCTAGATTTAAAATTAAACAACCTAATACTCCTTACAAAATGTGCAGATTGTAATTCTTTTCGAATATTGGTGGAAAACATAAAACATGAAGAAATTGAATGAGTTCAAGTTAACATTGTAAAACAATCATGCCTTCCAATCAATACACTGGTTAGGAAATATACGATGCATGGCATGCTGATTGCTATAATTAGTCATCTGCTTTTTCCAAAAAGGAAAGGGACATAAAATTAATCATACCATCTCCTAATTTTTTTTTAAGTATATGGTAGAGAATAAAGCTGCAAGAACAAAACTGGTAAGTCCATCAAGCATGAAGAAAAAGGAGGAGAAGAAAAGGACCTTATCGATGTTCAAAGACCGACGGTGCACACGTACATGCCGTCGATAGTTTATTGGAGAACAGAATTCTCGAGAGCACTTGTCGCATTTAAGCAATTGCACCTTAGATGGTGACAACAAGGGCCATCCCGGAAGATCTGCCAAAAGAAGATGCAAGTTTGTTTATCAACCCAAACAACCTCTTTGTTTCAGTAAAATAAAAACCTATCACTAGTTACAACCCAAAATACCTGCTTTGGACACTTGACATACATTTTTCAGGCTCACCATTCGCCTTTGCAGCAGCCTGAGCAAAGGCAACAACAGCTTCAGGAATTTTGAGAGTTTGCATTTGTTCAGATGTGCTCTTTTTCCCTTTTGCAGGGGCTCCACCATCTTTCAGAGGATGAATGAATTCCTTAACCCCATTCATTTCAGAACTCAAACCATTGCAGAGTTCTAGAGAGTGCTCCTTCCCTCCAACACCATTGTCCACCCATGAACCTTTAGAAACTTTGCTGTTTCCTTGCTGGTCTAGTGCATGGAGCAACTGTATCCATTGAACAGGGCTATCACCGGCTCTAGAGAATGAAAGTAATGGCTCTTTTCCTATTGCTTCTTTGATGATACTGTCAAGGGGATCTTGTCCTTCCCTCTCTGGCTTCACAATCTTCTGCTCAGGCGTCATTGCACCACCAAAGCTGCTACAAGCTCTCACTTTAGTGACTGACATCAAAAATCTCTCAAAATTGTATGCTCCCAACCCATTCTTTTTTAAAGGAAAAATCTCAGAAACACTACTAGGAAGACTTTTTCTACGTCAGACATTAAAGAATATAAAATGCAACATAAACCAATATAGGACATATAGGTTGTTTTGGACCATTAAATCTAAAATGAAAATTCATTTAGAATGCCCTTATTTTTCTTCAATTTTTTATCCTAATGTGGAAGTAGCATCAGTTTCTAAATGCACAAATATCCTTCAAAAAGAAAAGGTGAAGAATTTGTTGGGGGGAGGAGATAAGGATCATACAGCAAGAACTTCCCTTAAAAAGAGCAAACGTCTAGCAAATGAGGAAAATATCAGCACTACAATGACAAAAGAACTTATAGTGAACTTTTTTACAGTTCCAAATCGCGAGCAAAAAAAGTCTCTTATAAACAAATCGAAATCCAGAAGCATTTAAAGAAAAGAAAATTGCAACAAGATCAATACCAATGCAAATCAACAGGGACAAGAAACTAAAGGATGATTATAACAGAAAAGTTTCATGGAAATCAAGATCCAGGAAAGTTAATAATATCAACGAATCAATTCTGATTCCAAGTAGATTTTTCTCGATCCACTGATATCCGGTACTATAGATCTATGACCATGAAGCCAGTTCAATCCATCAATCTTAGAAAGGAAATATAAGCCAACATCAAGAACCTACACAAACAAAGATTTTCCGCAGCAGATAGAAAAAACAAGAAACAAACGCCCTAACTCGCATCAAAATAAATAAATTAAATATCACAGAACACATAACCATCAAAAGTTAAAACTTTTTGACGTTCTGCGACCAACTGACAACTCTTGATTCAACTCCAATGCAGATTTCCTCGAGAAAAAACAGACAAATATAAATCTAATAAAGCCCAGAGCCGAAGAAAATTCAAAAGCGAACCAAGAAACGGCGGGCCGAGACTTACGGAACGCAGCCAAAACCAAACCCAATACGAGCAGAGACGATCAAGAACAACCCGGCCAGCAACAGAAATTTCTAGTGATCCAAATCTCGGGATCTGGGATCGCCGCAGGTGGGAGCGACGCCGAACTCCGCCGGCGTCCGTACGGGTCTGATAGATCGTTCCAAGAAGACGAGACGTGCGGCAGAGGATCGCGGCGATCGAGAAAAAGCGTCGAGGATGGAAAGGGGGAGGCAGAGGAAACCCTAAAAGCGTAGGGAACGGGAGAAATCTCGAAGGAGACGAATGACGAGGGCGGAAGCTGAAGCTTATATAGCGGGGAGGCGAAAAGTTGGAAACGAGGAAGAAAAAATATTCCATGGGACGGCCCAATGCGTGAGTGGGCAAACCGGGAGGCGGACTGGCGGAGTGGAACTAGCAGTACACTGCTCCTGCGGAATAATATAAGTTGCGATTCTTCGCTCCCTGGACCATTGTAAGCCTACTACATATTTCGGAATCTGATCATATTACTGCATGCATTATTCGCCGATATTGGGACAGCATATCCTATATGTCGGCATATTACATGCCGACAATGGCTTAAATTGCAACCCAACGTGGTCGCCGAATTCCAAACTGTTGCAAGCATTTTTTATTTAAGACCTTTTACACGACAAATATTTTATGCGCAAGTACTCTCATAAATTCTTTCTTCCTAACTTAAAATCTTTGATCTTGAGGAAGGTGTGTTTCTGTATGATTTTTTTGAAGAAACTAAACGATCGAATGTTATGACAAAGTATTAATCATTTTAAATGTGAGACCCGGTCCAATTAAGTCTATCTTAGACTGAAGTCGTAAGCCCAACCGACTTCAGCCTTTGCTACTATGTATAAATTTGTCCAATAAATTATTGGAGTTTTCATTGCCCACAATAAGGGATTAACAAAGCAGTGTATTGGAAGGCTCCATATAAACTTGATCTTAATAATTTGCAAGTAACTAAAGGTCTAATGGAGGATCTAGTAGTAATTTTTGCTTGCCAATATATGTAGCCATATACTGTGTAATGACCTATCACTAATTAAGGTTCAATTAAGGGCTTCTTAACAATTTCGTCTTAACATACTGACGTCGCAGAACCATTCTCAGGTCACTGAAACTGTTAGCCCCACCACTTTTAAAAACCTAGAGATTAAATTAATGAGCTTTTTGTAATTTTCCCTCGATCTAAAAAAGATTCTGTCGTTGCTTCAAAAACTCGGACTTTAGAACCCTTGGATAATATACAGTTATGCAGGGAGCTGCGTATAACGTTTCCCGTATCTCTTAGATCTATTGCGGTTCGAACGAGGAACAGGGGCTCCTTCTCTCCCTCGTCCACTTTCCTCCAATCCATGGCGACCGCCGCTCTTCCTAAATCCGGAGGCCTACGAGGACTCGCCTCGTAGGGCTCCAGTCTCTGAAGAGGAGGAGAAAATTAGGGGGCTTTATCTCCGATCCAAAGGATTCCCAAGTGGAAAATCCGGTGGAGGGAATGAAGACCGCGGCTGCGAGGATCAGAGCTTCCATTTCTATGTCATATCGAGTAATGAAGCCCTTTTCCTCCCACTCCTTCACTAATATTGCTCCATAGCCTCCCCCCTCTCTCTCTCCGTGGAGTTGTGGCTTACTCTTGTTTTTTCGAACATTTTTTGGGGAAAAATTTCATTTGGTATGGCATGCCCATCGATGAATTTGCTTAATATGGCGGTCTATCATTCTCTTTATTGTTCTATTTGGTTCCAGTTTGTTTTAAATTTCCAGAAACTTAATGCTTAGAATAATACGTTTGATGGTCTCCATGTCCATCAAGTCCCCTTTTTTATTTTATAATTTGATAGCCGTGTTATTTTTTTCCCTAAAATCCATAAATTCTAATGATAGTCTGAAGGAGTAACGAATGAAGTGCAATTTGTGTATTGGTGTAAATTTATGTAGTTAATATTTAGCAAACCTGAGTGTATTAGTTGCCATTTAGATTTTAGCCAACTGGTGACATACTAAAAGTGCCTTTTTTAAATTGTTGTTCTACTAAATACATTTTAATTGAGACAGGAAAGTCAATTGATAGGTGGGATGATCTAGATCATTTATTAGTCTAATCACAAAAATTTTATTAGATGCGTGGTTGGGATAGGTGCTTATCTAGCCATTCATGGCCTTCAAGCAATCCAAATTGCCTCAAAGCATTCTTATCATGCGATCCTTGTTAACTACAACATGGGGTTTCAACAATGTGAGTGGACCTATTGTTTAGAAGTAACTACTTTTGGAAATTTTGGACTTCCTGCACCATTTTGTCAAAGTTAAAAAGAAATATGCTTTGTGTTAACCAAGCTATACATATCGTGAATATCTTTGTTTAGTGTTATGCATTTTTTGGTTCTTTTACCTTTGGCCTTCAAAAAACTATAATTGATTCATGAGTAAATGATAAATACAAATTTTACTTTTTGCATAGTCTTGCTGCTTTTGTAGGCCTAAAAAAGGGGGAGGCACAGAAATGGTGGAGAGGTAACAAGAGGAATTCTTCTGACAAAAATTTTGTCAAGCCATAGAGAGGATTTGAGAATGAATTCTGAGATAATATCAGATATCACTTTATATATATGTAAGAGAAGATGGGAGGACCCCATCCAGCTTCTATCCAAGTTAATTGAATGGAACAACAAAGTTGCCTCCTAAAAGAGGCAAGCAACATGCTACAGAAGCATCAGCCTGTCTTCATGGAAACCCAAATAACTCCATAGTATCATACAGAACCTAAGTTATCTCCAAGACAAACAAAAACGAAAAGAATCCAAAACATGACAGCCAGAAGCACTCATCCAGCAAACCCACAACAAAAAACAAAATGATACTACATAGAGTTCCAGAGTGCCCATTATAGCAGCACCTGATCAAATAGTGCAAATCATGGTATTCTAGCTGTCTTATTAATTTGAAGATTAACTTGAGAGGACTCCTACAATTGGTAAGGTACAGTATTGTATGTAGCCCCTACACTATTGGTTGACTATGATTTAGTTAAAGAAGACAAAGAGATTGCCCTGTAAATGTGTTTCCAAATTGTGAAAGTTTTTCATGTTACCATTCTTTATATTTCTTGGTTTCTTGGCAATATTTCCCACAAAACTAGAACACCAATTAAATGATATTCCATTTAGCAATTAACAACATCACGGATGTCTGTTGATCTGTCCTATGAAGAAAAAATCATGTGGTTATATTTCTGTAACATATGTTAAGACATCGCCTCCATATTAAGATTAACAAGTGTGCAGCATGAGCTGCAAAGCAGAAAGACCAACATATTTAGCAAAATATCAAGACAATCATTTAATAGGCATAGAATGAAGTAGATGAACAAAACTACTAAGATAGCATATTAATACCTTAATAAAATGGCACCCTAGCCTGCACCTTTATGTGTCTGAACATATTTTTACACCTTAGGCATGGTTTGATTACCAGATGCTTTTCATGGCTGCGCTCCCTTTTGATGTTTAATCTTTTCCTTCTCCTGCATCTGCACTGTCAAATTTTTCTTGGTTTCCTGCAAATCAAAGGAAGAAACTCAGGAAAACAAGGTGTGATCATATTTAAATTATTCATATGCATGCGGCTAAATTACCAGCTAAAAAAACTTCTTATTCAAATTACCAGAAAGAAAGGAATTGTTATTCTTAGTAAGATAAATATAGTTTTCGTCAAAAAGATATACCATCTGAAGTAGGTCTTATCTCTACAAAAAGTTTGTCTGCATCAAAGTGTTAAATATCTACATGATAAATTTTATATTGAGACATGGTTTGCTTATATCTGTTATAATAAATAAGTAGGTTTCGGTTGCCATATTATTTTTAGATACTCTAGATAGCACATAGCATAACCATGGCCGATGATGAGACCAGTAATTTTGGTGGAGAGATGTTTGATGCATTTTTGCAATTTGTTTGAAGGCAAAGGTGCAGGCTTAAGCAAGTTGGAGAGGCAAACTGGGTGATCTTATTAGTGAGAGAAGCATATGCAGGTCATATCCTAAATGTGCGCATGTCCTCTGCAAGCCTCCACCTTGGTGATCTCTTCTGCATGTTAACCAGATCACATTACATGTCTGATGTTTGTATTCAGTGTCACCATAACTCCCAATACATGATTTTGTGGTGGTAAATGTGCATTTGTTGTCTCACCAGGTAACTCTCCACTGGTACATTAGTCAGCCAGAAACTCCCATCTCCTCTTATAGCCAGGATAACTTTCAAGTTTTTGTTTGCACTCGAAAGTTGTCTGGCGTACTATCACTTTAAAAATAGGTAGTCGAATCATTTGAACTTCAAGGCAGGCATATAGTCTGCCTATAGTATTTAATAGATATGATGCTAGACGTACAACACAATGTCCAGCAGACTGTTCGGGTATGAGTCTCTTAAAAACAAACTAGTTACTTCCTCCAGGAAGTTATTTTAATATTTTGGGTTCGTTATGTCTGATTATACAAAATCATTCAGCAAATTTGTTTGGTGCAGCCAAGTTTTAACTGGTAGCACTACCACCCTGGTGATCTGTTGTTTCCTCATGATGAGAGTTAATTGAGGCTATTAAATCAATGACTCATATAGTGGAATTGCTCATCAGCAGTATCAGTGTTCGGTCATATATTCTTCATGCTTTGTTGTGCACCTTGTTTTTGGAAGTTCAAAAATTCCTTTGTTTTGCAATCATAAATGGTTGAAGTTGTTACCTGCCATTGTTTGTAATATGTCAAGTGTCCTCCATTACTTAGACATGAGGTTTGGCCTTTTCTTTCGCTCAAATTCGCAGCATCTCAGTGTAAGACAGAGAACCTGCTCAGCCTGCAGAAATAGCCAATGCCCGGAGGACTCATCGAAGGTTTGGTGCACCACCCTCCTATCATATGCCTCCTTCACCTGCTCCACAATATTCAACTCTGGCAGTCCTGCCAACAGCTGAAGGACTATGATCCAAAAAGAATAGACATCAGACTCGGGAATCAGCTGCTCAGTGTTGAGGAAAACAGGGTCCATGTATCCAAATTTTCTCCTTGGGTTTGTCTCATGGCAGATTGTTGCTTCCTGTGATAGGTCCTGATGTATCAGCTGAGCAGTACCAAAATCTCGAAGCTGGATGATGTCATTAGCATCGAAGAGTATATTTCCAAATTTTATATCTACATGAATTATGGCATCAAGCTTGCTGGAGTGAAGGCAGATGAGGGCAGAACGCTGCTCATTGATGACACAGAAGCAGTCCTGCCATGAGAGTCCACAGGCAAGCCTTTCGCTGAGGTTACTATTCTAAATTCAGAATCAATTCAAACGCGACTCAATCCCGAATCAATTCTGAATAATAGTGAATTGGGTTGTTTGTTTGGTTTGGTTCAGCCTGCCTGTTATGTTTGGTTTCCACCTGCTATTGAAGAATTGACTCATTTCAATTATGAGCTAACTTTGGATCATAAGAGACCCAATCCAGAGCCTGAACTGAAGTGCATGCTCCCATGAATGTCCTTCCAATCTGGAAGAATATGGTAGCCTTGCTGCCTCACTTCTGGAACCGATTCAAATATAAACTAGGCAATGGGAAGATGCTTGGTTGTCTGACTGTTCTTTGGACTCCCTATTTCTAAACTTTTATTCAGCTGGTAAGAAAAGATGGACCTCAGTGGAATCGGATTGGAACAGAAGGTTTGAATAGAGAATTCACTCTAGTTTTGTTAGCAGTGAGTCTGATGCAAATAATTGCGGCCGGGATGAGGGCCAAGGAAACATGGTGGACCTGGAGGCCACTAATGAGTTCAATTTAGAGATGCTACTGCACTAGGACCTATGATCATTCTAAGATGTATAAATATGAATTACCTCAAAAAAAAGATATGTGAATATGAAATAAAGTTTTTTAATCTGGATCCCTTTTGTTAGAGAGAGGCCAAGTAAAATTTCTTATTAAAGGTTTTTTTTTTATTTGAACCTGAAAATCTTCCAAGTGGCAAGGAATGCCAACTAGCTGAAATAAAATTAGTCGAGTTAATAATGGCTCAAGATGATTCATTTTGTTAAGTTTGGTATATATACATTGTTGACTGATTTTTAACAACTTTAAAATTTTGAGATTAAATGGTTAGTCAACACATATGAGAAGTTTTTTGTGCATTCGTGAACATTGCATCAAAGAATACTTTGTGCATGAGAAGTTCTCACTGTCCCCGACCCAGATCTCTTGCTATGAGTTCTCCACAGGACATGGAGTGAAGTACGTAAAATTATGATACTAGCCATTTCTTATTTGGATGCAAACTTCATTATGTTGAAAGAATGAAGAAGATGTATAGCATACATTTTCATAGATCAGAGAATCCATTCTAGCTTAATATATCATGCAATTAATAGGGAGATGTACTAGGCAATGAACTACTTTGATGAACTTGAAACACAAAACAAACTCATACATCCCATATATTTTCTGTTTTTTTTTTTTTTTTTTTGTACAATACATCCTATATCTTTTCAATATAAGGACAACACTCTCTCTCTCTCTGTGTATATATACTTACATATACAAGATACTACAAATCTAAAACTGTTTTGTACGCAACTAATTTGAGAGAAAAAATGCTTATAATCACCGATTATATCACCAAATACTTGTGACGGAAGAACCTAGGACATCTCTGATGTGGAGTGGGGTGCAACCAGTTCAAGTAGGGTTCGACATGCAACCGAAGAAACATTAGGGAAATCATTTCACTGCTGCAACCATTGCTCGATCATAGAACGAAGGTTATCGTTGGGAACAAGTTCACAGTGGGGAAGCTTGAGGTTGGTCATGGGTGATGTATCGTGACCGCTGTCTAACCATCCTTTTATTGCCTCAGCTTCATATGTGAAGCCATCTGCTGCTATATGTGGATCCTTCATGATCTCCTGCAACATCATTCAAGAATACCAAAAAATTGAACCGGGAGCTTTGCTAAAGAGAGCGAATAAGGAGTTGCAAGAAAGTATTGAATACTAAAAATTGTGAATAAATAAGAATAGGCTTGGATAAATTGGGAGATACTCTGGGAAACATAACTGGTACGTGCCTTTGAGACTCTTATGGAAAATTCTATAGAAAAGCAGCAAGGCCTATGATTTTATACAGCATGCAATATAAAAACTCGATGAGCACGACGATACACAAACAATAAGGTGGATTTATCTTGAAACATTGGTGAGAACTAAATGGCAGAGAATTACTTGATATGGTATGGGCCTGTGCCATGAAGACTGAAACAAACCCTCCCCTTGTTCTCATTTCATCATCTTAATGGAATCCAAGAAAAAGGAAGGACCTAACATAATATAGTCGGAAGCAATGTGAGAGGATTTTGAAGAACTTGTAATGATCAGTGGTTGGAGGCCTCGTAACGATCGGAGAAAAGGAGGATGACTATGCTTGTGGTATAGCATGCATAAGACATCAAGTGGGTAAAACTGAAAGGTTGGATTGTGAAAAACCTGAAGTCATGCACAGTGAATACCAAGTAATTCTAACCTTAAGTATCGGACAGATGAAGTAGGATGGGATGCAGTCCTCTGAAGCTTTCAACATTACTGATGAACGAGATGACGCCATGGAAGAAGCAGCAGCCTTCGTCATGGGCTCAAGCACCCTCCAAGCCTCCCCCGCAAGATCCGGACGTCTCTTCCTTTCGACCTCGCAGCATTTCAATCCCAATTGCGCCAACTTCTTGGCCTGCACATAAGGCCAGCCCCCTGCAGAAGCATCCACTATCTCATCCAAGCGTTCTTTTTCCAGTGCGTCCCTCACCTTACCGATAATTCCGAGCGCCGGTTTTCCGGTCAGAAGGCGCAGGATTGTGACGCCAAAGGAGAAGACATCGGAGTGCGGCGTGAGCTCCCCCGAGGTAAGAAACTCAGGGTCCATGAAGGCAAAGGTGCCCTTGGGACTGGTGCGGCAGTAGGGGGTGGCGGTGGTGTTGGACTGGACAAGGAAGCGACAGATGCCGAAGTCACCGAGCTTGCAAGTGAAGCTGGCATCGAGGAGAATGTTCGCTGGCTTGAGATCACCATGGACCACGCTGTGGGGTTTCTTAGAGTGGAGGAAGAGCAGCGCAGAGCGGATCTCTGCAGCAATGCGGGTGCGAGTCCGCCAAGAGAGAGGTGGGGTGTCGTTTCGGCAGGCGAGGCGGTCCTCCAAGCTTCCATTTGGAAGAAACTCGTAGATGAGAGCCCAGGCTTCTGGGCATGCTCCTATTAGCGTGACAAGGTTAGGATGCCTCACTCTACTCAGAACTTCAACCTGCGATGGTATCCAAAGAAGGAAAGCTTCACGTCAACATCAAAGAACAAACTGTTTAGAATCCAAAGTTGGAACTATGATGCTAGAATCATCATTTTTGACAGGCAAATCAAATAACCTTCCGTTCTTTGATCTCTTATGTGTCCTACCTCATGATGAAATTCTGACTGTCCTTGCCTGCTTTGAGGATTCAACATCTTTATGGCCACTGTCGTATGGCGAAGGAAACCCTTGTACACACTTCCATATCCTCCTTCTCCAATCTTTAATGAATCATCGAAGTCCATAGTCGCTTGTTTCAACTCCACGTAAGAGAATTCTGAGAAGATTGCTGTTCCATGAGTGCCATCAGTAACCTCTACTTTCTTTTGATTCTGCTCTTCAGCTTCCCTAACCGCATTATCCCGCTCTCCCCGCAACTTTTCATGCTCTAATCGCAGGGAGTTGAGGAGATGTTGAGCTTCTGATAGTTTTTCTTCAAAATCCTTCACAATGCGGCCGGAATCAGCGATTTGGAGTTCCAACTCCATTCTCTGCTGACAAAGCTTTTGGAATTCTTCAAAGTCATCATCTCGCTGTTTTCTTAACTTCTCCAATTCCGTCCTCTCTCTTGCCAGTCTTTCCTCAGTTTCTTTCCTCTGTTTCATCTCTTTGGTGTATGAATTCTCTGCCGCTCTGACCTGCACAAGAGAGATGGTATGACGGGATGCAGGTATGGAATGAAAAGATTGTTTTCCTGATATTTTTCTCTTTAATCTCCACTTGGATGACTGCAATATTCTCTTTAATCTCACATTTATCTAATGATCAAGGTGGCTATGCTCGAATAAGGATGACAGGTAACAAATCATAATGCAAAGGCGAAACTACAAAAAATCTATAACAGGGTCTTACTTTTCGGGTAGCCTGATATAAGTCTCTTTCAGCTTTCTGACGCCTGCAAGACTCTTCGTAAGCTTCACGTTTCAAAGTCTCTGCTTCCACGAGTGCAAGTTGCAGTTTTTCGTATACATCATCATCTATCCCATCATCATCCTGCCCATGACCAGAAAGTTCGCTGTATCTTAGTTTCCTTTTATTCCTTACATATGAAAACAAGATAGGACTATCATCTTTTTGTCCTGATTCATAGCTTGCTAAGGTACCAGCGAGCAGTTACATATTCATCTTGATTGTAAGACAGGTATATGTAACTCACTGGACGATATCATCCTGACACAAATTAGCATTTTAGCTGAAGAATTTTTTCCTTAATTAAAAAAAAAAACTTGGGACTGTTAAGTTAGAAGTGAATTCTGCCTACACATATCTAATGCATAGTATAAAAGAATTTGAACTAATGTTACTAAACCTTATAATAATGTCATCTTCCTCAAATTTTCGAATGCCAGAATATAGTTTAATTGGAAGAATGTACCCACCAAATCATGATGTAAAGATGCAAACCCATGATTCTCTTTAGACTCATGAACTGATGGCAAATTTGATGATCCCTCTTCTCTCCCCTCATCCTTATGAGCTGGGACCAAAACCACGTTGCTTGGGCCTTCTTCACTCTGGTCTGAACACCTTGAGCTCTTTGAGATCCCCTCCCAGGGATCACTAACACTCCTCCTAATGCGGCCTGGACTTGATATTCTACCGAGGTCTTCATGAGGCAAAGCTAGGGGCATTGCCTCCCCCTGTGAATTGAAATCGGCATATTGTGATCCCTCCCTGAAAATAAGATCCCAAAGCGTGCAGGAATGAGAGATAATAAGCATCTATAATCTAATCAAAGATAATGGAAACATGAGTCAAAGAAAATTAACAAAATCCAATAGATATACCTGCTGGCTCACTGCACAAAATACAAATGAAGTGGCTATGGTGGTTTTGGCCAATTGGGATGACTGAAGCTCTACAGGCTTCTGGATTTATCAAGACAGTGGTGTTTCTAGCCGAAAATAAATGAGTGGGAAAATATCCTATGTTTTGATGAGGCAATTGAAATAATTAACTAGTTTTCATACTATGATCAGGTAGGCAGCAGAATTTCCTAGAACTTATCTCAGTGCACTAAATGACTCTTGCTTGCTATATTTTATACTTAGACATTTCCACAAAATAATACACATTTAAGGTTTAGAATCGACGATTGAATTTCATGTCTCAATAAAAAAATGTTTCCTTTGAGAGCTTCCCAGAGGTATCTGTCCAGCAAGAAAGAATGCTGTAGACTCATGCAAAAAAAATATGCAACTCAAGCCGCCACCTGAGATTAAATGGATTATTTTCAGAAATAAATCTATAACAAGTTAATAACAAAAACATAATTAATTATCGAATTCTACATTTTCTCTTATTCTCAGTAAAGTATACAGTCAGCATATAACTTTGGGGGTAGACTAGGAATTTCATAAAGAGATATACAGCAAATAGTCGAAACAAGCATGACATTTAAGTGAATGCGCACACATTATGTAAACTAGGATTGCAATAATGCATCTGAAACAATAATTTTGGATCTTATTGGCAGATTCAACCTACAGTTGTCTAATGGAGAATAAACAAAAGCAAGGCACAAATAATGACTTCAGCAGTTCTATATAAATCAAACGAAATCCATAAATCTTTTATGATAGAGGTATAACTTTTGCTTTTGAATGAAGAGTGTGAAAAGGCTTAGATGATAAGATTCAACTTTGTTCCAATAAAACACATCAGAACTCACCAAGTTGGATAGGCAAAATAAAGTAGAAGCCAGTATACTAAGAAAAGAAAAGGAGACCAAAAATGCTTCTTTAGCTTTGAACATACCTTATGCAGATCAGGTTCCCTCTGCAAACAAACCAGATCTTGCATGATGGATCAGCCTGCTGCTGCACACTGAGTGCTGTGTTGGACCTTAGCTCCTTCATTTTCCTATGCGTACAAGGCCTCAAATTAAATTTGGAAGTTAACAGTTATATCCACTTAATATTAAAATAAAGAATGCCCTTCTTTTATGTCTATTTGTCCTACAAAATAAAACAAAAAATTGCATAACTAAACTGGCACAACTATAAGATTCACTCACCCCAAGAATATTACTTAGTATAAGACTTGCAAATATTCAATATTTTTCCTCAAAATTCTAAATAAACAATAGAATTTAAGAAATTCTGCAAATAAGAGATGTGCCCGGACTACGAATTTATGCAAAGATATATTTGTAACTCCTCTCTTCTTCAAGAATTCTACCTTGAAATGGAACACATACCATTATGCTCTAAATTTAAATGGCATATAAGATAATTAAATTTTTGTAAGTGCAGCAAAGAATGTGATATTTATGTTTGGAATGAAATAATATACAAGAGTATGCAAAGCACACCTTGAATAATGTTTGTCTGCTGCTGCTCCCATGACCAGTTTCCTTTTTTTGGCTCCCATGACCAGTTGGGTGATACCATGCTGTGCTATGAGCTCCACAAGCCCTTTGCCAATGTCATCTGACTCAATTACTAGTTTCTCAGCTCGTACCTGTAGGACAAAGATTGTTTAAGACATCACTTGAAACATCACCACCTTTTAGCCTCCCTCGTTATTATTTTCTTGCCTTTTCCCTTTTGAGTGAACTCTCTCAAAATTATATTCCAACATCAAAATTTTGGTCTAAACATGATATATTGTACCGATCCATGCCGCCATATAACAGGCATAACACATCATATCGGTATCAAATAGATATGCAGTATGGGGTGTACTAAGTATTGGTATGCCGAACTAATCTCGTACGGAGTTTAATGACACAAGATGATATTGGGACGGGATCTAATACTAAGATCGAGAATCTTGGGTCTACGTGCCATTCTACCCTTTATTTTTTTAAGAACGACAGAAGCTTTGATTGAAAAAAATAAGCCCATATCATTATGCTGATCTTGCATTAAGACGTTCAGAAGCTAACAAACTTATAAGTGAGAAAAAAAAATGAGGGATAGAGAATTCTTGGAAGCAGCAAATTCACCTTGGAACGTGCACACATCACGATGTATTCATCTAGGTATTTGTCCAACTTCTCCCTTTCAACCTGCCAATATGCATTGACTTCACGCGCTGTTAGCTGGTTCACAGCAAACCAGCCTCCCACTGCAATCAAAATCGCAGCAAAAATGGTGAGAACAATATATGATACAATTTTTTTTTTAAGAAAAAAGTTCAAAAAATATACGCGGGCCAAGTTGGTGAAAATGGAATAATCAATGTAAAGAATGGAGGTGTGCATGATAACATGAAAAATTCTCTCTCACACGTTCAGAAGTGAGTTCTTTGCAGAATTGAAAACCCCATTCCGACACAAGGAAATAGATATCTCTGACAATAGACAAATCGCCCGTTAAGAGAGTTCTAAATTATCTTCCATAAGTATCCTGAACGGAGACTTATATTCCTTATTTAGAACCATAATTTTTTGTTCGAAAAAAAGGGAAAAAAATATATTCTTTTTTTTTCTCCTGCCCAGCCCAGCTGAGATCGATCACCAAGCCATGAGCTTTAACCAATTTTGGAAAGAAAAGAAGAACAAATAAAGCCCTAGCAAAAGCTGTTCCTTTGTCTATAAAAAATTATTAATAACTTCAAATGAAATCGAGCAACAAGGCATTTGTTCTTGGTTCTCGCCGAATCGAATAGAAGAAGAAAACCTCCAAGAAACAAGGGGGAAAACCCCGATTTCCCCCCCTTCTTTGGGAGCTCTTAGGGCAGAAAAAAAGACAAAAAAAAACTCACTCATTGGAATCTTTTGTGCCGGACGATGGATATGGACGATGACGATCTTTATCTTCTTCCTGGAGATGTTCTCAAGCACCCAATTGAGATTCGCCTTCCCCTCCTTCCCCTCCTTCCCCACCGCAACGTACACCTTCTCCTCCTCCTCCGCCGCCGCCTCCTCCACCGCAGGCTCCTCCACGATCTCCATCAGCCTACTTCTCCAGCCCCCCGACGACGGCACGCTCGCGGTGCGCCGGTACCCCCTCCTCTCCATCTGCTGCTGCTGCTGGAGAAATACCGGCACCGACGAGCTCACCAACGCCATCGCTCTATTCAAGTAACCGAATCCAGACACGAAGAAGAAGAAAGAACAAAGAAAGAGCAAGCTCTTCCGCTTCTACTGCTATTCCATTCTCAACAACAACTGAGACCTTCTTTACGTTCTCTTTATGATCTCTCTCTCTCTCTCTCTCTCTCCTTCTTTTACGCTTTTGTGGAGGGAAGCAGAAAGGAGTATCTTGTCGTGCTTCGCGCGATGCAGCACCACCAACTTCTCTGTCTTTCTTTTTTTTGTTCTCTTTCTAAATCTTACCTTCTGCGTTCGTTTTTAAGGCCCTGGACGCTGGATTTTTAGGTTTGGGGGGTGGGGTTGGGTTCCGGTCACCTCCCAAGTGCCGAGCCGGGAGGTAACGGGACCACGTGAGCTTAGTCAAACGTACGGATGGATGGGTCCACCCGGGGGAATATTCCCTTATTCCGTCGACGGCTCGTTGTTTCCTCCGCTCCTCCCTTGGCTCATGTCTATGAGATATGCGAGAGGGGAAGAAAGGTGGTATTCTGCGGGCGAAGGATGGACTCACCTTCGTTTACACGAATCCACGTTGGATCGTGCAACGGTCGTTTCGAGATCTATGCAAATAGTGAATGTAGATTCTTCTTTAAGGTACGATGTGGCGGTCAGAAAAATAATCCGAACAGCACGACAAGAATAATAATTAAAAATACAAATTTATATAATAAAAGAATAAATATTTTTTTTAAAAAATGGTATAAAAATTTTAAATATAATATATTTAATAATTATTTGATAATTTTGGTTGAGACGTCTCATTAACAAAAAAAAATTAACGTTTATTAAAGAAGATAAATTCAAACTTTTATAAACTGGACAACTATAAAAACAAAATAAATAGAACTTTTATTTGAGTAGTTATTTTATAAAATTAATATAGCAAGCAGTTCTATTTATGTTAAAAAAATTCAAAATCAAAATAAGATGGAAATTAAGAAGAAGTCATATAGAAAGATGTGTGGCCATGTAGAAGGTTGGACTCCTTTTATTTTTCAGAAATAAAAAGGACAAAATTCCATAGATCCTAAAATTGTGATATTTTTTTTATCGAATTTTCTTCTTTTTTTTTTTTTTTTTGGTAAATCGGCAGCTCACACATCGAATTTTCTTCATCGCCATCAATTTTCTCATCTCATACCTGCAATATTTTTTCAATTAGAAAACTAAATACTTAAGTTTTCTCCCTACTCCACTTTCTTCCCATATTTTGACATCTTCTCCTCTTTTTAGCCCTTGCTCTTTCTCCTGGCCAAAAAGTTTAAACAATGCTTTACTTTCATATTTCAAATTTTGTTATTTGAAATTATATTACAAGAAATATGATTTTATTTATGGTAAGCTAAGCCCGAGTCAAGCTTAATTATTCGAGTGGTCAGCTCGAAAGAAGCCTAGGCTAAGATTAAATCAAAACCATTTTTACCAAACATAAAATTGATGGAATAGCGATGGGCTCTAGAATGATCATAGATGCCATTTAAATTTAAATGCTATCATTAAATTAGACTCAATGTAAAATTTCAGCAGATTTTTTTTAAATCGTTATTCTTAAATTAAATTATAACATATAGGATGGATCATATGTTGACAAAAAAGAACTTTACAATTACCTAGATTCTATAGAAAATGGAGAATTTTACAATCTTCATTCTTTCTTCTAACAATTAGTTGGATCTTATACAGGATCACCTTCCTTAATTCAATAGAGAGAGAATTCACTTTCTAAAATATTTTTTTCCTATGTATGGTGATTTCCAATATATATAGATATACATGGATTCCTAAAATACTTTTTTCTTAACAAATGAAGACCTACTTTCTTAATCTAGTAGTGAAAGATTTCACTTTCTAAAATATTTGTTTCTTATGCATAGTGATTTTAATATATTTAGATATCTGCAGCTTCCTAAAATATTTTCTTCTAAAATATATGTTTAAGATAATTTTTATTTTAAAAAATATGGATATTTGAGATATTTTTTCTACATTTTTTTTCTGTTTTTTCCATTTAACAGTATAGATAGAGAGATAGACTTTTCTAAAAAAACTGTAAATATTTCAGATGATTTTTTATTTTTTATTTTTAAAAATTTTAAATGGGGATTTAGTTTTCTTTTTTCAGTTTAATAGGCATAGAAAGATTCTATAAAAATTTATCTTAAATTTTTAAAATCATTTATTGAGAAAAAGAAAAATAAAATTAGAAAAGTCCACTGCCATGAGAATTCCAGGCGTGGCACAGAAATAGATATGCTAAGCGGACAAACAAGCAGGTGCTTAATTTTTGCACATTTATGATGAGATGTGAGATTATTAATGATGGCATTTAAGGCGAAGTGTCAGGGCATGTCGGTGACAACAGAAATTTCAAACTCGAAATAATGCTATTAAAATTCCTTGGCAAAAACATAATTTTAATAGTTTATTTATTTATAAGGAATTCTGTACCTATAGTTTTGAAGCAGTTTTTAGATGGATACAATGATGTCAATATAGTTTTTATCTTTGGAGTCTATCGATATCTTCCCAAAAAAAAAAAAAAAATTTTTTTTTTCAGCAACATTAACCATTAACTATATCTCATACAGATCTCAAAATATTTATTTTTTATTTTTATGCATAAATTTTGTAGCAGCAATTATACAACCCAACGGTGCATATTAAAAAAATTATCATTTTTTCGTGCAAAAGATAATAGCTCAATTTTTATCATACTTTGCCTCTTCTTCCGTGCACATCTCACTACCGTTGATGAGAAAATATCTAACATCATATCACCTTCACTCATCATTTTTTTCTAGTGGTCCATAATTCCAGTCACAAATCTTGCTTTTTAAAACTATATATATTTGTATTGCCAATGATCTTAAAAAATGACTAGCTATCGATATAAAAAAAGTTGTGACTCATAGCTCAAAACCACTGCTGCCTCTACTATTGAGACTTGAGGAAATAGAAGTCAAGCAATCAATAGTTGATGATACAAACTCTGGGCTAAATGCTTTGAAACTCTCCGTACCATATATTTCGTATGTCCTGTCAGCTTCGCAATCTTGGAACTATATGCTCCCTAACTCCGGAGTAAGTAGGACTTACGAACTTCAGTTTCTTGTTTCTTTCAGGGGTTGCCGTGACTCCCTGGCTGTATGGCAAAAAAAAAAATAAAAATGATCACACTCATTCACATGCTCATATATTCTACAATCAAACTTTCTCATTTGTTCATATATTCTACAATCAAACTTTCTCATTTGTTGCTATGACTCCCTGGCTGCATCTATCTGATAATAGATAAGTAGAGCCACGCCATGTTCATATATTCTACAGTCAAAACTTTCTCATTTGTTGCAGTTACTCTCATGGGCAAGAGTGAGAGGCGGCAGGACTCCAATGCTCACCCTGCTTCCTCTCCGTCTCCGTGGGCCCATGCAGAAGACTTTGGAGGGTTGTCGCGTTCGCACCGACAACGCTGTCGTACGTCTACGTGAGATGGATTTAAAGCGTTGGGCCCACCGGATCACTCCAAGCGTGGTAGGTTAAATTACGTTAGAATTCTGGATCTACACGAATTCTATCCATGCATCGCATGTGTGACGTAAGGTCAATACTTGACCCATTTGAGTATAAATTTTTTGATCCGTTTAAAAAATAAGTTGAATTTAAATTGATAGATTGCTATATTTGATTCGATCCAACCTGATTGCCACACGGTATAGAAATCGTTGCTATGTTTTCAAACTAACTTGAGTTTTTTAGGTTAAATTCGGTGGGCTCTGCCTCGGTATACTAAATTTGGGGTAGGGTTTGAAATTTTGGTTCACATCTATATGGTTGGACTTTCAAGATGTGGAGGCATCGTAACCTAGGCTATTGCGTTTGTTATTTTTGTCAACGAGTTACACAACAAGGGCACTGCTCCTTGATATCCCTAGACCCTCGAGATGCCTATGAATATAGGATTAGAAGATTTTAGACCTAATTGTACAATTATCAAAAGATTTTGAAGGGTGAAGTGTTTGACGCTCTCTAATTGTTTGGGATCATGGAAACATCAAAACTAGCCTTGTGCTTTGTACTTGCATGTGTACAACCATTTTCTTGTTTTAGTCTACTTGTAGCTTACGAATGCCACGCTGGGAACCAAGTCTTCAAAATGTGCAGGCCATTTCAATACCCTAGAATGAGTCCCAATCTGATTACCTAACCATTAAACAACTTTGCAGAAATCCATTTTTTTCCACAGAATGGACTTAATGATTCCATATCCTCCTTTGAGGTCACCTCTCTTGTAACATCTTGCTTAACTTCATTTCTTTAATGAAGAATGTACATCAACTGAATTTTAATACTAGTTTCCTTCGACAGTTATATGATATCATGTTCTTTCGATTTAGGGAGTGAACAGAATATACCATTAACCAAATATCCATATGCTCAAGACTTAGCAATTTAAATGTTTTCTTTCTCCGCAACAAGCCCATATACAAAGCAAATAGATGGCTACAATGTAGGTGAGCCGGCCATCGACCGCATTATAAAATAGTAGGTGCTTGCTTGCTGCTTTGTTGGCATCACCAAGGAAAATGCTTGCCAAAAGATTTGGGTGACATCCTTCACGCGAAAGAATGATTCTTCTTCTTTCGCTACATCAACTGTTGGATCACACAATAGCTGCTTCGAGAGCTCTGCAGGTAGATTAAAAAAAAATTGAAGTGCTTTGAAACCTGTGCAAGATACGATTCAACAGCTAATATTGTGAAAGAAGATCCATCGCATGAAAGGTACAACCTCGACCCAGTTGGCAAAGGCACTCTCCATTAAGAATTCTTAAACATGCAACAATTTTATTATACAAGTTGAACGCATGGTTGCCAATAACCCACCTTACTTCAGGTGCTTGAATGTCCTGGTCTGCTGTTGAATTTAGAATGCAGCCAATCATGAAACCGAACACGGGGAAGTTTGAATCTATTAATTGGGATTGGGGTCTTTTTTTTTTTTTTTTCTCTATTTGAACTTTGGGATTGGGTCTTCGATCCATTGATATGTAGGATAGCATGATTAATAACTCGGGACTGTACTCTGATATTTTAGGGATGGTGAAATCCCAAGCTAAGTGGGATTTCATGCAACAATATCATGCTTGGGCATTCAAGAGTCCTACACATTAAATGTTGATGTTATTTCCTGGGCTGAGAGTCTTAGACTCATGACTGAGATAAATTAAGGC
Organism: Phoenix dactylifera; assembly: GCF_009389715.1. Lineage (NCBI taxonomy): Eukaryota > Viridiplantae > Streptophyta > Magnoliopsida > Arecales > Arecaceae > Phoenix > Phoenix dactylifera. The sequence continues at coordinate 15,264,399 of NC_052408.1, read as the reverse complement.
GTTGTAAGGTCCTTTGACTTGTTGGTCGATGTCCCTCGTGCCATACAATGACGGCATATTGATGGATTGATGCATATGTTTGCTGCGAAGGTAGTAGATGGATACTATAGTTTGTGTTTTACTTTGAGAGAGAGAGAGAGAGGAAAGAAAAAATCGACATAATAAACTAAGAACCTCGAAAGAGAGTCTATTACACATTCTAAACTAGAGTCGATTGGATTTGACATATTTCAATTGAGTTGAAACAAACTCAAACTAAACTCCAGGCATGCAAGTGACGACCATGCCCGCCTAACTTACTGATAGTATGTGGGAAAAATGTTACATGGCAAGAAGTGATAAAGGATATATTTTATTAAAATAGTTTGGCTTTTGTGAGTTGGAGCTTTGCCCCAATAGTCGTTTCTCTTTGCTCAGCAATGAAAGATTCTGGCTTCAAGTCTTAGATGTTTGTCTTTATCAAGCAAGACTAGTAGGTAGTGCTATATATTTTTTTTTTAAAAAAAAGAATTTGGAGCTCTAAAACATTGGATGTAGCAAATAGATCTGTATATCATGTGGCGAGGGGATTAGCATCATTCATAGGAATCGATGTAATACATCGAGTGTAGGTATAGTTGGATATTGAATTGCAAAGCCAACAACTTTTCATGTGTATTAATGGGTGCTCTGAAACATTTTGTAATTAGACTTGACAAAACCCTAAGGTAGGCATGAAGAAGATATTATTTTTCTCTTTGTTCTCTCTTTCTATGCATGCGTGCGTGCTTTGGAAAAAGAATTCTTGGCCACCTCAATCATAACTGACTGGCACCCGATGCCAATATCTGGCTCGCTGATTGGCAGATTCCAGCATGTCAAAACAAAGATCCATGCATGTCATGCCATGTCATGATAGACAAAAAAGAGCAGCACGAAGGATTAAAAATAAATTAATGTCTCTATATTACTGTGTGTCTACAGATGAAGGAAATATCTATAAAAGGTTTCTTGTTTCAACGCCTTCATAATCATTTTGTCGAAGAGCTTTTAAATCCTATATCCATCCAAGCTCTGCAACTATGGTTAGTTTAGGACAAAGGCAGGTAGTGTCTCATTATTTATTATTACATGAGCAACCATTTCTTTCATGTATTGCTGCTCTTGCTATAAAAAATTATCTAGAAGGGCGTGTCTAACATCCAATCCTTAGCCGAGCCGATGCAAATTTATCTACATCTTTCTGTCTTCTAGTCATGGAGAAGACTATATAGATGCCCACATCCACTTAGTTTGGGAAGAAAGGTAGCCATAAATTTAGATGTTTTATTTGGTTAGTGACAAGTGTCATTATTTATAAACTTTATTGCACCAAGAGTGGTTGTAATAATGGATTAGAAGATAGGAGAAGAGAGTTATTAAAGATATATATATCATACATAAATTAGAATAATTGGATTAAGACTGAGAAAAACTTTATACTATCTGTGAATTCAGCGTATAGTATGGTATGCTGCATTTTCGGATGAACATGGTACAAGAGAATGAAAACTTCATGCTTTTGTTGACCTGCGAATCCAACTACCAACAGATAATTATAGGACGACCAACCATGTCCAATTCATTTATAGTATTTTTCATTTTCAAATGAGGGAAGCTACGGGAATATGCCATGGTAGCTACTTGAAAGATCCGCTTACTATATATTGACTTGTATGCAGATTTTTATTTCTTTCTTTCTTTCATTGTTTTTTGAAAGATGGTTGGTGCCAAGAATTTTGAAAGATGTGGTGAGATAAGCCAAATAGATAACCTGAAGTTTTATACTAGAAATGAATTGGTGATAGCCTTCTTATCCTTGCTGTCTTGCGAGCCGGTGTGGTTTAAGGTCATTCTAGAAACTCAATGCGTGTAGAAAAATAATGAAGTGATCTACATGGTAAAAAGTTTAAAAAGTGATTCAGAAAAATGACAGCATTTGCTTGCTTGTCGATAAGAAAGTAAAACAAAATATCGAGCCATTGAGTGCTTGCTAGGATGGTATTACCTCTCGTTCTTCAAACAAAAGATAAGATAAATATATGATTCCTAATACCATCAATCTTTGCTTCGACCCTCCTATCAGCAAAATTCCAACTTTATGAACTTGATTTGTTCTGCTTGGAGGACTGGGCATGATATAGATGGAATAGGATGGGTACAAAAGTGGATTGGGTTAGAGCTCCTCTATTGAGGCATCCTAGGCTCTTAGCACTCATGAAGCTCAGCAAGATATCTGAATAATAGGAATTCAGTGGCCAAGGAGGTAGCCAAGTATCTCTCTGACCTCCCAATGAAAATAAGGATTTGATCCCAAATCTTTTTTATCACATGATAACCTTTTTTTTTTTTTTTAATCCCTAACCCTCCAAACTCCGATAAAGATGAGATTTGATCTCAAGTTATTCAATTCAATTGTCAAAAACTTTAGCAGCTTGGAAATTAAGCTAGCACCTTCATCTATCAAATATTTCACCAACTTGATAAATTAGCATCTCCATAGCCTAGTTTCCAACACAAATGAACCAAAGAAGGGGCTCTTCCTTTTTGGTGAGATAACAAATGATTAACTGTTAAATTATCTTAACATTACTTGCTAAATGGAAAACTCTACTATACATGTCTCTTGCCATGCTTTTTCTCCTTTGTCAATTTGTTTTACATGACAATGTTCCTCTAGTGGTTATTTTAAAGATTTTTTTATTAGGACTCGATAAGATTGATGATTCGGAGGCATTTGGAGCAAAATGTTTCCTTTCCACCTTTTTCGTGGTGTAATTGATGTCATCAAATTATAATCATTTAGTTTGATCCAACTACTATCAATGACTTCAAAAAGGTAGTGGTCTCAGAAAAGGGACATCAAAAAGGGTTTACCATGCAACGACATTCTGACCCCGATGCACCTGGTCCAGGGCTCTTTAGATCGTTATCAAAGGCATGAGAATGTTTAATAAAGTAACAACTTCCCTCGTAGCGAGTGCAGTCTTTTTCACAATGATCTTATTTAAAAAGAGTTTCTACCTTACACGCATGACATACTACCTTTCTCTTTCTTTACCATTTTATTTGGGCCCCTCTAGCATTAACCCTTCCCACAATTAAAAAAAACAACAACTAGGAGATCCAATCGGGACTGGAGAGAGAGAGAGAGAGAGAGAGAGAGAGAGGGAGAGGGAGAGGGAGGGAGAATTATCGTCAACAAAAAAAAAAAAATGATGAAATACTTCATACTTGGTTGGAATTTTTTAAAAAAATATATGAGAAAGTAGCTTTCTCATGAAATAAAATTTTCATATTTTATAAAAAAAATCTATGTAAAATATTTAAGAGTCCAATTTTCACCAATTTGGAATTGGGGCAATTTTTTTTTTTAAAAATGCTCTTAAGCTTTCAAATAGAAAATGGTCAGATCTTTTCCTTTATTAAAGGCATAACAGGTATTTTACATATCTTTTCTAGAAAGATAAGTCATTCTAAAATGTGTCGCTTTTCTATAGTCAACCAAGCAAGCAAAAATCACTCATTTAGATTATATATTTAAGCATCAAGCGAAGAAAAATTCATCCTCCAAACCAAATAAGTCCTTAAAAGGCCCATCTCTTCCTAAATATACATTCTATTGATTTATTCAAGATGTTATAATTCTAGTTGCCGTCTCAAATAAAAAAAAAAAGAAGGAAGGTGGCCGGTTTCATCTAGGGAGGGCACACATGACAATCGTTGATGCCAGTCAAGAGTGGCAGCCAAAATCAATCTCAAATGATCAAGTTTGTGTGGCATTGTAATCTTCTTCTTTTCTTTTTTTTGTTTTTTTTTGCGGATGAGTCTTAGTCCGTGTACAATTCTTTAAATATTAGGCAGTTGCCTATGTATTTTTCCTAAACTCTTTTAGGCTGTTGCTCGTTTTCTCGATGGTCTCTTGGAATTATATGAATAAGTCCATGCTTCTACAAGTTGGTGATGCTAATGCTGAAACCAGCCATCATGCAGCCATGCTGGCTTACACTGTTTGCTTTCTAATAATAATAATAAAAAAGAAAACCACAAACCTTTTTTATTTCGAAAAGCCATCAAGGATCATCACAAGGTACGCCTGTTGTGGTGTCATCTGGTTACAAAAGGTACGGCGTAGATCAGAAATTCGCACGGTTTAGGATTTAAAGCATATTAATTAAACTCATTTCAGAAGATCTCTGTGGTCTGAGGACCAGCTTCTTTCAGTCAATTGGCAGGGCATATCCCGGACCTGGCCCACTGGCTTCTAGATCTCAAGAAGAATCTGTATATCTGCACTGACTTCCAGGTATTATGAAGAACCTCTATGGATAAGACAACACCACGTATGGTGACGCCTGCCTCAAGCTTACTTAGAGAGAATCTAATCTCCCTTTGTTTCTGACCCTGCTAAGATGACCAATTATACTTGGCCTCCAAGGCTGGACTTGAACTATTTCCATCCGCGAGAAGACTCCGAGCACTTTCGCTGCTGTAAGATTCTCAGAGCAGCCTTCCCTATCCATGGCCCCAGGAATATCCCAGCAAATGGACTTGTGGATGGTCATATGAAATGGAAGGTGCATTCCAGTTGCCAGGTATCTTCCTTACCGGCCAGGTTCATAGGCCTAGGATGGAAGATGGAAAGATCTGTGTACCAATCAACAAATATTCTTGTGCCGTGTACCAGTGGCATTTTGAAGGGTCAAAGATTACTTGTGTTGGTATAGCTTGGACTGTTCCATCAACCCTTCTTGTTGGGATGGTCATATAGATAGACATACTAAATTAACCTCACAGAATATCTGATGAGATAGCAGCATCCATGTATAGGAGTTTCCAATGGAGTTGGGCAAGCGCATGGCCCAAACATCTGAATTTATCTTGAATCCACTTTCAGCAATGGATTCTGTGGATTAGCAAAGTTGACTGCAGGAAGCATGAGAACGATAAAATAATCAACAGTGCTTTGAAAGATGGAATTAAATTATAAAAGCTAGTAAATTCTAGCCAAATGCTACGTAAAGATTTGGAGAAGTTAGTTAGGGGATCAGCTTAGCTCTTATCTTCCAAGAACAAAGACTAGTTTATGGTAGGATGGTGGCGTTTGTAGCGGACCAAGAAGAACACCATGTTGATCTAATCAGTCTTGATCTGCATAGGCTAGCTGCAGATATAGAATCAGAAGCTAAACCAACTTTGAGAGATTATCGAAGGAGATTACAGTAAGCGATCATTTAGCTAGATGATTTGCCAAACTTCTTCGCAAGAATTGAACAAGGAGAGATGAAGTGATGGCAGGTAAACTACACATTTTATTCTAAAACTACCATTAAACAACTAAAGTCTGCCAATATAAGTCCTGCTTTTATTTGATACCAGCTTCAAATTAAAGCATAAATGCCTAGCCTGCCAAGACTAGTGTTGTTGGAGATGAGCATAAATTTTGCAGGAAATTCATCGTCAGTCAGATGTTTATCAGGGATTAAAAGAGGAAATAGGCAATAATCTAAATACTTGCAAGGAACATGTCAACAACTTTGGGAAAATAAATTTAACTGTCATCTGCAAATTGTGAATTTCTCTAAAATTTGATCTCCTCCCCTTCAGTTCATAAGAAAGTTAAGATGTGAGATGAGTGCAAACTTGGTACTGCTCTTGCATGACACCAGTGCGAACCTTGTAGAAAATGCCAGCTCTTTTGTTGCTTTGCCATGCAACTTTGTTATTTTTATTCCTAGCTTATTTTTTCAAAGGGAGGACATTACAAACCCATTATCAACTAGATTAGTAATATTAAGGCTAACTTGATAAATGGTTTTTAGATAATCTCATCAAGCAGTACGCAAACATGAGAAGAAATAAAGATGCATTAATTTCATCAATGCCACAAATATCATGATTAGCACAATAATACTACTACGGCCTTCTAAATTGATTCATTTGTACTATCATTGGATGTAATTATAAGTATTATAAATAGTTTTTGAAGAAAAATGCTCATGAAAAAGAGAAACGATACAAAATACCATAAGCAATTTTCAGTCAGACAATAAGATAATTAGATACATAAAAAGATTTATGTTGTCAGGTCCTCAATGCGATTTATAGTAATGATCAAGTATTTGTAACAAAAACAAACAAGACATGCCTAGAGCACATAAGAGATCGAACCCATAGAAAGTAAACGATAGAATTCCATTTATAAAAGAGTAAATGATTGAATAATCTTGTTATCTTCTACAATCGATTATTGCCATCTTGTATTTTCAACTTTTGAGTGGCAAGACTGGTGTTGGAGCTGATCCCAAGAGGCACATCCTTGAAGCTCAACTCAGAGTATGATCCCAGCTTATCCCATGCAAACAAATTTTAAAGAAATGTTAGCCTATGAAATCATTTTGACGATCAATAACAAAAAAAAAAAAAATGAATCTAATGAAGAAGATGCCTTCCGAAAAAATGAAGGGGATTGCATGTGGATGATATGAGATGCTTTATAAGATTTACTCGAGGAAGATAATCTTGTATCATGATTTTTACCGGATTTAGTGAAATAAATTTCAATTTTATGTTTGAAAAACACCAATTTTTTGTAAAAAAAAAAACAAATCCTCAAACCCTAAAATGCACACCCCACTTCATAATCCAATTGTGGGATGGTCCATGCTTCAGCTTAAGTTTTTTTTTTTTTTTTTTTTGCGAAAAGTTTGAGCAAAATTCTGAACATGCCTAATCGAATGACTAGGCGAAGAGAGTATAAAAAGGCCAACATTTGTGGGCCTCCATCAAATCCCAAGCCCAATTTTTATATAAATTTGTTCTGAACTTTTGATCAGTGCCATTCAAAGCTTTAAATACGATTAGCTTATATCTGACTAATCAAATTATAAGCTCCTCCCTCGGGAGACGGGGGCTCACCAGATGAACGGTTGTAAATACTTCCATCCCAAGTTCAAACCTAACGGCCCCGCTCCATCCCAACGTCTCTTCCCTCCTCCCCCTTCCTCTTTGACTGGTAGCTAGGGTTTACTCTTCCCCGAATTCTAAGGTTTTCTCCTCCCCCGTGTAAATGGCGACCCAAAACCCTAGATATATCTCGGTTGGATTCTTGATGACATGGAAGGTCCGTCCGATGATCGAGACCCCGAGCTTTCCTCGATCGAGAACCCTATTCTTCCCAATGGCGACGCTCGCCCGGGCGATGCCCTCCTGTCCGAGCTCGAATCCCTTCGAAATTCGTACAATGAGCTCCAGCCTAGATGCATGGCCTTGGAGGAAACGCAAGCAGATCTCCGTGCCCGTAACTTTGATCTCTCTCAGGCTCTGGAGGAGGTATCGGGGGAGAGGGACTCGTTCCGAATCAAGCTCCTCGAGGCGGAGGACTCGGCAAAGGAGCAGGAGGAGGCGAATTTGAGGGAAAGATTGGAACTTGGTTGCGCAATTGAGGTGTCTAGGGCTAGGGTTTCCGAGTTGCTTGAGGAAAGGAGCAAGAGAGATGGAGCCTTGTCTGGAATTCTTGATTCTATCCTGATGGCAAAAGAGTGCTTGAAGAGGATTGGTGAGAGGATATGCGAGAAGAAATTGGAGGAAAGTCCGGAGGAGAAATCCAATTTGGAGGATGCACTGGAGGTTTCAATGTTGGAAACCAAGTCGATGCTTAAGCTTGGAACGACAGTGGAGTCTAAGTTTTTGGAATATGAAGAGAAAATAAGAAAGGAGAAGAAGGACTTGGGGAACAGCATTGTGAGTTTGACAGAGGAGAATAGGGATATCGGCAACCTGCTGAGGATAGCTTTAATGGAGAAGGAGGCAGTGGAAAAGAGCCTTAATAAGCTGAGGGGAAGTGCAGAACAGAAGAAGGGTGTAATCCTGCAGATAGCTGAGAAGGGACTGCAGAAAGTTGGGTTTGGGTTCATGATGGGGGGGACAGGCGGGGACTCGCAAACAGATCAGATAACTAGTTCTAATGCAAGCATGAAATCTGATGGTAGTGAATGTGATGAAGAGGTCATCAGTCTGGTAATTGAATCTGCTTCCTCCTGATGATTATTTTTTTAATAGGGTTAATTTTAAGCATGAAGCTTAATTATGATATAAAAGCTCTAATAAGATTATATAGTGTAATCATGATTGAATCTGTTAGCATCTGAAGTGCTAGAAGGCTTCATTTCCCCTTCTTCTGCTTGCTGATGTTATCTTTGTTTGCATCAAAATAGAATTATTGAAAACTGTTTTGAAGGATGGTGTCTTATTGAGCCCAAATCTGCATTTCTGTTGACTATACTGGAATTCTCCCAATTTTATCTTTGTAAATTTTGGATAGATAATATGTGGTATAATTAGTGAATAGGAATTTTAGAACTTAGTTCATTATATGATATCAAAACACCTTTTCTATTACCAATGATTACCAAATTTTAAAGATTAATTAAAAATATACCCAATCTTGAAGTGTTACAAATCAAGCACTTATAGATGGCATCTTATATTATCTCATAAATTTTTAGCATTAATTCGTTTTGGCAAATTTCATAAAACTTAGCCTGTTCTTGAGTAGCATATTTTTAGTAATGCAAGCAAGCAGAGAATGAACGGGCTTCTTAAGCTACTATAAGCAAATCTTTAAAGCAAGCTGAGGACATACTGTTAAAAGTTGATTGACCAGAATATTATTAGTCATAATTGCATATTGGGAAGTATGGATGGGCCCTTATGGAAGGTTGCATTTTCAGAACTTCATCGAAATAGGGTTATTCCAATATTTATTTTTTGGGAAACTATTATAAATTACACATTGGTGGAAGGGGAGGGGTAACGTTTTTTTCACTTGAAATCTACTCCTTTGTTGTTTTCTGGTCTTTCCTCGAACTACTGGAATTTGTCTCTGCTTGTGTCAGTTGAACTTGCCTTCATAGCTTATGGTTGTTAGTGTGTATAGTTCTAGATTGAAGAAGTGGAAGGCAGTGGCAGTCTGCATAAATATGACTATACTTAAATATCATCACAAAAGGATACAAATCGGTTATTTTTCAATTTTTCCTTGATCAATCTAACTATGACGCAACATATTGGGCATTCGTAACATATGTAACATGCAGTCCAAGTATGGATAACACATTAACTTCTTTTCTAAGACTTAAACTCCAACTGTAATGAAACTTCACTACATTATTCAAGATATCTGGTGTAATATTAATTATGTATTTACTTCTAAAGTGACATTTTTTATATGTATCCCATAGCCTTTCGAAGTCATACCTGCATAGTCTGAAATTGGAGTCTGATTGATTAGAATCGACTATCTAATTTTCCTCTTCATGAAGACTATCTCGAGCATTCACTACAATCGATCAAATAAGCCACATTTGTTCACTATTGCTTTATTCTTTATCAGTACAAATCCTAAGGTTCACTTGTTGCACATGTCTCTACTTTTTGTTAACCTTAACACCCTCATTTTCTGGGGTTTATTTGCATTAGCCATCTTTATTGATCGACCTTCATCCATATGTTGCAGCTGGTTTTGCTATTCTCCTTGTAATAAACCTTGAGCATACTTTGGCCTTAAAACAAAAATATCTTATTGTGCTGGAGAAACTAGATGTTATGTCTCAAATACCTTCAAGCTGAACTATCAGTCAGGAATAATGTATTTTCAGGCACAAAGATATTTCTGCCCTTGAAACTGACTACATGAAAAATTTTCCGTATGTTCTATTTGTGTATTGAAATATTAATTTCCACAAGATCAAAGATAGGCACAAAACATTAAAATCATGCTGCCTGCTAGAAATTTCCTGATCCTTTATGAAGAACAATTAACTTTCTCTTCATATCATGGTTTGTCACTATGAATTGACTTTATGTTGTGGGATAACCATCAGATTTGTTGCTTCTGGATTTTTTCTGATCAGACGTCAACCGTGGAAACTATAATGAAGAATCTACGGCGTGAGATAACTGAATTAAGACGAACTTTGGATGAGTCCAGGTACTTTGTTCATGCAGCAGCTTTGGATCTTATAGTTGGTTATTGCCATCCATGTGTTTTTCTAAGTGTTACCATATATTCTTGGCATCAATTTGTATTGATTTACAAACGCATGGCAGAGAAAGCTTGAATATGATTATGTTGATCTCCATGTGAATAAGAAGTATACATTGAATCAAAGGGAATGAAAATACCATTAACAGCTTACCAATATCGATATGTTGAGCTGCATCTTTTCATGCATAGCCTAGAAGCGCACTCATCTACAATAGAAACCAAAACATTCTACAAAGCTGTCAACTGATGAAATCATATAAGCGAAACTAACTCTAGAATGTATTTTAGTGAAATCCCTGTGATGATGGTGTATTGTAGCCTATACTTTATTCAAAAGACTTCTCTCACTAGAAGTTGTTTCTTGCACTGACGGGCATCCTAACTCCTTTCATTTATTTTTTTTCTCCAATGTGTTTATCCTTTAGTACAACCAACTCCATATAGCTAGGACATGGTGCAATATGTATTCTTATGATTCCCTACTTTTCAGGACCAAATTTTTTGAAGTAATCATTTTTAATAATCTTGTCCGTAAATCTTAGCATGATTTCCAATATTATTCTACTATAATTACTATGTACTTGGTGCTGCTAATTATGTATTCCTTGAATTTGCACACAACCAGCAAGTTACATGTGCATACATTCCAGTGTTTACTTCTTCTAAAAAAAATTCTCTTTTCTTCTTAGTGTTTTGCTACTCATGTCTTTTTATCTATGCATTACCAGGTCAGATAACGAGCATTTGCAGACTCTTGTTGATAAACAAGCTCAGAACTTAACAGAGAGTCAACTATACATTAAAGATCTGGAAGAAAGAGTGAATATGCTGGCACACAGTGTAATCACACACTTCATCTATATATGTCATTTTTTTAGGTCAAACAGTATCTTACTTCTCTTCTTACCACCTACAAGGTTGAAGAGCTCATGACAGAGATAAAAGAAGCAGGGGAAGAGGTTGCAAGATGGAGGGAGGCATGTGAATTGGAGGTAGAAGCTGGAAAAGCTGCAATTGAAGAACGTGAGAAGGAGGTGACAATCTGGATACCCTGCTTTGCTTGGTCATGTAATTTTCACATTGGGCTTGGTCTAGAACTGTTTATTCCCTCAAAGCTACTTGACATTGTGAATTAGACTCAATTCATTTCTTGAGACAGTCTCATTAAATTTCAGCCGTTAAAGCATTCGTTTTATAGATCTTGATAAAAATTTATTCAAAATTTTATCTTTATACTACATGAAATACAGAAATAATATTTATAGCAAGTTATACCTCCTAATCAAAAAGTTTCTTCTGAGGTCTCAATACTTTTTCATATCTTAGTTATTGTCATAGTACTTAATGAATACTTATTGACACCATATATTAAGAATAAGCTATGCAGTCTTGTCTCCTTGCGTAGGATTATAGTTGTAAAGAAAGAACTAAGATCAAGGTAGTAGCCATTATTTCCAAAAAATGGACATATCTATGGTCAAGTAAATGGATTGTTACCTTGACCCAATTTTGATCATAGAATTTAAATTGTTTTCTTTTCATAGGTTCATTTGCTCAGGGAAGAGCTCGAGAGGACAAAGGCAGAGTTGAATGCTGCAAATAACAAGCTGAAGCTGAAGGAAAAGCTAGCAGCCACTGCAATGGCTGCTCAGGCTGCTGCAGAAGTCACCCTCAGGCTGGCAGACAGCAGATCTGCTGGTTTCAGGGAACGAATTGAGGAGTTGACAAGACAGTTAGAGGAAGAAGCTGATCGTGGCAGAAGGGAGAGAAGTGGTAGCCGCAGGAGAGTGAGGCATATCTGCTGGCCATGGCCGGCCTTCAGAGTAGCACCTTCTGCTCGTGCTGCTTCCCAAGGCAGGGTAAGGAGCAGGAGAATGCTGCCTGAAATGGAGGCTTTGTTGCATTTCAGAATTTAGGAATTCTGTGCAATCAAGCTTTTATGTCTTTCTCGGAGATTCCTGCTACAAGCAATACATAGGCTTGGCAGGAATTTGAATCCTAAGTCATTAATTTATATTTTACGCTGTGCTGTTCATCGTGTGGTGTCTGTTGTAAGTACGGGTTCTGTGGCTATGCTAGACCGAGGTGCCTACAATATTTTGGTTATTAGTCGAAGAAATTTTACCACATATACAGGATCAGTTTGTCTAAAAGGTTGTATACCGGACTTTGAATGCAAGCTGACCAAGTTCATACACATTTTATAATTTTTTGTGGAATGTTGGCTGTTGAATAAACCATAATTATATCCAAATTGCCTTCTGTTATCCATAATCTTCGAGAAATAATCATCTTTCTTTTCCATGGACATAACCATTACAAAGAAACTGTGGTTATGGATAAGAGGCATTAGAACAGTTGCCCCTATTTTTGCGCCATCTACAGGTATGGTCATGCTTATATTTAAAGTGGTTTGGTGTGTACTGGTATGACTAATGACTATGCATAATTGGCCATATGGGGTCACACTGAATTGTTTATACTTCCATATCGCATTCACATAGGATTATCTCATTATTGATAATGACTTTCTCCTGTAAAGATAGGATGTAGGGCGATTTTTCAAGCCTTAATGGTGGAGTCTGCAATTTTTTGTCGGAAGTCAAAAGTGAATCTGTGGATGCTACTCTGCTGAAATATCTTCTTATGCCTGTACAGTTTAAAATGTTAGAAAGAAAAATCTGCGGGTAAATATTGATGTAAGTTTATATTAATATTTTGCCTAAAGATTTTTAGAATGTTTGGTTCCATTCATGTGTTTTTTTTTTTTTTTTTGGTGAAATTCATGTCATATTCATAAGAATCTTTTAACCTTCTGCTAATTCTGCCAATGCCAGTTCCGTTGCATGCATGATGCATTTTCAACATCTCCAACTTCAAAGATAGAAGCAGAAAATTTGACAGCATGACTACTTACTGATAATGGATGTCTCTAAGCACACTCATTTGGAAAGAAATTTCTTTCCTTATGCAGGTAGTTTAATGGTCTATTAATTGTATCTGAAGAAATTTCTCATTTCATTCTGCATCTTTCATTTTCTCAGTGGTTTTGTACTTCAAAACTGAAATTCATCCATTTTGGGTCCTAGTCCTTCGACATCGTTTCTAGATGCTGATTTCTTCCACAATGTCATGTTTAAAGTTAGAAGTGCATGCGGTGGCAATTTGGTTGGAAGAAGACATTTGTATATGTTTTTATTTTGTTTGATAAAAATTAGCAGTACAGAGCAATTGTGTATGGTAATCATTGAATCAGATGAGAATGATGGAGGCTTTTCCTTCTTGCCCATGGAGAGGGAAACAGGTACTGTAGGTAGATATAAGGGGCAAGATTAAAGCAGACTGAAATTTGAAAGACATCCAACACTTTTCCTATCAGATATACCTTAAGGTCAAAAGCATATAATTCAGAATGTGTTAATATGTTTATTGACTCATAATAATAAACATGTCCAATAGTTAAAGATTTAATTATTGGAGATACCAAACATTTCCGTTAGTTGTAAATTTAGGCTATGCATTTATTTTTGGGAAGACACAAACATTATTATCTACCCTTGGCAATCTATTTAGATTGAATACAATTTAGTTGGGAACTTTTTTCTCCAGGGTCTGAACCCCAAAATGGTAAAAGATATGGATTCTTGTTCCTTATGTTACTAGAATAACTCTTCACAATTGTACAAGAATGGAAGTGTGGAGCTAATATCTTAATTAATCTATCTAATAAAAGGACCATGGTACAAGAATGGGGAAACAGTCTATCTTTGATTTTTTCCCCTCCAACTTCTTTTATTGTTTATCAATACACAACTGAATCCGAAACCTCAAGAATTTAGGTGCTCTGTCAGAGTTTAGGTAACATGGGCCTGAATTTTATTTTTTCTGCTTGCTTAAACTAAATTAAAAGGATCCCACTTACAGTTGATGCTCCAAGTTTGTTATAATGCTAAAACCATTTAGCAGGAAGTAAGCTACATGTCAGGCTTTTGAGCATGATGAGAAAGGGTGGCTTAATATTTAATTTGTCTTCTTTGTTCATGAATATAAGATTTGGCAAGCAGATATACGTTTGCATGTTGGTATTGTGATGAGGAAAAAGAGGAAAAGTGCAACCTTTTAGTCTTACAAAAAAGACTGAAGGCAAGTGAGAAGATGAGAAGGCAGGCAAGAATGATTTAGGGAAATAAGCATCTAATTCCAAGGGAACTGCTTTGATTTATTTTCATTGCTCAAATGGCTTATTTTGGACTTGTCTCAGATTAAAGTTTTGAGGCCACATTACCATAAATCATAAAATGTGTATCTTATTTATGTAAAACTATATATAGTTGGGCATAATCATTTGCATATGGAAGTTCACCATGTTCATTCTTCATGCCTATTTCATGTCTTTTACATGTCACATTAATCTTTGATTGTTTCCACTGGCAAGGATTAACCTTGGGTCTACTATTTATCTTTTGTGCTGCATCAACTTCAATCTGATAGATTATGATATCATTCACAATACTGACATAGTCAATAAATTAGAGAGATATTGAACCAAAATACATTTTTGGACACATTTTGTATTAGCTAAGTGTGGTAACTAGTTACAACTCTCACATACTTTAGCTTGCCTTCTCTTATATGATAAAAAGTCGCACACATGGTGGAAAATGTTCTGTACACATATGTGCTCACATGCAACTGTTCTTTGGCCCAACAGTCTAACTAGAAAGAGGTTAAGCCAATAAGACTTAGGTCCACCAATTGCACCTCTTTCCTTAGTGCTTGTGCTAGGAACAGGTTCGGACTTTGAATAAGAAAGGTGGCTGCACTTACCATTATTCTCAAAAATAAATTAGGAGAGATTGTGTCATTTGAACAGTCCTAGCCGTTAGATGACTGGAACTGCTCTTGATCTAATTGGAGCTCTACAATGAAAATTTTTAGGAGCAAGACCATCACAGTAATTAGGAATGTGACAACCAATTCATGGAGAGTTGTTTTCTCTTCGTGTCTATACCTTTTAAGAAAATAACAGGTTTGAGACTTGTTTGCAGCATTAGTTGGCACACTTTCCCTTCCTGTCTTCTATGTATCTTGCATCATATAACCTTGAGAACTTCTACAATATTTGTGGCCATTAGCCAAATTATGCTAGAAGGCTCAAATAAAACGACAACTAGCTTTCCTGGCCATCAAACTAGCTCAGTCAGCCATTTAAACTTGACATATAGACTTGGTTATGCGTATGATATGTGATTTTGCAAGAAGAAAATCTTAGACATTAGAAGGATCTAAAACTTGCATCTGATACTCATGGCTGACTCCATGCAACATAGCTTATCTTGCAAATCAGTCATTTAATAAGTTGTTGGTCATATGTAAATTGGGAGTGGCTTGCAATTCTCCTATTTCATCAGTGGCATGTTCCCTGCACATGGTTGTCATACTAGTTATTACTGTCATAATAGTCTTCCACTGCCCTTTTCATGTGATTTGATGGGCAAAACCTTCGCTTTTATGCTGGCAATGACTGACAGGAACCTTTAGCAAAGCCTCTCAATTGTAAAAAGTGGAGGTCTGTATCCAAACAGAGATCCTTGTGCTAAAAGCTATCTGCCCAACCAACTGGCCATATCACTGAGTGGTCCTGAAAGCCACAAGGCTTTGGAGGGCATGGTAGTTAGGACTCTTTCTTCCCATCACATAAAGCTAATGTGAGTTCCCTTCGACTTCTATCATTTCATTCTATAAAGGGCGAGGCATGTGACTAGCAACCTATCTTTAGAGCTTTGCCATGCAATAGGTGAGATTGTTATGGAAAAACTTTTCAAATAAACATTTGAAAAAGAAAACAGAGTTTATGGGGTACATAAGTAAATCTATATCACCAACATCCTAACCTCTAGTGCATGTGGAACAAATCTGTGGGTGGATTTAGACAACCACATAATGAACTGCACAGAGATTTGACTAATTATTCGTAGCATCTAGCTGGATTTTTTTATAAATCAGAGAAACCCTTGACAAGATACTGCTTACTTATTCTGTTATGATGGGGCTCAGTGAGGTTTGAGTTAGAGTTTTGTGATCACAATTTGGTAAGTAGTTACTTTTCCAAAGCATAGTCATTATTGAAACAGCATTCTTTGAATAATTAAAACGATGCATGTTACTTGCATTACTTTTAGTTAATTTCCTTGAATTACTTTAGAATAATTGAAGTATGCACTAGTTGTCCATTGGCGATCAGAGTTGAAATAACTACTCGAAATTCGTTCAATGAATACAGAAAAAATCACTACGTATTTGATACTGTTTGTTTACTATGTATTTGGTATCTCTATTGCTGCTGCTGTTTCCGCATGCATTTATTTGTATGCATAGCATGTGGGCAATTTTCACCGTTTCCTATAAAACATCACTTTTGTCATTCCATCTCATTTCTTGAGGCTATTGGTATTTGGGCAGTAACCATCACCTTTGGTGATCTTACCCCTGTAAGTCATCACTAATACTGTGCTTGTTACTATTCTTACAGCGCTAACCAATGGTATCATAAAGTTAGGACAAGGGTCTATGTGCTACTAATTTATTTGCTGCAAATCAAGAGTTTTGACCGTGGAACTGATCATTTTTTGTCTGCATCGGTGAAGAACTCGTATATATGTATCATTGTCATGCATCATTTCCCCCTATAATCTGAAATTGCCTGTTTGATCTTAAGAAGCACTGATGGTTTGTCCAATTCCATAAAACAAGTGGGTAGGTATTGTAATCCAAAATATCCTATTCCCTTTTTGATAATGAACTTATTGTTTAGCATGATCATAACCATCTGATAAAGTGTGACAGCTCAAATATGCAGCAAAAGCGATAAGAGGGCCACTGGATTATACAAATTTGGTTCGAACTGGGCCCAGAGCACCTTCCACTGTCTCGTAATGGGAGGGGATTCCACTCCCAAGTTCCAGAAAAAGTGTTTCCTTTTGTCAAGCCTGGTACATAAAGGAGGGTGCAATGATCTAAGAGGGTTGGTTGCTTGGCTGCAGAGATGATGCCCATGTGAAAGAGTGATAAAGATGCGTGTCTCCCACGGCTGCTGCTCTCCTTTTCATTCCTTTGTGGTGGAAGCCTGAGGGGCAAGTTTAACGGTACAGGAAAAGGAAAAGCTGACACTGCCGGTTGGCCTTCAAAAAGCTTGGGAATAAAGAGGGCAGATGGATTTGATTGTGTATCAGACACAGCATGGGCTGCAGGAGGTTGGTGATGGTAGGAGAATGGACTGCTTGCATTAACAGTGATCAGCACATGAGAGGAAGATGGACCGCTGATCTTCTCTAAAAGTTTTTAATATATATATATATAATTTATGTAAATCAATGAATGCATTTTTTATGCACCTTTTTTATTTACATTTGTCGAAATAAGGAAGTATGATTTGAACTAAGATGTATTTATCCAAACGAATAAACAAACAACTACTGAGCACAAAGGATGATATGTCCTTTGACAATTGGGTGATCTTATTTATGACGCTGAAGACCGCAAGAAGCTCGATGATTATTATAGTTATAGATGAAATCTTCTATTAAACTCTGTCAATTGAGGAAGTCTGGATAACATAGATGGATAGAGTTGAATTTCAGAATTCATGGGTCATGTTCTGTTCAGCAAATTGTCACCATTCTATGCTTTGTATTCACTTGGTTCCTGGTGACTGATCAGGTACATGGACAATAGGTATCAAGGGAAATTCGTGTGCTTATTTATACAGGATATGATCTTGTTGAGTTTAAGTGAAGCTGGGGAGTACAAACTAGATGTGGTTTATTTATCTTTTAGTTACTCTTTTCCTTTCCACCTAAAGAGAGGTCATCAGAGAAGGAATTGGATGATGCAAACATTTATTCTTCCTGATGATTGTCCATCTTTAGACATCAGCCTTCTTAGCATTTGCCTCATTTACTATATATCAGTATATTAACCCACATGCCCCTGAGTTGTTGTAATGATTCCTTTGAATATGATCTCTTCCTTGTGAATATTGGAAACCTCCATGTTCTAAGAATAGCAAGTAGTAGGCTTAAACTTAACATTGTGCATAGGTGATTTTCACCTTATACGTATGCCTGAACATAAAATTATAAACTTTTGCTATTTTCTACATGATATCATACATTGCAGCGACCCTTCTATTTAGATATAACTGTCTTTGAATGTTTTCTCTCTCGATGAACCACCGACCAAATCTTCCACCTTCTATTAATCACATCATTTCTCTTCATCTCCGTGGATCATAACTGCAAGCAAACAAGAAATACATCAGAATTGATTGCATATTCACAGCATATACTATAATACGCTTCTTGTACTTATCAATAAAAATCTACTATATCTTAAATTCCAGGGATGAAGACAAGGATAAGCCCTCACTGGTGTAATCATTTTAATCTAATTGACAACTTAGTTTTCAATTAGAATATACCACTGATGGGGTCAACAAGCAGTTTTGGCCCCTCAAAAGCAGTGATCATCAACTTGTTGTAATCCTCTGTAGGGATAGCACCAACAACTCATTTAAGACACTAACCCCACGAAACTTTGGCTACCATTAAAAATGCAAAGAGCATGCACTGTAAAGTGCAAGAGAACAATATTTATTGGAAAATCACATTCTATTACTTGGTGAAAGAAGATTAATAAAACCGGCTCCAAATACTTGAACAATGATTGGTTTTTTGAGGATTAGGTCTTAATCACATTATGACGAGTCATCTCCAAGGATGACTCATGACCTTCTTATTTGCTTTATCTCTTTCTGATAATTTACAGATAATGGGTACATTATGATGCCTCTAATTGTGACGAGTCATCTACTTGTGAGATGGGTGCAATCCTCGTACAAAAATCTTATATCACTATATAACTTTGCCATTTAGGATATTATCAGATACGATAATGAATTGGCAATCACAATGATACATTCAAGTAAAATATCGCCAGTGTAAATTATGAAGATCTATGCTTTCTGCTTCTCATAATATCCAACGTTGTCCCATCTTTTTTAATATAAATCTAGTGAGCAACCACCTCTTCGGAAATTAAAAAAAGCACCTTCCAAAAATTATGAATTATTCAAACTTTGCTGCACTTTAATAGATTTCTACTCAAATCTAGTCAAATCTAGATTGAATAATGAAGGTTTCACATCGATGATCTGAACCGTTAGATATGATCTACCACCTCTAAGTTGCTTATATACCAAAAGTCATATGATTTGGAGCGCTCTAGCCTATGCATCGAGAAATCAAAAATTTAGATAGTCTAAATAACATTAACTTATATTTATATTTTTGAACATTTCAAATCATATGATTTTTAGTATACATGTGTGTGTTTGTGTGTATATATATGTTGGCCGAGTCCCACCTTATATGAGGTGGGACCCAGCAATTTAAATAAAAAAAAAAGAAAAAAAAAGGAAACAAAAAGAGGGAAAAGAGGGGTTAGGGTTAATTATTCTATTAGAGGGTGGATGAGAAGAAAACAAAAGAGGGTAGCCGTCTTGGGAGAAGTGCTTGTGGAATCCATCTCAAGGAGGAGGTGAAGATCTTATTCAAGGCATTTCAAGAGGAAGAAGAACCTTGTGCAAACCTACACTCGGTGAGATTGTTCTCATTTTATTATTGGAGCCTAAACTCTTTTCATATAAACTCTTTGTTTGTGATCCAAGGAAGAGATCCTTGATGTATGTGATCCTCTAGCTTAGCCTAGAGAAGATACTTTGTAAGCCCATTATTGTTGATAGTGGAGGTTTGTGGTGGACTTAGGTCCGGTGGTTTTTTCCCTCATATTGGAGGGTTTTCCACCTAAAAATTCTTGTCTCTTTCTTGTGGTTTGTTTTTGGTGGTTCTTACATTGATTAATTATTGTGGTATTCTCATTCTACTCACACAAAGATAGGAAAGTTTTCATCTAGTAAAGAGGTCTTTCCTAACAAGTGGTATCAGAGCAAGGTTTTGTGCCTACAAGGTGTTTGATAAAATTCTTGTGTGACTCGAATGGAGGATTCTATGGGAGGCATGATTAAATTGACATCTTCCAACTATGCCATTTGGAAACCTAGGATGGAGGATATCCTTTATTGTAAGGATTTGTATGAACCTATCAATGGAGATGAGGCTAGGCCAAAAGAGAAGACTGACAAGGAATGGGAGATAATGAATAGAAAGACAGTTGCACAAATTAGACAATGGGTTGATCAGACTGTGTTTCATCATGTTGCTCAAGAAACCAATGCCTTCTCTTTGTGGAAGAAATTAGAGGCCATGTATGAGAGAAAGACTGCACAGAATAAAGCCTCTTTGATTAGGAGGCTTGTCAACTTGAAGTATAAAGATGGGAAAAGTATGACAGAACACTTGAATGACTTCCAAGGCTTGGTGAATCAGTTGACTACTATGAAGCTTGTCCTAGATGAGGAGTTGCAGGCTTTGTTACTTCTTAGTTCTTTGCCAGACAGTTGGGAGACTCTTGTGGTGTCTCTAAGCAATTCTGCACCTGACGGCAAGGTCACTTTGGATATGGTAAAGGATAGCATGCTAAATGAAGAGGTTAGAAGAAAGGAACAGGGAATATCTCCTGAAGCTGAGGCTCTTGTGACAGAAAGAAGAGGTAGAAGCAAAAGCAAGTATCCTTACAATAGAGATAAATCCCGGGGCAGGTCAAAGTCAAGGAAAGGCATAAAATGCTATCATTGTGGCAAACTAGGACACATGAAAAGAGAGTGCAGAGCATTGAAAAGAGAGCAGAACACAGAAAAAGGTGAAGCAAAGACAGAGGAAAAGGATGTTACAGCAGTTGCAGCTGATGCAGATGTCATTGTTGTTAGTGATGGTTGTGTCAACCTTGCATATGAAGATAGTAACTGGGTGATTGATTCTGGTGCTTCTTTTCATATCACTCCACATGGTGGTTTCTTCACATCCTATACTTCTGGTGATTTTGGTTGTGTTAGGATGGGAAATGATGGTTTATCCAAAATTGTTGGCATGGGGAGTGTATGTTTAGAGACCAATACAGGGTGCAAGTTGCTACTCAAAGATGTTAGACATGTTCCGGATATCCGCCTCAATTTAATCTCCACCGGCAAGCTTGATGATAAAGGTTATAGCAATCATTTTGGTGAAGGAAAATGGAAGCTCACAAAAGGCTCTTTGTTGATAGCAAGAGGAAAGAAAAATAATACTCTCTATATGATGCAAGCAAAACTAAAGAAAGGAGAGGTGAATACAATTGATGATGATTTCTCTACAAAGCTTTGGCACAAAAGGCTTGGGCACATGAGTGAGAAAGGACTTCAAATTCTAGCCAAGAAGGAGTTGCTACCAAATACCAAAGGTGTGTCTTTGAAA
The DNA here is from genome assembly GCF_009389715.1 of Phoenix dactylifera. Classification (NCBI taxonomy): domain Eukaryota; kingdom Viridiplantae; phylum Streptophyta; class Magnoliopsida; order Arecales; family Arecaceae; genus Phoenix; species Phoenix dactylifera. The sequence goes on along the minus strand of NC_052408.1, from coordinate 15,242,925 downwards.
ACTTGTGTTGATTGTTTAGCCGGAAAACAACATAGAGTTGCATTTCATAGAACACCTATATCTAGAAAAATTAACATTCTAGATTTGATACATAGTGATGTATGCATGATGGATAGTAGAACAAGGCACTTTATTTTGTTACCTTTATTGATGATCATTCTAGAAAGGTATGGGCTTTTGCTTTGAAATCCAAGGATCAAGTCTTGGATATATTTAAACACTTTCATGTCATGGTTGAAAGAGAGACAGGCAAGAAGCTAAAGTGCATCAGGGCAGATAATGGAGGTGAGTATAGAGGGCCATTTGAAAAATATTGCAAAGACTATGGCATTAAGCTCCAAAAGACAGTTCCTAAAACACCGCAAGAAAATGGAATTGCAGAGAGAATGAATAGAACAATTGTAGAGAGAATCAGATGTATGCTCTCTCATGCAAAGTTGCCAAAACCATTTTGGGGTGAAGCTATGAGGACTGCAGTGGATTTGATCAACCTTTCTCCATCGGCTCCTTTGGATGGTGATGTGCCAGAAAGAGTTTGGACAGGAAAAGATGTATCCTACAGTCATTTGAAGGTGTTTGGATGCAAGACATTTGTTCACATTCCAAAAGATGAAAGGTCTAAGCTTGATGGAAAATCTAAAGAATGTATTTTCTTAGGTTATGGCCATGAAGAATTTGGATACAGGTTGTGGGATCCAAAAGACAAAAAGGTGATCAGGAGTAGAGATGTTGTCTTCTTTGAAGATCAATTTATTGAAGACTTTGGAAAGCAAGAGAAGCCGAAGTATTTGAACAGTTCTCCAATTAATCTTGATCCAGTTCCTCCACCTATGGTACATGATGATGATAGAGGAGATGTGCAGGATGACAGTGAGCATAGTGATACAGGTGCTAGTGAGGATTCTACAGGTGATAATGGTCACAGTGAAGCTTCAGAACATGGTGAGCTATCAAGTCAGTCTGAAATGACAGAACTAGAGGTCAGAAGGTCTACTAGACAGCACAGAGCATCATCTAGATATCCTGCTTCAGAGTATGTTTTTCTTACAGATGAGGGGGAGCCAGAATGCATACAAGAAGTGCAGAATCATAAGGACAAAGATAAATGGTTTCAAGCTATGCAAGAAGAAATAAAATCCTTATATGAAAATCATACTTTTGATTTGGTAAAGCTTCCTAAGGGTAAGAGACCACTCAAGAACAAATGGGTATACAGATTAAAGGAGGATGAGAGCGGCTTAAAACCTAAGTACAAAGCAAGATTAGTTGTGAAGGGCTTTGGTCAGAAGAAAGGTATAGATTTTGATGAAATTTTTGCTCCGGTTGTGAAAATGTCATCTCTTCGGATTATATTGGGTTTGGCAGCTAGTATGGACCTTGAGATTGAACAACTTGATGTGAAGACAGCCTTCTTGCATGGAGACCTAGAGGAAGAAATTTATATGGAGCAACCTGAGGGGTTTAAAACTAAGGGCAAAGAACATCTTATTTGCAAGTTGAAGAAAAGCTTATATGGGCTTAAACAAGCACCAAGACAATGGTATAAAAGGTTCGATTCTTTCATGATGGGCCACGACTACAAGAGGACAAAATCCGATCATTGTGTCTATATGCAAAGGTTTAGTGATGGTAATTTTATCATTCTATTGCTTTATGTAGATGATATGTTGATTATTGGCCGTGATACTAACAAAATTGATAGGTTGAAGAAAGACTTAAGCAAGTCGTTTGCCATGAAAGATATGGGGCCCGTAAAGCAAATGCTTGGCATGAGAATTTCTCGTGATAGAAAGATCAAGAAGCTTTGGCTATCACAAGAAAAGTATATTGAAAGGATGCTCGAGCGGTTTAATATGGAAAAGGCTAAACCGATTTCCTCTCCACTTGCAAATCATTTCAAACTCACAAACAAGCAATGTCCTACAAATGAAAGGGAGAAAGAGGAGATGCAAAATGTACCCTATGCTTCAGCAGTAGGAAGTTTGATGTATGCCATGGTGTGTACAAGACCAGACATAGCATATGCAGTTGGTGTTGTGAGCAGATTTCTCTCGAATCCTGGCAAAGAACATTGGGCTGCAGTCAAATGGATACTTAGATACCTTAGAGGTACTTCCAAAGCTTGCTTATGCTTTGGAAATGGAAAAACTATGCTAGAAGGATTCACAGATGCAGATATGGCTGGTGATATTGATACTCGAAAGTCTACATCGGGATACATGATGACTTTTGCAGGGGGAGCTGTTTCATGGCAGTCCAAATTGCAGAAATGTGTTGCTTTGTCCACTACAGAGGCCGAATATATTGCGGTGACAGAGGCATGTAAGGAAATGTTGTGGATGAAAAGATTCCTCCAAGAATTGGGCTTGAAACAAGAAAAGTATACTCTCTTTTGTGATAATCAGAGTGCCATTCATCTTAGCAAGAATCCCAGCTTTCATTCAAGGTCGAAGCACATTGATGTGAGGTATCATTGGATTCGGGATGTGTTGGAAGAAAAGCTTTTGCATCTAGAGAAAATCCATACCGATGAGAATGGGTCGGATATGATGACTAAAATTTTGCTTAAGAAGAAGCATGATATTTGTATGCTTAAGGCAAGCTTGGTGGAGCCTCTCACATAAGATGGGAGGGGGAGAATTGTTGGCCGAGTCCCACCTTATATGAGGTGGGACCCAGCAATTTAAATAAAAAAAAAAGAAAAAAAAAGGAAACAAAAAGAGGGAAAAGAGGGGTTAGGGTTAATTATTCTATTAGAGGGTGGATGAGAAGAAAACAAAAGAGGGTAGCCGTCTTGGGAGAAGTGCTTGTGGAATCCATCTCAAGGAGGAGGTGAAGATCTTATTCAAGGCATTTCAAGAGGAAGAAGAACCTTGTGCAAACCTACACTCGGTGAGATTGTTCTCATTTTATTATTGGAGCCTAAACTCTTTTCATATAAACTCTTTGTTTGTGATCCAAGGAAGAGATCCTTGATGTATGTGATCCTCTAGCTTAGCCTAGAGAAGATACTTTGTAAGCCCATTATTGTTGATAGTGGAGGTTTGTGGTGGACTTAGGTCCGGTGGTTTTTTCCCTCATATTGGAGGGTTTTCCACCTAAAAATTCTTGTCTCTTTCTTGTGGTTTGTTTTTGGTGGTTCTTACATTGATTAATTATTGTGGTATTCTCATTCTACTCACACAAAGATAGGAAAGTTTTCATCTAGTAAAGAGGTCTTTCCTAACAATATATATGTGCATGTATGTATATATATATATATATAAATATATGTATATGTATATGTGCATAAGTATGCATGCATGTATGTTATGTGCATAGGAACACAACCATAGCATGCCCATGTCAAACATATAAAATATGAGGTTGGCTCGGTGATCCAGCAGTGCGCTGCTTGTGTCAAGGCATTCTTCACAGCTGGACGGTGACCATTATAATAATAGAGTCGGCCCCTGGAGATTGTAACATCTATTTTCCCGAAATACCCCGTCGCATGTGTGTACGTGTCAGCGCTGCCGGTTCGATCAGACCCCCAAATTGTGCACGGGCTCGAATCATCTATGATCGCTTCCACCTGCCGTCTCAAACTCTCAATCTTAGAAGAATACCACCAAAATCTTGTCTTGTGATTAAATAGAAAAAAAATTACATAATGCACACGCATCTTTAAAAGCCATCACATCTCCGTATGTATTTTTGAGAAGCTGTATCCACATATAAATAAGCTCGTATTTTGCTCATTAACTTCTTTTCTTTTTATTATGTAAGAAGGCACAAATCCATTCAGGAGTGCATAAGCTTCTAGAAAAAGAGATTTTTTATATAAACTAAGTAGTAAATAGTAACCTTTTTAGTAGCAAGAGTTTATATGAGTATCTTACTCTTTAAAAAAAACGATCATGAAGAAAAAAATATTTTTAAAGACAAATTGAAAATAAAAAGATTGCATTTTTTAAGACATTATCTTTTAAATAATAAATTTTATAGCAAAGTTTACTTTTCATAAAAAGTGACAAAAAGGAAATAAAATGTTTTAAAAATAATAAAAATGAAAGAGTATCGATAGGAGAACACCGGGTAGGAAGAGGAAAAATGCCGAACAAGTTTTGTCTTATTTAAGTAAAACTATTTCATAAAATAAATAAATTATTTGCTTATATGTTTATTTTTAAGCTTACATGATTTAAGTTTACACAACTATAACCAATAAAAAGGTGCACATGCATAGTTTAAGGAACTCATGATAATTAGTATATGTATTAGAATTCTTTTAAGAGGCTTTATGCAAATAGGATATTTTTTTAGAATAGTAGATGATAAATCCTACGCACTAAAAAGATCATTAAAATCCAAATAACAAAAAGAACAATCAAAAATAATAACCATCTTCTTTCTTCAAAATAAATAAATAAGTAAAGACGGTCTTGAAAGGAATTATAGTAAGAGTAGATATGCATATCTTGATTCAATGCACCTTTCCCTCGAACAAAAATCCTCTAGTGTGTGCACTAGAGCATATTGTATAGAGAAGGCTTCCTATTTTGCAATGTTTCCTATATCGCCCATTTTAAAGAGAAAACTCAAGAATTAAGTCAGGATAAGATTCCTACTACTAAGTACTAACGTAGTCCACCAGCCCCATGAGTTAGAAAAAAAAAAAATCACGCTCGTGGATAGAGGTCCTCCGTCTATATCTTCTCTTCTTCCTTGCTAAGCCTCTTTATATCCATCCTCTTTCTCATCAAGCTATCTCTCTCATTTGTAAAACCTTTTTTCTCCTTCTAACTCTATTTCTCTGACTCCAAATTCCTCCCTCTTTTTCAAGATCAAAGAAACCTATAACATATATCAGCAAATCGATCAGTGTGTATTACTTAGCCATATAATTTATATTGGTGAACGCTATAGTCTAAAAACTATGTATCGATTTATCTAATGGTGTGTGTTAGGATACTAGATGACTATTTTGCTAGGTGTATATCACTTGGCCATGTAGTATGTACTGATGAACACCATATTTTAAAAATCATGTATCACTTTAATTGGAGGCGTGTATTGGAACATTGGATAACTAATTTGTTAAATGTATGTCACCTAGCCATGTACTATATCTTAGCAAACACTATGTTCTGAAAACTGTGTATTAATTGATCTAGAAGTCATCGCTGAGTATGTATCAAAGAAACTTACAATATGTATCTAAAAGCCAATGAGTGTATATCACCTAGCCATGTATTGTGTATTGATAGATACCATATTCTAAAAATTATGTATCGATTTATCTAGAGGTATATATTGGGATACTGAATGACTATTTTGCTAAATGTATATTACTTGGCCTGTAGTGTGTATTGGCTAATACTATATTCTAGAAACTATATATCAATTTATCTAAAAATGTGTATTGGAATACTGAATGACTATTTTGCTAGGTGTCTATTATCCATTCATATAGTGTGCACTAATAAATATGATATTCTGAAAATTTATATCAGTTATATGAAAGTATCTATTAGAATGCTAGATAACTATTTTATAAGGTGTATATTATTTGGTTCGGTGGATACCATATTTTGGATGTCTTCTTGGAAAATAAGATTTGTAGAAGGAGAAAAAACAATTGGGGACGAGAAAAAAGTCCGACGGGGACACGAGATCTTTCTTTACGTACGTGATTTTTTTTTTTAAGTCACCAAGTTGACGGATTCTGTTAGTAAGAGGAATCCTTCGAGGAAATATGGCAAAATAAAAAGGCTGCATCGTTAGATTTTCTATAGTGCATGCACCGGGAGGATTTTATTCCTCTCCATCTCCCCGATCCGTGTTCTGGTTTTATCTATACGTCAAGAAAGAGAGAAAGAACAGCACAGGAGGGAGGAGAAACCCAAAAAGATTCCGAAACCGGAAGGCAATTCCAATTCCCAGCTGTGAACAAAAGGGACAACAAAAAGCCTCTTCCCTCAGTAGAGGAATCCTCCCATCGATCTCTCCTCGCCTCCCCCTTCGCGCCAGCTTTCGCCTTTCCCAACTGCCCCTCCTCCCAAGCTCCTCCAATGGCAGCCTCTTGAAGCCGACACAGGCCTCATCTTGTGCGTCGAAGCGTTTCTTTGGTTCTTGAGGCCGTTGGCGGAGATGGGGGTTCGTTTTTCTTGATTTTTTTTTATTGGATTTTGGTGGGAAGTTGGGATTTTGATACGGTCTCTAGGTGTTTTCTGGGGTTTTTCTATCAACTAAAGGATCTGCTGGGGTGTTGGAATTTGTGGAGACGAAGGGTAACATCACCTTTAAAGGTGGAGTCTTGATGGAAAAACGTGGGAGAGCTTTGGGAGTTGTTGTTTGAGAAATAATTAGTGGTGATGGAGTGAGCTTAGTCATTAAGTGTCTGTAATTGGTGGAAAAAAAAAAAACAAGGATGGTAGGAAAAGGTCAAGAATTTTGAGATTTAATGGCTCTTGATGCCATGCAAATATTGGAAAGGATTGGTGGAGAAGAAAGAAAGCAGTACTTTATACAGAATTTATCTCCGACGATCATGAATTTGACTGGCTTGGTCATTTATGATGATGTTTAAATCTGATCTGAAGATGGTAAAATTAAAGGATATCAGCATCAACTTGGATTCAGTTGGTTCTTAATTTCAGGTCGACCTTCCTATATTTCCTTCCATGCTTTTCTCTTCCATCATGTTTTTATTTCAGAATAACTTGGTCAAGCTACCCTAAATTAAACAACACAAGTAGGTGAATTGGAGCTGGTTCTTGTAGTTTGATGAGTAAAATGGGATGGTCTACAGCTTGTCATAATGTAGCTTAAGCTATGGTGTCAATGAGACCTGACCTCAGAAAATTTTCAATCAGGCCACAGATGGCATGGGGTCCAAATCAATGCACTGTAGAAATATGAAAAAGCTACATATGCCTACAGCTTAATATTTTATTTTTTAATCTGTGAAATCTTTTTCTTTTGCTAGCTGAAATATTCACCTGCGTTTTCTTGTTCCCTGTGAGTGGCATGCTTGTCTCTCACATCCTATGAAAGTTAGTTGTTTTTTTTTCTATATATATATATATATATATATATATATTTGTGTGGTTCAATCAAGATGAGCATTCAAGCTACCAGCTATTGTACAGTGATGCGTGCATAACTGCTCTCTTTTCTTTTGCTATTTACTTCTCATGTCAGGACCTGATGGTTTGGTTTTATCATCATGTGCCTTGTCCAGGTTTTGGATACATGTTGGTTCACCTCCAATTTCCGAGTTAATTTCATTTAGGTAGAGCAGGGGACAGTACTCATCTAGCATGGCAAAGAGATCTCGCAGAAGACCTGCACGGGCCAAGAAGGATCATGCTGGCTGCATATGGGGTTTGATTAGGATGCTTGATTTCCGCCATGGGCATTTAACTCGAAAATTACTTCGAGATAGGAAGCATGGGACTGGTAGACATGCAGGTAAGACTTTCCTGATATTGTGTCAATCTACTGATACTGGCTGTTTTGTTAATCTTCTTATTGAATTGTTTGGTTTGTCTCTGTCGGCTATTTATTTATTTTTGCACCACCATAAGTGATTAATAAATGAAGATTGTGCTAAAAATGCCCTTCATTTGGCAATGCATCTAATTCAGAGACTTCTGCTACTTGATCAATATGCTGCTATACCTAAGTACCAATGCTTAATGCCCTTATTTGTAACTATGACCGAGCAAGTCACAATACAAGCTCAAAAATGTCTGCTCTTTTATAATTTTGTGCTATATTATCTATGCAGGCACTGGATATTCAAGGAGTACACTTAATTTATTGGGCAATTATGAGGAAAAGCATAAAGATGTTGATGTAAGTCTAGCTATTTTCTTTCTGAAATAGAAATAAATGCATATGAAATGTTTTTTTTTTTTTTGTTGCACATGTTTGCAATATCAAAGTTTAATATATCATTTTTGTGGTCCTTAATGGTGATGTGATAAATATGGACATATATATATATTCTCATTCAAAGCCCACAAAATATTATATTTTGTTTTGTGTGACTTGGTAGTATGTTTCAGGTTGGGATGTCCGAACTACAACGGATATCCCAGAAAAAAAGAAATAACAAATAAAAAGATACAATATCTTGCCATTTTTTTCCATATAGCTGTATCTGGTGTTACTTTAAGCATTTAACTCCGATCAATTGTTATGCTGTAAAAGCCAATCAATACTGCTTTGCCATGATTTTATCATATAGTTAAATTAGAATTCTTTAGGCAGTTGGTCTAAGCATGAATTCCTCCAGTTGAACTCAAAAGAGAAATTCTTGGACATTTCAAATTTCTTTCATCTGGCTGTTGTTGAAAGGTATTTTGTTGATCAAATTCAGTGAGTGGATCATACTAGTTCTGTACTAAACAGAAAGCAAGAGGATGAAATGGAAGAGTATGGATTATCACCTCTGCTACCAATGTTCAATTGTTTCCACTGTCTCTTGGAAAATAATTTCAATAGATTAGCATTTGCGAAGCTTCTGTCCTATTCCTAAAAGTCTGAGATTACTCCATCATGCATCTAGAGAAGTCTCTAAACAAGTATTTTGAAGTTAGTCTGGTAGCAATTGCTCATGAGAAAAAGGCAAAAATTATAAGGCAGGCTTGCAAGTTGTGACCAAAAGAGAGAATTTTGAAACTTCCAAAGTCTGCAAACATTTGACAATTCCTTTTCCTACAAGTTGCATCTTGATTTTCATCAGTTTTCTTCTTTCCTTTCTGACCCTGTCGAAGCTTGAACAATTCCAACACTGTGGAACATACTATCCAAGTACTCCTTTATCACTGAGCGGTCATATGGGGGCCTTAGCTGGTGATCCGGGCCGTTTCCCTCTCGACGATGAAGCTTATCCCCCATCGTCTCACTGGCCAACCTTGACCCCATTTACAAAATAATGCTTCACACGTTGCTATACCTATCAAAACTTTAGCCATGATTAATCACAAGTTTGAAGCAGTGATATCTTGTGCATTTCATTGCGAGATGATTGATGGTTTAAATCCAGTATCTTTTTTCAGGATATCAATGAAGAGGTAGCAGGAAGGTTTAGTTTGGATATGGTAAGTGTCAAAACACTCATGGAAGAAGAGATATCAAGAGAAAATTCATCAAATAAGATATATGCTGAAGTTGAACATGCAAGATGTGATTTGAAATCCCAGTTTCATCTCAAGGATAATCACAAGCAAATAAGTAAGAACTCTAAGACAACATGTGATCTTCATGCCAATGATTTAAGAACTTTCACAAGCTTGGACCCTTGTTGGTCTAATTATCCAAATCTGATGGGGAAGTCTTCTATCGATCTCAAACTGCCTGCACTGATGGCAGAGTACCATGTAGACAACTGTCGATGCCAAGAAAAGCAAGTGGATTGTAAGACTAGGACAAATTCAAGTACTGCCCTGAAACATATAAGTCATAGCAACTATAGCCATCTTTATAATTATGAGCATCCAGAGCTTGCTCAAAAGCACTCTATTCTTCAAAGGACACTGCACAATGAAGCTGAGACTTTGAAAAGTCAGAAGTTAGCTGACATAAAACAGCTAAATGGTAATGGAGTAGTCCGTGAATCTAAAGAGTTCATTGATGCATTGGAAACATTAAATTCAAATAAAGAGCTTCTTTTAAAGCTTCTTCAAGATCCAGATTCAATTCTGTTGAAGCACATCCAAGACTTCCAAAACTCTCAGGCTGGTAAACTGGCAACACTGGAATCATCAAAGAATTTTGAAGGAGGCAAATTGATAGGAGAAGAGGTTAAAAGCTCAGGCCAATGTGATCAATCCACCAGTCATAAGCACTTGAATAACCAAATCAGACATTATCCTGTTATTAGAAAAATGGAAGAGTCAAACAGCACAAATCTGTCAAAGGAGGGTGGTGGTAATTCCAAGGTGTTAGATAAAATAGTAGTTTTAAAACCCAGTCCAGCAAGAATTCAGAACTTCTTAGATATGAGTAGTTCCAACTCTTCACCTCCATCACATCAAAGCTTACAACATCAGAAAGACACTGGAAGAGTTTCATCCCATTTTTCTCTAAAAGAAATCAGGAGGAGGTTGAGACATGCTATAGGTGAGGGAAGAAAGGAGCAACATCCAATCACTACCGATGGTGTTCTTCATAAAATTCCATATGGATTTCATGACTCAGGAGATAAACGGATTGCTAGGGAGAGTGCAGGCATCAATTTGCCAAGTAAAACTTCTCCAAGAACAGAACATACTCAACCCACAGTTTTTGCAATCAGAAGACATGATAGAGCCAAGCCAAGAGCAAGCCAACCTAACATCAAGGATGAGTTCATTTCAACAAGGACCACTCATCACAGAAGACTGAACTCAGCAGCTGTTGCTCAATCGCCAAATAGGGAATCGGTCCTTAAAGAGGAGACCAAGAAACACCTTTCAGAGATGATATATAGTGTGGAAAAAGATCAAGTTTGGACAACCCGAGAGGTCTCGAAAACCTTGGGAAGAATACTTTCACTGCCAGGAGATAACTTGTTATCTCCTAGATTGGCCCCTGGAAGAGACAAGGAGCCTGACTTGTTATCTCAGCAGATGGGATTGTCTTCTATGCAGCAACTAATACAAGAACATGATACCAACCTGTCGAGCCCATCAAGCCAGAATTTAGAAACTCCACCATCTACACCACTAATTGATGCTGAATGGCAGGCTGGAGAAGAATTGAATCCAGAGGGTATGTTTTTCATATTATATAAAGTTTCATCCAATATCATTTTTCATAGGTCATGATTTATGAGCTGTTGAAGCCTTATCTAGGTACTATGGAGAATGTGGAAATAACAGATAGCATATGCATGGAAGAAAGCAGGCATTTGGATGTCTCCTCGGAATCTGATGACACTAAGTTCAGTGTAATGAGTGAAGGTTGCAACAAAGAAATATCTTATATGCAGCCAGGATTGGTAAGTGGTTAATTATAAAAGTTACATAAATTTGTGGATGTTGATCCTGTTATTCTTTTTCTTTCTTTTCTTTTTTGTTTTTAACATTAATTTTCTTGTTTGCTCAAGTATAAGTTTACATGCTCTAATTTCTGTTTTTCCAGGAGCCACATGAAGAGATGCAACAACCGGTGAACCTATCTGTTTCAGTCTCACCAGGCTCCTTACCCATACATGAACTAGAATTACCTCAATGCATCATAGAAAATCCAGAGCACCCAAGTCCAGCATCTGTTCTTGAACCCTTCTTTTCAGATGCTATTATTAGCCCTCAGAGTGCAACAACTGAACCAAGTGGGAAGCAATAATATTTAATTTGTTTTCCTTTATCTTTTATTTAAACAATTGCCATACTAATACATGGAACTTATGCAGATGAGCTTCCTCTACGGCCCCAAATCAATCACGCAGTGGTTGTAACCTCGTCAGTTTCAGCAGTCAACTTAAGAACCTTTGAGGATGAAAAGATAGCTAATTTCAAATATGTAAGAACTGTGTTGGAAGCCTCAGGGTTAAGCTGTGACCAATTTCTAGAGTGGTGGTTTTCATCAGAACAACTGCTTGATCCATCCTTGTTTGATGAAGTGGAGGTGATACATAGTCTAATGCCAGATAATCCCAAGCTTATTTTTGATTGTATCAGTGAAGTTCTTGTGGAGATCCATGAGAGAATTTTTAGTGGCAGCCCTTGGATGTCTTTCATCAAACCATGTGTCCGGCCATTCCCAGTAGGAGGAAAATTCATCCAAGAAGTGTACAAAGGCATTGATCGGCATCTCCAATTGCAGATTCCATGCACATTAGAGCAGATAGTTGAAAAATATATGAATGCTGGAGCTTGGATGAACCTCCGGCTTGAAATTGAAAGCATTGCCATTGAAATAGGAAATGCCATCCTAGAAGATTTGATGGAAGAAATTGTTGTAGTCTCTTTGGTCTACTAGGGATTCGTTTCATTATGTTTGAAGGACAATGAACAAGTGCAGTCAGAGCTAAAATACTGGCAAGGCTTTCCAAATGTAAACTCCTATGGAAATGACTCCATTGTAGTCTAAGTTCTTAGGTGGCTGTACTGGTTTCTGATCCCTGACGTAAGGACGCCAGTTCCTTCACGGTTTGGGGGTGTTTCTCACCATTCTACAGATTTTACGAGCTTAGGATTCAGCTGGCTGAGTATGTATTAGTTGGTCTTTATTTGTCCGATCCTTCGAGTTGCTTATATTGTTTTTGCCATCACCTATGTTGCAGAATAGCAAAAAGAAAGGGATTTCATTTTATAGATGTTGTTCAGAGCTTCCTGAAACTTGGAAAAGGTGTTAGTCATGTGCTGAGAATCTTCCAATGAAGAATGCTAATGTTCATCTGTTTTTTCTTGCATACTAGTGTAAAGTTTGTTCTCCTAAAGATTGAGAACTGAGTTAGCAACCATCCTAAATAACTGTGATCTGCTAATGTTTTCTTTCTGCCGCTGCTCAATTTCTGTCAAATGGCTTTTCAGAACAGGAAAGGATCATCCATGGAAAATTTGCACGCACCATGCGAGTTCTGATGCATTGGTTGATAACTATCAAATTGATTCCATGCAACGCTGCACATACTATTAACAAAATGGCATTAGCATGGACTGCAGCAACGTGAAATCCTACTGTCAGCTGCATCTGCCTATGTAATTCACAATCTGGAGTGGAAATGTCTTTTTTTCTATTTTTGAAAATCTCCAGAGAGCAGATTAGGCATGGAATCTTCAATGCAACTCCTGTCAAATTATATTCATGTCCATGCTTATAAAATGCTGCAAAAGTCATTTAGTCTTATTTGTCTGTCCTGCAAACGATAGATCTTTACAACCAAATCAAATTTGGGCAGCCCTGTCAAACCACACCGACCTCAAATGGCCAGTCATAGAACTAAGGATTGCATTCTTCACGGACCATGGATAAAATTATATGCATTGGAAATAATGCAAGAATCATTTTACCAAATTAATAAACCAAAGACTAAGCCAACCCCCTCTAGTTAAATAGTAGCTTCAATGAAAAGATGCAGGTCAAAATGGAATGTTAGGGTGCAATTGCATATCAGGATAGGATTTTAACTTGCCTCTTTATAAATCAAGGACCAAGCAACTCAAGGGCCCTGTACTTCAGCTTATGCATTTACCCTGTACCCTGATCAGTGTGTGTGTGTGTGTGTGTGTGTGTGTGTTTGCGTGTGTACAACTGCTGACTTATATTAGGAAGGATGCTTCATGGAATCAAAGATTTAAAATTAAGAACACAGCATTCCTTCCTGACACTTTTTTTAAATTTACAGGCTGGATCTACTTTGACCAATCAGCCAAAGTCCTACACCTTTGCAATACACACTACAAATAAAATAGTATGTACATGATCCTCAGTCTTAAAAGCTTGCAGCCCTCATTCTGCACGCCGAGTTTGGCATCATTGAAAACACTTAAAGATTCTTCTGCACATCAGAATCTTGGTGGCCTCTTCTTCAGTCATGTTGATGTTTTTCAATAATATTTCTATGAAAATTGCTGCTGTTGAAGATATATGCCTCTAGAATGCCGTTGACCTCAGATGAAACGAATGAAATCTGTCCATTGAAAACATTGGACATCAGAAACAAATGAGATCACAAATTAAGGAGATGAAGTACGAATTTATAATAAATTACAAAATTTTATGATTGAGTAAAATGGAAAAGTATTGACAACAGTTGACAAAGGCATTTCCCAAATGAGCTTACAATAAGATTGTAGAGATTAAAACATAAAAGATATCTTATGCATATCAACAATGCAGTCAACAAGCTAGGGCGCTTCAGCCAAACCATCAAACATGAAAATTGTAACCCAGCTATTAACTGTTCCACAGTGGTACAACCAGAGTTTTTTGCAAGCTTGAATATAGTAATGTCTTTAGTAAATGACACTCCATATATGCAGATAAAGTTCATCTAAGCAGCTACAGAACATCTCGGATCAAAGAATTCAATATAGCAAGTTATCAACGGCAGTATGGACAGTCGAGTATAACTCGAGGTTCATAAATGATAAACGATGTCATGCTAGAAGGTAGAACTCACCTCATCAGCAGAGAGTAATAGGAACCAGCTTCCAAAAGATAGCCTTATATGATTTAACATCTAGTGATAATATACAGTTTAGACGCACCTCAAATATCTAGACCTGAACAAATCAACATTTCATTTACTCTTCTTTGTTGACTGTAAAGACAAGGTTGGAGGCATTGCCCTCTTCTTGGCAAAAGCATTTGTTCTGCTTTCAGGCTCATCAGTGTCCTCTTCACTAGGTCCACTTTCCTCAACAGGGTTTGTCTTTTCTAGATTTTTGGAAGCTTGTCTCTTTTTAGCATTTAACTTTCCAAGCAATTTTCTTTCTACAGGATCAGTTGAAGCCACTACTGTTGCATGTGGTGTGACCCTGGCTCCCAGACCCAGCCTTCAGAAGGATCCATGAAACAACATCAATTCCACAAGAAAACATTCCCAAAAAATTCATATGCTTAAATGCAAGAATAGTAAGAGAGAACCTTGAAGGTCGACCTTCAAATTCCCGTCCATTAGGTTCACCTGTTGCCGATGCACTCATATTATTTACCCAAGCTTCAGCCTGCAAAAACCATGTTCCAACATGTGCAGAATACATCACTTAGAAATTTCTTACTCAAGCGGCACATAATTACAAACTAAAAATTATTACTACTCTATTTTTCCTTGATATATGCGTGTGTGAAGTTTGCTTGCGCTATTATAACTTATAAGCAACATTTTTCTCATTTTGTTGACATCAAACATCATTCTTGTTCCCTTGGGACCAAGGAAAGCTTCTAGCATAATTCTACAGCTTATGAACCTCCCATGGAACTGAAAACATACCAAGCTTGCTAAAATGAAATTTCTTTACCTGTAATTGCACACAACAATTGATGTTCCTAGAATAAGGGCTTGTGCCAGCATAATAATAGCATGAGTATGGCCCTTCTTGGCAAAGTAACATCTCACAAAAATTTCTCTCTTTCGTATATCTGCTTTTCTCGCTAATTTAAGGGTTCTCATTCAACAGATACACCAATACATTAATTGGCTAGATAAAATTACTTTTTAGCACATTTACTACCAATATAGTTATTTGTTAAGATAGGCAAACTGATTATGCACAAGAATCGGATTTCAAAGAAAATCCTTACAAAATTTAAGAACCTCCTAAAGAACTGTCATGTTGCATCTTTGAAGGTGACTGAGTTTCTAGTTTCTGCAAACAATCAAAGAGTGTGCATGATGCTTTCCCGTTATTTGCAACACTTTTAAAAGTGAAAAAATGCACCACATGTCAACAAAGAAAATTAAAACCCTCTTAATCAAACAAATCAGCCCCTTCAACTTTCCTCCTACAAATATGAATTTGATAATGTGGTTGCAAATGATCCCAGGAACCTCCTTCTGCTAATTAGTTTTCTCCTACCAGAGGTCCTTGACAGGAAATACATAATACTTAACATCCCAGCTTCACTTAGAATCTTAGTCCATCTTTTCCCCCTTTGAGACCCACACCAATGCCATATAATTTTTTTAGGTTCTTCAGCATCGCTAAATGTGTAACAGGTAAGTCTTTGAGCCGTAACAATTCGCATCGGTTCTCAATAAAGAGATTGCAATACCCTCGAGTGGTCATCCACCTACATCCAAGATTAGTGTTTCACCCCTCAACCAATTGCGAAACAACTTCGCAACTATAAATTGGGAAGTGGTGTAGAGGCTTAAAGGGTGAGAAAACCATTCATCATGAACAACAAAGAAGTCATAGTAGACAAATATAGACCATGAATCAGTATCAAATCAAAAGGAGGGGAAAAAATTCAATGCCAGATATCTTATTGCAGCACCAGTCCCTGGAATTGAAGCAGCATCGGTGTAAAGATATGATCTTTAGCTATCAAACCGAGCAAGAAGAAAGATTCGATTAAATTTAAGCTTAGGGTTCTTACTAATTTCAACGCCTTGTTTAGCTTCACCACTCTCGGCACCACTTTCGTCTTCGCTTCCGTAGACATCGGCCCAGAACTTGAATCAGATCACGGAAGTAACAGAACTACAAGCAAAACCCTAGAGTATCCAAGAGAGGATTTCAACGAAATTTACGTCAAAACGCCTAAAACATTAGAAAACAATTTGTAGAGAGAAACCCTAACCTCTCGGTTTGCGAGGTGCAATTTGGGCGAGTCCTCTAAGACGTGCCCCGTCTGTCGGTTTTGGAATCTTAAAGCATTTTCGAGGGCTCCGAATATGATTACAGCCTAAACACTAAAAACTATAGTTTTTGGAAGAAGCACCAGCCTAAACTAATAAACCTTATGATATCAATAAACCCTCCATAGAAGTTTTATCCACGAGGAGATGTTTTTAATTAAAAAATCTAATGATTTAAAATTAAAAAAAATACGACAAAGTTTGCCTCTTTTAGAGTAGCCAGAAAATTTTAATAAAGTCGGCAAAAACTGAAGTTGGATCTCAAGTTCAATCCAAGCCAACTCGATCAGATTGAATGGAATCTGTAGTTGGTCAACCCAATCTCACTGTTTCCACCAAATGAAGGGGGGTTGATTGGGTGGCTGTTTAATAGGGGCTCATAGAATGGAAGATGTGAAAATTGCTGCTAATTCCAATCTAAATAGAGTTGCTGGAAAATATAGGGATTTATTGAAAAAATTAAAAGTTTAATCCCAGTCACTTATCGATCTATGTAAAATTCTACTGTGGAATTGCTATTTCTATGTTTAGTAAGAGTTGTCAATATTATCTTGATTTCTTGTAAAGCCTTGGCTCTAATGGTTCAGTACTTTCAGTCCATAGTTGCACTCGTTTGGTTCCAATTGAGAAGTGTGACATCCATGTACTGTTATTTTATGTAACTCAAACAGTGATCCACCAACATCTAATGCAGGCACGCTGTTCTTGAAATCTCTAAGATAGCATCAAGAATGGAGGTTGAGGGACATTTTTTATCCTTATTTTTATATGAGTTGCACCTGATAATTTTCCTTTCTGAAGCTTTAACCTGTCAATTGCTTGTCCTTTCTCCTCATAGTACTCTCCCCTGAGGTATATAACTAGTATGGCTTAGAGAATGTTTCTTTTCATTGCCATCTCTAATGTTGATTTTTTTAGTTATAGTCGCTCTTCAGTTTTGTTTTTGGGGGTGCGTGAGCATACTAATGAAATAAATGCAAGGTGAAAACAAAAGCACCAATCCATCTTATTCAAAATCTTGGAGGCACAACAGAAAATATGGCATATCAAAGATATCAATAGATTCAACAATCCTAAGGTAGGAGACCAGCAATAGTAGGAAAAACTCCATCGCTGGCTCACCATGAATTCACTTGTAGGCTCCTTATCAAGCTGAATGATAGGAACTGATGGGAGGCAAAATGGATCGTCCTGCTCTAGCGTGGAACCACCCAATTCCTGCCAAGCAAATCTCAGAGCCGAGCAGGCCGGGCCTCAATCTTGCTGAGAGCCAGGCCGACCTCGAACCTCGCCAAAGGCCGAGCCGATCTCGACCAGAAGCCAGGCCGACCTCAGCCCCCGCCGAAGGCCGAGCCGACCTCGTCCGCAGCCACACCCGCGCGCGCGCCCACGCCCGCACATGTGACCGAACATTCCAGCCTAACCAGCCGCTTTCCACAAACCATTGCTTGCTAGGCACACCATGACATGCCAACCAAGGGCCATGCCTTGCTGCCAAGGGCCATACCCTGCCACACCTGCCAAGAGCCATACCCTGCCACACCAGCCAACACCACGCCATGCAAAAGGATTGCCCAAACCGTGTGCCTCAAGCAAGCTCTGGCCTTCGCCACACGCCACCTGGCCAAGACCATCTTCTCTCATGATGAGGATGGACTATACCTTAGCCATCTGGACACTCTTGTGAGGACTATAAATAAGCCATATCAAAAACACTCCAAAAATTTTTTTCCAACAAAGGTTGGATCAACTCTAACTTAGCCATTAGGGGGCCTTCGCCGAAATCTCCGGCTAAAACTTTGTGCAGGTACCTTGGAGAGCAGGAGGTGGCCCTCTTTCTCCATCCCAGTCAACGTCTTCTTGGCTTCCTCTAGCGTGGTCACCCTCGGGCCAAATTTCAACACCAACAGGAACATACATGACACACAACATACACAAATGCACATACATGCATACTACTATATTGAAGTCTAAAGGCTGTTTAGATAACAACCACGTGACGGTTCCAAGAACAAAGTAACAAAGAGACGCTCTAACCTTGGTAATGAAATGGTCAACCATTCAGGTCTAACTTAACGGGACAAGTGTGGAGGCCACTAAATGGAATAAAGTATTAGATAGGACTACTTACATCATGTTCCTAGCAAGGATAAAGATCAGCTAAGATGATGTCATTTAGTCGGATTTAATAAAGCTAAAAGGTAATTAAAAAAATAAATATAGTCCCATCAAGTCAACATATGGCTCCACATAAGAAGGCCAAGTGGCATCTAAGAAGAGTTGATCAAACCAAGCCAAGTAACTACTTGAAACACCAGCCAAATTCCAAAGAAAGTGCGAGTATACTGGAAAGGCTGGATATTGATTTAACAATCCTATCAAGTTTTGTGCTGAGATCTCATCGGCCTGATTTAAAGAAAATTCGAGAGCAGGACATGTGAAGATGGTTGTTGAAAAGCTAAGACATGAAAACTAGAGAAAGAATTAATATTGCTTGCCGCAACTGTAATAATAATAAAAAATGACATGTGTCAATATAGGAGATGGATAATTGTCAAATGGATAATAAAGTGATATATAAATACTATGTTGTAATTATGAGAGGGCTCTCTTTTCACCAATCAAATGATTATTTCTTTTTACCTTCTCGTAATCTTTTTTGTTTTTATCTTTTAGTTTGTAGTTTGTAGTTCTTAGCATAACTCTGATGTAGTTACTTCTCCCTTTCTTGAGAAGATGGCATCTCAGTAGCGAAAGCTTTGAAGATAAGACAGTAGAACCCACTACCATCTATCCTTTTTGATTTAGATACCAGTGGCATGCCTGCACATCGATCCAACCCAACCATAGACTTATTCTTCTTACCATTCCATCCCAAGAGAGAAAAAGAGGAGCAACACGTACACTTAATGCATAGTTGAATAGGAGACAAAAATAAAGGCCATATTGAAGGCTCAGATGCAAGGAGGTACATGCACAAGAAGTGAAGAAACTAAGGATCTAAGACAATAACCACTATTGTGTGCACGCAAGAGATCTTTCCTTTATTTTCAGACTACTACCAAGTACTTACGGTCCTCATGTTCTATCCAAATAATTGAAAATGCTTCTGTCCAAGATCCATGGTTCTCATTTTCTGATCAAGAAAAATTTTGATACCAAAGCCGCAAAAATTTAACTAAGTACTGCATTTGTAAGTGTACGAAGCATCACAATTTTAAATTTGTACCCATTTGTCAAACATAGAATCTGGTGTTTATACCCTGTATTGATCATTTACATTCTATAACAAGAGTTGTCATCAATGTATGAAGAAAATAACACCAAATAAAGATCGATTACAATGAACAAAGATACAGACACACATCACTCCTTCCCTTTGAAGTTTTTTAATCTATCAAGAAGAATAGCTTCCCATATACAAGTATAAATCCATCATTGCAACCCATAATTTTGCAAGATGAAGAGGGACATGACTCGCATGTCCTTAGTCAAAATGATCGACACACATTTCAACATCATTCTAAAAATCCTCGAGTATTCCTGACATCATTCCACCTATCTGTAAAAGTAGAACCATAAATAGCTGGAGTCATATTGTCGTCATAGAACCATAAATAGCTGGAGTCATATTGTTGTCACTGTTTAACGATTAATATCACATAAACTTTAAGAATAGAGGGTGATAAGAATCTTCTAAGAGAATATGAGATGATTTATCTTGACAAATTCCACAAGGTGTGAATTTATCTAAAATGGAATAAATACCTGCTTTGAAGATAGTCCTAGTTCCTTAAGATCTTCTATCTGCCCATCAAAACAATCCATCTTATTAAATTGCTCCAATAACAGAGAAAAAGAGAATTAAATTGAAATGGTTTTCTTTTCAATGATAATGGTTTTCACTGTGCTTACTTCCTTAAAGGGTTCTGGAGTTTCCTCGCGAAGTTGAAGTATGTAGGTAGCTCTCTTCTCTCCAATTCCCTGAACAAAGAACAGGAATTAGCATATACCAAGCCAAAATTAGGAGCAACAGACAGAAGTACAATCTAAGATCTTGAAACTGACCTTCAATTTTTTAAGTTCCTCTCTGTAAGAAAAAGGAAAAAGAAAAAGAATAGATTAGAGAGAAAAAGAATAGATTAGAGAGACCATGTTTCCTATAAAAAAATCATCTAATGCTAAATAAAAGCGATTAAGGGAATTGCAGATTGTAACCATTTCATCATAATTTGTGTTCATCTGATGGCTTGCAGATCTTATGCAAAAGGGGTGGTTGATAGATGACCTAACTATGTATCCGACAATGCAGCATTGTGAATTTTTTTAATGTAGCTTTCTAGGTTTGCAAATATTAGGTCTTGAAATGTAAAAGAATGAACAAGATGACACTCTCTAACTGTAGTTACATTGATGTTATCCATTTCTTGTTGAAATAATTATCTCAAGTAAACAAGGATAAATTAATTTTCCAAAGATGGTCAAGGTTAATCAGTTCTTAACTTCCATGCAAGAATTGAAATCAATAAAACCTTCGGCAATGTTTTCTTGAAGTGATAAGTTGTGAAAATAGTTAACTAGTCAAACATATACGTGACCCAGACCAAATTGTTAGCAACAACTTATTGTTTTACATGGCAAGAAATACCGAAACAATCCACCATTTCATGCAAAAGAAGGCATTCCTAACATGCTGCCAAATGTTCCGTCTGATCTAGCATCATGTCATGCAAAACGAATGCTAAACCCCAACTTACAAGTGTTAATATAACTAAACCAATTTTTTTGTTGCATCTCCTGGAGAGGATGATTTTTCACTGTATCTAAGAAGATGCTCCATGCAACTACTTGCAACAACCAAACTTGTACTTCCCCACTAAGTATACCCCATGCCTTTTGGACTCCACAATGCAAAAAAAGGATAAGGTTTTGATGTCGTCAATAATAGAGGGTGTTAATCATAGCATCATAAAATTTCATTGTGCAGAGACAACAACAATAGTCATAACAAATCTGGGAACAAATGCATCATAATTTAACCTAATTTTTATAAGGATTTATCACTCTGTTTCTTGCTTAGCAATGCAATAATTTTTGTAGCATCTTTCAGTTCTCATAGTCTCTTATTACAAAAAATATGCCATTATTATCACCTATCACTCTTCATAGTTTTAGCCATGAAACATTATACCACATGAAAATTTTATGTATAATGCGAAAAAAGATATTATAAAAAATTAGACACAGTATGATAAATATTATGGCATTAATCATTAATTTATTTGCCTTGACTACCACATTATATAATTTAATTTGATTAGTTTAGACTCTATAATAAAGACTGAATGACTCATCAGTCAATGTTAATGTTTTGTCAAATATAAATAATTGGACTATTTTTTGTTACAACAAAAACAATTAACCTGTAACGGTTAGCTTGATTTCTATATGATCATTATTTGTTATTTCTCTTTGAGAGGAAGAAAGCAATCATTGCTTACTTATTAGCACTGTTAAGGAAAGATAGACACTCCTGGACCAGCGATTTCTGCAACCATGAATAAGGAAAAAAGTTATGCATAATCAAAATGACAATACTCATTAACAACTTGCCATAAAAAAATGAAAAATACAAAACCTTGAGTCCTGTACTGCGAGTTCTGAAGATGTCTTGTGGAGTACCAGTTTCAAAGTTTGAGTTGCCATCTAGTCTTAAATTGAACGGGACTCCAGGAGTTTTGGGTTCGATATGATCGACACCACCTTGCTTATAATATGATACATCCACTTTTGGTGTTCCAATGCATATCTGTCGAGTACTTAAGAGTTTCAATGAGTTCGATATCTCTCTCAATCTTTCGCTTAATGGTGGAGAGGATTTAGCCATATTGACAAGAGATTCATGGTTCTCCTTCGTAGTGCTTTCTACAAAAATAAAAAAAACAGAAACAAAAAAAAATCTCTTGTAAGAAACTGTCCTCTACCTCTGTAAATATACTTAGAAACTTTGCAGCCATTTGATACATACCTTCTGAATCTGCAGATAATTTTGCACTAATATCAAGTCCAGTCTCACTTTCTCGAATATCATTGTGCTCATTCGGAAAAGAAACATCCTTGGGAGACTGGATAAAAAGTTTAACATAAATTTAAACAGCATCCCTTATGACATAATAATATATCATAATCATATAAAGCTTCTGACTGAGAAAAGAACCAACCTCTGGAATCTTAGATTGTACATCAGGAGCAATGGGTGACACGCAAGTTTCCTGCATAAAATTCTTTCAGAAATTTCCAGCAGTTGAAGACGCATGTAGAAAAGTGCAATGCTCAGTGCATATTTGGAAACTTGAAATAACAAAATAGTATAATATATACCTCACTTTGTGTAGAAGTGTCTCCACATGTAGAATCACTTAAAGCATTCTTCTGGGGAAAAGAAAAATCAATGGGCATGCAATGTTAAACAAAATCTTCTCTCTAACAAGCCGGTTTTATCCATGCTGCACTTAAAAAGCTGGTTTCACAAAACGAAAAAGATATGACTTGACCTCATTTGATGTATCCACATTCATAGAAGCATTTGATAAGATATCATCCTTCATTACAGTTTTATAAATTATTCAATTAAAATATGGATCCTAAAATATAAGAGAACACATACTCTCCAAAAAATTATTTTTGAAAAACATTCTCCATGCAGCATCAAGGTTGTTATAAGTGATGAATTCCAACTCAGTAAAGTTATACCTCTATATAGTTTATTTTTCTCAATAATATAAATCAAAGCAATTTGTTGCACAAAATTTGTTTAAATCAAATTAAAAATAAGCATATAAATACTACTGCAAATTCAATTTTATTGCGGTAAGGTAATTCATTTAATGTGCAGAATTACCATGTCTAAATATCTGCAGATTTTCAGAAAAAAAAAGGCACACCTATTTTTCCGTATGGCATGAAAGAATTAATTTGAGAATTGAGTGGGTCTATTACCTTGATAGATTTGGGGCTAGGACTTGTAGCATTGAACAACTTCCTGAGAACATAGCAAAACCAAAAGTTACTTCTGGATCATGTGAAAGGACAAATTAAATAACTCTAAATGCATACCTTCCTTTTGTTAGAGATGTGCTATTGTTTGTTTTCTTCTCAACTGAGCTAAATAGGGAGGGTCCAGGTTTCTTCATAGATTTGCTCAACGGTTGGGGCCTGTGTGTAGAAGGGTAGCACAGTAAGATACAAATTTTGGACAGCCTTACTATAATGCTAGTTTTCCATTTTTTTAAAAAAATATGAAATAATTGAAAGCCTCACCTTCTCTTAGTCAAAAATGGGGTTCCATTTCGTTTTCTTTCAGTAGAGGCAAACTGAGAAAGTTGATGCTTTTTTACTAAGGTATCTTGTGCTCGACTTCCTCCATTAGAAGGGGAAAACGTCGGGATAAATTTTGAGACACTCTTACTACTGCTCTTGGTTGTGTCATGTCGGTGATGGTTGACCATCTGGCATGACCGAGAAGCCAAGCTGACTGCATTAATAGTATCTTGACATAGAGTTGGGTTCTACATTAAACAAGCAAGTAATCTCATGAGATGAAAACATCTTAGAGGACCACATATATGTGTCCAAATTATTTGGAGCAGCTTAATCCAACAAAAAAATTTATGTAAAGAAAGAACACAAGGTTATAATTATGAACCTCACCACACAAGTAATGAGTACCGCCCCACTTGCTCTGCATATGAAATCTTGCAACAAACGGGTCAATTTGCTTTCTCTGTAGGGAATGTAGGTCCCATTGGCATTCAATGCGTAAATAACATTGAGCAAGGTATAGAGTGACTTGTTGACTTTAGCACTCTCAGCAGGATAAGAGTAAGCATTACTCTTCTGTTTAGTGTCCTCATAACCTGAAAAACAAAAAATCGGCATGGAAATGAAGGAAGCTACTAGAGTAGCAAAGCCTATTATCCATCATGAAAGAATAAAACTGAAGTTATTAAGACAGTTTGCTACCTGCCAAGTCAACAAAATTCATCTTTCCAATAAGGGAATGGTTGGTTTTCTTATCAACAACAGAAACATATATAATCATGCCTCTATGGCTCCTAATCGATGTGTCATTGGCAGATTTCTTTTGAGGTCTCCGTTGGTTGCATGCATTAGTGAATAATTTCTTGAAATCAACAATTGAATTCACAGGGACCTGAAGTAAATTTATGGATACACAGCATGATCATAGACATTTCATAGATCAACTAAGGAGTTGCCAGAAATATAAAGTTCCATGAAGTCCACTGTTATACCTGAGAAAGGCCCTTGAGCTGAATTTTCCGTCCAGCATCTTCAAGAACAAGTACCTCTTGTTCTTTAGGATCCAAGAGATCATAGATGTGATCTTGATACACTTCATAGCATGATATAGCCACTGATCCCCCTACTTCTGTGGCTGACATGAGAATCTCGGAAATTGCCATTGGTGCCAAGCCAGGGTCCTCTTCAGAGCCCTACGTGTCAGTGCACTTAGTTGAATTACAAGAAACAAAGAAAGAGAGAAAGCAAAAACCCTACTTGTAAGACATCAAGCTTTAGAGAGAGATAAAGAACTGAGACCCACCTGAATCATCTGAGTCTTTCCACTTCCCCGAGCACCGTAAGCAATAACGCAGGCATTACGTCCATGAAATATTCCTTGGATAAGAGGCTTGACCTCTCTAGAGAAAATCTCACTGATGCCCTCATCTTGCTTATAGCACCAATCTAACTTGTAAGAGTCTTTGCGACTGCTCCTAAAGAACATAAATAAATAAACTCCATCAAATCACAAAAACCCCTAATCCAAAAAAGCCCTATCAGCTCAATGAACTTAAATGCCATCTATGTCCAAGATTAGCAAATCCAAATACTCAAATTCTTAATTGCTGTGACAATAAAAACAATCAAGAAAACATATTTGAAAAAATTGCGCTCATATCTTGAAAATCCAATTAATAAGAACCAATAAAGAAAACAGATTTAAAGAAGAAAATGTGTTAGTAGGTATAAATTTCTGTCTAATTTGATCGGTCAGATTCACCGATATAGTTAGAGAAGGAAAGATTTCTCTTTTCAAAGCCCCGAGAGCATAAAGCCTACAATATCAAATCAAAACAGTTTACTTCAAAATAATTCCAAAAAAATCAAGAAAAAGGAGAAGAAAGCTATCATGATGAACTGGAAGATAGCCGAACCCAGTAGATTGATCTCCAAAAGAGATTGAGGCGTAGTCTCCATCGCATCTCGTGAGAGAAATCTGAGCGCGACTGGACGAACAAGAAGACTCCCCATCGGAGGCTCCGACAATCTCCGAACTCCGAAAAGATCTGATCCTTCCCACCACCCGGACTCCCCTTCGCGACTGCAACCAAGATTGAGAACCGGAGAACTCCGCACTGCTCTCAGCCGAAGAAGAATCCATGCTTTACGAACTCCGAATCGGAGAAATCGAAGAGAAAAAACAGAAGGAAAACAAGACGATGGGTATTGTTCAAAGAGTTGAGAGCTTTTCTAGGGTTCTTGGCTTCAGAGGAGAGGAATGAAGCCGTTGGGCCGTGGGGCTGGGCTTTTGAAACAAGTGGTTTCTAGTGATCCGCGGAACTGATTAAGATAAGGAATAACGGAGTGCCGGATTCTATTTGATATGTGGAAGGTACCGTCGTCGTGGCGTATAATTGGTGATTGGGATATGTTAAGTGGTTCCGTAGGTGCACGAGATCTTCAGCTTTTGAATTTTGCCGACTCTCCGCTCCAGTCCGCGCCTTGGATGGCAATTGTGATTAAGAAATGGATTAAAGGCGACGCGCTTTGTTAGCAAAAAAGGGAGTGAAGTTAGCCATCTTTTGAAATTCGAGTTGTGCCCGCGAGACCAGTGTGAGCACCAAAAAAAAATCTAGACCAAAGCGGTTCAATATATTTGGAGGCCTAATGCGAACTCAAAGGCCTCAATATAAATGCATTTGGGGCCTCGATGCATAAATAAAAAAATCTAATATTTTTTATAGGTAATAAATACGTTCCAACATAAATGCATTTGGAGCCTTAATGTGTTTATAGCTATAAAGATACATTGTATTTATAACTATAATAAATGCATTTGGGGCTAGGGCCTTAGGCGACTACCTCAGTCGCCTAAAAGTTGAGCCGACCTTGATTATCCGAAGAGGCTTTTTATACAAAGATGATTGGTTTGGTTGATAGGATAGGATGTAATTTCTTCCATCTCCATTGGCCTTCAAATTTGATACTAGTATCACTACAGGGAATTTGATATTTTATATAGAAAAAGACTACAAGCTATTCTATATGAAAATCGATGATTGATTGAGCAATGGTTCAACCCAGCACCCACCATATACACTGACCTTACATTGAAGCCCATGATCGATTGAGCAATGGTCGAGACTGGATTAACAACATGCGACCCAAGTACTAATTCTTAAATAGCTCTTTAGATGGATGTACTGAACAGTGTATTGTTAGATAATCAGTGGCAATACCTTTTTACATATTGATTCCTTAATTTTATAAATTCTATATGTAATTAATTAGGTTTAAGCCATGGCATGCAATTATAATGTTTTTTTATAAAGTAGCATGTTTATCACACCCAGAGAAAAATTCAATATTTATGTTGTGCTTTAAAAAAATGTTGATCAATTTTTCTTGGCTGGCATCCAAAAAATCCAAATTGATAATCTCCCACCAGTTACCTATTGCAATTCACTCTCCACCAATTTCTTTTGCTTAAAAGAAGTAAAAAAAGAAAAAAAAAAAGAAAGAACCAAGCAATTTTTTGATCTAACCTCATTTTTGTATGACTGAGAAAATTTATTGTATTTCTATATAATACAAATATCAACAAAACTACACCTAAAAGACTAACCATTATTTGAAAAAATCTAATAATATAAAAATCACCATCTTTTCACTCTCCAATATCAGGTCTTATCAGGCTTGCCTCCTTTGTTGTATTAAAAAAACCTACTAACTCTATTCAAAATAAAATATTTTTATTTTAAAAAATAGATAAAGATGCTATTATCAAAATTTAACCTCTTTGAATATGCCAATCAACTAAGCTAAATGTTGGTTAGCAAAGAGTTTATGCATTGTTATCAGCAAAGAAGTTTATATATCAGTAAGTTCAAAAAATGCCCCCACTTTGCAATAAACTATAGCCTCTTCTTTTTTCAAAAAAAATGTCCTTCAAAGTCTAAATTTTGAATTTGCAAACCCTTTTCGCTGCGCACCTCTCCTTCAAATAAGTCGTCCTTAACAAAAAGGACCGCACATACAAGAACCTGTGAGTGTTTTGTCAGAAGATCAGGGGGTTCTGCGTAAAATACGCAGCTACTTCTCACGGCACTGGCAGGGATTCGCGAGGGGAAGAGGAAGGGCTCTCGGCAGGCACCGGCGACTTCATTACTGCATATACTAAGTATTCGGCACTTCGATTCTATCATTTTTATCATTTTTTTTTTCGTGATGCACCGCCGTAGAATTCTTTCTGTAAAGGCCAAATTAGGGGTTTTGCGAGGAAAAATTGCAGACTATTAGTTTAGTTTCAAAATTTTCATCGTTAGGGTTTTTTCCTTCACTATATTCAGATAATGAACGTGTTCTTAATTTGGTAAAAATGGAAGTCTCTGTGCAATGGAAGGCCCAAAACATCCTATGAATTTGTCAATCATGAGGCTTGATTTGGGGAAAAATCTATTCTTGATGCTTCCCATATTGAAAAAAAAAAAATTGAAATTTTCTTATTTTAGATATCGAAGTTAGTTGAAGTTATTCATATAGCTTTGTGCATATTTCTATGAATCTATCTATAGCCTTGCCGCCAAATCCTTCTCAATGGACGTTAGAGTTGATGTAATCTGATCATTTCTTGAATCTGACACCATAGAGATCTTATGCAAAAAAATCTTCTCAAAAAAGAAGAGGGGAATAGAAAACACTATGGAACCCTTGATTGGTACCGATAAGCTGCTGGTGCCTATAGAATCAAGCTTTTGAATACAAAGGATCTAAATTGTTCTATAAATGTTCATAGGCACCATAAGTATGACAATTTTCATGTTGTAGACATAAAAGAAGGAAATTTTCTAATCTGAAGCTTGTGTGACTTTTTGTTGTAGGTAACATTTGGAAGTAAGAATTATTTGGGTGTTAGTTTTGGTTATACGGTATGGATGAGAAGGTGGAAAATGTTATCAAGAAGCTGTCTCCTTGTGATGTGGAAGCCTTGAAGAAATGCTTGGAGGAAAACAAAGGGGACTACTTGAAATGCCAATCTCAGATTGAAGCTTTCAAGTCATCCTGCTCACTGAAGAAACCTCCATCTTCTCAGGCCTCCTCATGAGTTAAGCTTCATGTGCGTTTCAGGTTTTTTAGTCTCAGAACGGCGATTTGGTCATTCTGAGTGACTAGATTGTATCTGGCTGTTGCTTGTAATCGAGTATGACTTCTCTTTTATTTTATTGTGCCCCATGATATTTCCTAAATAAAGTGCAGAGTTCAAGCACTACTTCATAAAAGATTCAGCTGGTCTTAGATTTATTGATTAAGAAAGAAACAATGGTTATATCTTTTGAGCAACTGCTTGCTTAATGTGATTTTTATTTTTACATTGTTGTACACCTCTGTGCTTATGCAAGAAAAGAAAATGAGAAAGCTGCGATAGAGAAATTACACTATTGGATTGCATATCAAAATTTGTTATCCTGATTATTTTCTTTGACTGTAATCTTTGTACAGTGATCTATGAAGTCCTCAAAACTGATAATTGATCTGATGTCTCTAGCCTCTTTTCTGATCAATAAACTTGGAAAGCAGAGAATGGAATTGAGAAATGCTTGTCAGGCACTAAAGAAGCATCATTCTGACCTGTTAGAGACTTCTTTTCAATCTTGTTCGCATCTTTTCGACAAACAAGGCCACTCTTGTACTCTTGATGAAAACTGGATTTCTTTTCAGACTAGACTGATCAACAGGATTGATTCGGTGGCTTATGATTTATTTTAAATATTCTTATGCATTTTTCTTGAACTTGAATGTCTTGCAGATATTTGAAATTGCTGGCTTGCATGGTGTAGTCAAGGGCGTCCTATATAACGGGACGCTGTCTGGGTGTCAAAATCATACCTTAGTGCCCTTGATTTCATGTTTGTTGAGAAGCATTAGTTACCCATCTGGTCCAAATTTTCATCTTTAGGTAAACTCCTTCCTCCAATAACAGAAAATAGGGGAGGAAAGAAGGATGATAAAATATTCCTTAGTTTATTCAACCAACTTGGTTATCTTGCTTATTACCTGCAGTCCAACTTATCCAAGACCTTGCATACCGGGTTTCTCTTCAATAATAGGAAGATATGAAATCTTTGTTGATGCTTGTTCCCGCAAATTTGTATCAAAGTTCTGTCCTGTCGTCTGCTGAATGGTAAGGTGAATGCACTGCAAGACTAGCTACAATTGTTTTCTTTCTTATATACCATCAGTATGTTCTTTGCAACTAAATGCAGCTTATAGTCCTCGATCACTTTTCACAATACTTTCTAGAGGCATTCAGGAACATCTTAAACAGAAAGAAAGCAAGGGGGAATGCAAAGACGAGAAGTAGGTGAAGCAGAAGCTGCAATAGATGCAGGCTGGCTGGAAGAGGCAGATGATTGGTGTTGCTGGAATTTGGACCCGGGGGCGACTGCTGGGCCGGGAAGGAGGAGCTCCGGCGGGAATCGGCAGTGATGGGTGACGGTCCGTCGGGGTGTGGCGTCCTCCGGGAGACCTGCAAGAAGCCGGTAGCCGGGGTCTCCGGCGCCGGCCCTCCGATGCCTAAGTCAGAGGGGGCCAGTATAAGAGTGGAGATAGCAGTAAGAAGTTGGAGTTCTCCTTGTTCAGCCCCCCCTCAAATGGAGGAATTCCCCTTTTATAGAGGGAGCTGGGTTACCTGTGATGTGACGGGGCAATCGGCCTGTCGTACAGTCTGGCATGCAGTAGAATTAATGTTCGATCGTGTGAGTCAACACCGTTACTGTTGGAGATCAGGCCGGAGCCCTTAAGTCATCGTCAAGTCATGCCATCATCAGCGATTAAGTGGGTTTGCCGTAAGAGGCTCGACGTCCGTAGACGACAGAAGCCATACGCTTTAATCGTTGAGTGAACCGAAGATCGGGAGAAGTCATACGTTTTGATGGCTGAATGAACCGGAGATCATCATGAACCATACTCATTTAATGGTTGAGTGCGTCGAAGGCCTGCAGAGGCCACGCGCATTAATGATCGGGTGTGCCGGAGGCCTGCAAAGGCCATGTGCATTAATGGCTTGACGACGGTAGCAGGATATGGTGAGATTGAGTATCTAGAGTAAGGCTCCTTTAAGGGCTTAAGGTGGGGTCGAATACTTAGGCAAGGCATTTCGGAATTCGGCGCCTGGTCGGATGCCGAGCCGAGGTAGTTGCCGAGTCGGGCGCCCTTAGTTCGAGCGTAGTCAGGTCGGCGCCTTCTGGTCGGCGCCTTCCGGTCGGGTGCTTCCCGGTCGGGTGCTTCCTGGCCGGGCGCCTTCTGGTCGGCGCCTTTGTTCCGGGACGACTTGGGTTTTCTCCCAACAATTGGCATACTGTTCTAGAATGCCCAGGTCCCCATGGGAGTATGTATACAGCGGAGCAGATGGCCTAGCGGCATGGCTAATATATACATATATGAATAAATAGAATCAATAGGTAAGTCAATTAACTTCAAAAAAAAAAAAATAGAGTACTAAGGGCATTATTAATTCAAGAGTAAAAATTCTAAGTTCCAATATCTTCACAATAAAATAAACTAGAAAAGGATTGGACGTTCAAAAGAGAGTATGGAGGGAGAAAGAAGTAGATAATTTTTTTTTGTCCTTTCTTTTTTTTTTTTTGTATTTCTCGGAAAAACAAGGAAAGAGGGTTGGCCT
The DNA here is from genome assembly GCF_009389715.1 of Phoenix dactylifera. Taxonomy (NCBI): domain Eukaryota; kingdom Viridiplantae; phylum Streptophyta; class Magnoliopsida; order Arecales; family Arecaceae; genus Phoenix; species Phoenix dactylifera. The sequence continues at coordinate 15,211,657 of NC_052408.1, read as the reverse complement.
CTTAGGAAAGGGCAAAGGAAGAAAAAGATGGCGATGAAGGACAGGTGGTGGCATTGGTCTTCCATGACCGGCAGTCCGCTGTTCTGCAATGGCGGAACCGACGACTGATGGCGAGGAATCAACCGAAAAAAAACAAAATAAGGGCTTCGGTCCAATTCAAAAATCCACAGCTTCCAAGCGACTAAGACTATGGCCATGATCACAAACCTATGCAGAAGGTTGGAGGAGGGCTTCGGCGACGAGTGACGACAGCGAATATGGCCAGAAAAGGAAAAATAGAACCGAAAAATCCAAAATCTGGAAAAGAAAACCAGAACAAGGTACATCTTTCCCGGCCTAAATCCAGCAATAGCCGATTAGAATCATCGACCTAAGGGCGACGGAGGCTGCGTGGCAAGGTTAATCAAAAGATTTTGGATCCTTGCCTAGCTTCTGGCGGTGTTTGGCTGCGGTGGTGGTGGGCTGTGTTCGTCTAAAACTTGAACCAATTGCTGGCAAATTCTCCTCTGAGGTCAGGATCGCCGGTGGTGAGAAAGGAAGGCTTGGGTGCTTTAATAGGGCTAAACTGGGGCACTAAAATCTCTCTCGAGTGAACTGCTGGTTGGGTCGCCTCCTTTGCTGCTGTCCAATATTTTTGAGAGTTTTTATGATTCCAGTAATTTTTAATTTTTTTTGCATTTTGCAGCAGTGATGTAGTTGGCTATGTTCATATTAGAGCAGTTTGAGCGGTCGATTAATAAAAAAATAATAATAAAAAAATAAAGTCCCTTCCTACTTGGAACTCCGCCGGAAATTGCCGAGGGCGACTCCCATCGAGAATTTACAAAAAAAAAAAAGAAAAAAAAAGAAGAGCAAGACTTTCATAATTTAACGTCTCTTTTACGTGAAGCTTTTATGGCTTGTGCTCAGACCCAGCCCACGAATCACTGGTTCCGAGATGGCAAGCTCCAATTGCTCACACATGCCTTGGCCCATAACTTTTACGCTTTAGGGAGTATTTGGTATCTTTCTTTGTTCTGTTTTTTTTTAAAAAATAGACATATGGAATATGATGGTAAAAAAGTTGTTTGCTAACCATGTTTATTTTTTTTTTGAAAAAAAAAATCATTATTTCTTGAAAAAAAGTAAAAGTGAAAAAAAAATATTTGTATTTTTTAATTGGATTTTATCTCCTCCATACTCTTCTCCTCCTCCTCCATGTCTGTCTCCTTCTCCTTCGCCACCTTCGTTTTGTTGGAGCTCTTCTTCCGCCTTTGCCTCCTTCCCTGCCTCGCCCTCTATCTCCGTGACATCCATGTCCTCGCCGAGCCCCTCCTTCTCCATGGCGGCCACCCCCATTGAAGTTCCTCAACCCTCCATCTCTCCCTTCCAATCCTTTCTCAACTTCAACTCCAGGATTGAAGCCTCCTGCTTTCTCCCCGCCAAGTCCACCCTTGGCTTCCCCCTTCCCTAGCTCCTCTCCTTAGCCCACGCCGCCGGTGCCGTGCTGATATGCCTCACTCTCAACATTGAAGGTGACAACCTTTGCCCTTTACAGTGGGCAGTGACACTTTGTAAGGTCGTTCCCCTCCACACACTATTCCAACAGTGTTCTAGCCTAGGATGGAATGCTTGACTTGGTTTGGCGGAGGTTCTTGCTTCTTGGTGGAGGCGTAGATGGAGGACAAGCTCTCGGAGAGGCTAATGGAGGTGGTGAGGGTGGAAGCAGAGTTTTATTTCTATTTTTTTTAAAAAAAGTGACCACCAAATATGTTTTAATTTTTCAAAAATCTAAAAAAATGAAAACAAAATTTTTATTTTAATTTTTTGGTACGACAATTGTTTGCATTGAGCTTGCATAAGTACAGTCAATAAAACCAAAATGGCGGGAAAAAAAAAACACATACCTTTTTCGTAGTAACAGAATTTTTATTTTTTATTTTTTCAGTAAAGTGATGCCAAATAATATCTAAGGTACTTGTCGGAAATCAAAGAAAAGATCATCAAGAAAAAAAAAATATCAAAGGGTGGACTCTATCTTCGGCCGAAGTTGCCATGTGAGAGCCAGGTACACGGTCCGTCCCTTCAGGTTCATCATGGTCGTCCGTGTATGAATGGCTGTGATGAATATCGATGGGCACGTGGCAGCAATCCGATAAATTTACAGCTGGGTTCCATTAATTCCCCGAGATGTGCGATCAAGCGCGTAAAAAAGGTCGGGGGTGATGATAGCGGAAACTCAGCACGAAAGGAGGTCAAGTTCCAGTCTTCGGCTGGCTGTCGCTCGCGGCTCCCAACCCAAAGTCCTTTTCCGGGGGAAGATTTCCGGAAAAGCGATACCGCGTAAGTCCACATACTCCCTCCCAAAAACCCTCAGCAACGCTTCCCCCTCTCCCCTCTCGTTCGCAAGACCTGATCCGAAAGCCCCTTCTTTCCCTTGATTTGTCGCTCTTCCAGTCGAAATTTTCTTCTATCGATGGTTGAGGACGGGATCTTTTTCTCGATTCGCAGGCCTAGAGGTAGTTATCTGTTCAAATCCCTATCTTGTTCCCATTAATTTCAGTAGAAAATTGTTTTTCGTGGTTCTCAATTTTTTTTCCCGTTGAAGGCCTTTACTTTGTGCAATATTTTAAGTTTTAATAATCAAAAACCCTAAAAGCAATCTCCTTTGTTGAAATGTTTAGATTTCTGTGTCCAACTACGAGTTTATCGAATATGGTGTCTCAATAGAAGAATCTATACATTGGCCGCTTGAAACAGCCAAAGATTCAACCTTTTTTAACCGTTCCAGGTATGTTCTCTGTGGCCGCAGATGAATTTTGGAGCTGTCATGACGGAAATATTGTCTTCTAGGATTTCATCCCCGAGTGGAACGCAAACTAATAGACACAGCTTTCTGCTCGGAATAATAATTTCAAGAAGGTTTATTGACACAACTAGAGTGTAGAGGGGGGAGAACTAGAAAGGGGAGTATTTTTGGTGTACTTGCGCTACTATGGAGTCACTGTGGAAGCTTACATACTTGCTTGAACCTGCATCTCTCGCCCTCATAGTGACAGCAATCTTCGTGACGTTTGCATCGGCTTCCCGAGCTCTGGATCATGGCAAGGAGATGGAGAGGAATCTCGAATTCTCGGAGGCATCCATCACATTAGACCGGTCCCAAGCACTTATGATCCCCCTCGCAAGCTCTTGCAGCCTTTTGTTAATGTTCTATCTTTTCTCGTCAGTGTCCCACCTTGTTACTTCCTTCACAGCCATTGCGTCAGCCTCTGCGCTCTTCTTTTGTCTCTCTCCTTATGTTGCCTGCATCAAATCCCATTTCAATTTAATGGACCCATTTGTCTCCAGATGCTGCTCCAAGTCTTTTACACGTAGCCAGGGAATACTATTGTTGCTATGTATAGGAACTGTAGTGGCCTGGCTCGTTTCTGGGCATTGGGTGCTGAATAATTTATTGGGTATTTCCATATGTATAGCATTTGTTAGCCATGTACGGCTACCGAACATTAAGATCTGCACTTTGCTTCTTGTCTGCTTATTTGTGTATGATATTTTCTGGGTCTTCTTCTCGGAGAGGTTTTTTGGAGCGAATGTCATGGTCTCCGTTGCAACGCAGAAGGCATCTAACCCAGTGCACACAGTGGCTAACAGCTTGAGCCTTCCAGGTTTGCAACTGATAACAAAAAAGCTAGAACTGCCTGTTAAGCTGGTCTTTCCAAGAAATTTAATGGGTGGGCTGATTCCTGGGAGCACTGCTGGAGAGTACATGATGCTGGGCCTTGGAGACATGGTATGGTACTCTCTTAATCTGCATTTATTATTGTTCTTATGGTATTTTGGGATTCCTTTCTTGGTCAACTTGAAAGTAGGATGTATTGGTTGATGCATCCACAATTTAATCTAAGTCCTTATGCAGTATTATCTAACATTTCTGACTTGTATATTTCCTGTCCGTTGCACTACACATCATGTTGGTTGTTTTACAGTGCTCATGCATTTGTATATATTTCTTAGGTGCTCATGCACCTAAGTTTTACGATGAATAGAATTTCTTAATGCTGAACATTACTCAATCCAAGTCTGATGAGCTTCCGCTTGGCGTCAGTGAGACCTGACAATGCTTGATCACATTGGGACTCTTCTAAAATTGTAGCAAGGTTAGGTCTTGTGATATTATTATGGTCAACCAAATTTGGTATTTTTAGGATGTAACATTATTATATCATATATAAGTTTGATAAAAAGGACACTCGAATCTGCCTCTTGATTTGGTAATCTGGATGCATGACACGCCTTTGATAAACAGAAGAAACATAGCAGTGCTTCGCATATCACATTTAATGTTTATAACTTTAATTGGAAACATATTGCTCTTCATCAAGGACACATTTTGCTCATTCAGGCGCCTATGTTGTCATTCCTGCCCATGCCATAACTGGCTTTCTGTTATATAATGTTTTCATAGTTAACCTTTATGGAGTTAAAAATGACTTTCTTAATAACAAATATATTCAAATTTTTCATAGGATTTTTCAAATGTACATAGATTATCATCATAAATGAAAAGATGATGATGAGCAGCAACATGATGACCTGTTGCACCTCTAGTTTGACAGTTTGGTGTTGTTATGAGCCAGTTGAACTTCATCGACAATTTTATTTCCTGCACTGCTTGCATGCCTATCTCCCTTCTTAGTCAATGCCGATGTATCATAGGTTTCTTAGGCTCACCACTCCTTTGGGGGCGCTCTTCTCCATTGCTTCCTCAATACTGCTTCTTTGACTGGATTTTTTGAATCGATCATCTGCTTAATAACTGTATGCATCAGCTTATGTTCCAGTTGGCCAGTTGGATACCACAAATCTTCCATTGGATCTCTTGCTATTATGGGGCTATGGTGCTATTTAATCCAGATCTAATTACATTGATCTAAGCTATGAGTCTATGACACAAAAATCGATAGCCAGCTATTTGTTCTGTGACAAGAAATTTCCTGATGCCGCCATCACCTAAAGTTTATTAAGGAATAGTTATCATCCAGAGAAAATAGAAGGCGCCATCACTATCTGAGCCATAATATATTGGAGTGCTATATGTCTAGTTAGTTCTCCACACCCCTCCCACCCTGCCACAATCTTACATAACATGTTGAAAACCTATGCACGATTAGTGCAACCATTATGGTGGAGTCTCTGAATTGATTTTGATGAATCAGGTTTGGAGATTAAAATTTTCAAATTTAGGATTATATCCATTTGGAAAGCTCAACAACTAACTCTGCAATCTATTAGTACAGGTTTTAAGTTACAATAACATTTCCTATGACCCAAGGCTTAGAGTCTGGGTATTGGTACCCATACTGGTTGGTTTCAGTGTGCAAGGTGCACTGGTTTGAGCCAATAGGGCAAAGGTAACCAACTATCATGTATTGGTATGTTATGGTATTGGTCAGTCACCAGTATGTTACAGACAACACATTACTCAAATCCCTATTCCTTGCTATGGCCTGTTTATGTCGAAAAACTGAACATATATAGAAAGGATAAAATGCAAATACAAATATTAAATTGGTACTGAAATTTGTATCTGCAATTGTTCTAATTGGATACATATCCAAATCGAATATTAATCATTTCCATATTTGTTCTAATATGATACATATGCGAATTGGATATTAGTCAGATGCAAATCATGTGCTTTGAGTGAAGCTGAATAGTCACAACTGATATTGAGTGATATTATCATGAAAGATGTAAAAAATAAATTAGTTGCGGCTTAATTATCTGAATATGATTTCAGCAAGCATCGATGAGTATGCATGATAAAATGTAAGAATTTATAAAATTGATAATTGACCCCACTTTCTCGCTGATATTCACTGTGTTTGATCAAATCCTTGGACCAATGTTGGATGGCTACACTATACGTGCCATTCATTTACGGTACAATGTACACACACCCCCCTATATATGCAGCCTTGATAATCTCTTGCTGCTCTGTCAACTTTTGTATGTAGTGTCATGCTTTGTTCTTCTCTGCTAGATACTTGCCACGGATAACCTTTTTTGCTAGTTTGCCATCATGTATATCAAACTCATATCAGCACAATTAATTGATCCAAACACCAAACCTACCTATCAGCAAGGATATAAGATTCCGTAAAGGAAGATCTACAAATAATATAATATTTTGTCTCGTCCCTATTTTTAGATGACCCATCTGTTTAGTGGTCGGGCAACACTTATCTGTGAACAACTGTAAACAACTTCTGCTGATAGTCTCATATTTACGTTAATTTTGTTCTTGGTGATGCCGAGTTATTATTGCTATCAAATTAGTCATGTTGTTGTAAATTTCCACAAGTCTGATACGTATGTGATCGCCATGTGTTGCAAAAGAGGAGTTATGGTGTGGCAGTTATTTATACAATCTCTTTCCTTATGCACCATATAACTACATAGGCACGAAGCAAAATTGTTGAGGGCAGCATGGAACACTGCAGTCGTGGCAGCTTGGAGCGGACGGCAAACAAAATTCTTGACCGCTGCCAATTCGAGTACTTGGATGAGGCCAATAAGTATTTTGAACTGAATTAGGAAGGATATTGTATTGGAGTGATTGTCTCGATAAGGAATCTAGCCTGCCCCCTTCTCCCTTTCTAGTTATGGTCATTGTTGGTGTTCAAGGAGGTGGAAATGAAGACCCTTAAGGTATTGGTGGTGATGTTGGTTGGATTGCTGGTGCGGATGATGGAGGTAGTGTTGGTGCAGGAGATACAAGCGGCAGGGGTGACAGGGATGCTGAAGCACTGGGGCCATTAAACCATGAAGCGCTTGTTCTTCTGGTGTTGTAGGAGCCTCTTCAATATATAGTTAATGGAGCATTTTTGGAGCTTTGGCTTGGCTGGTAGCTACTCGGGATCATGATCAGTGTGCGGCATGGCTTATGGTGGGAAGGAATGGAGGTTTGATAGTGGATGGCATAGCTAGCATAGTGTAGAAGGCATTAAGACTTTAGGAGAAAAGGGAAAGAGCTCTGTTTTCCATGCGAAGTTCATGGATTTTTCTTATTTTTTATTTACTTTATATATAATAAAATAGGCCCGAGAAAAATTGCATATGGCTATCCTAATTCTGTATGCATATTGTACCTGGCTTGTTTCAGATATGTGTTGGATTATATCCAACACTCTGAGTCCTTCTGATCCTTGAATTTTCTCAGTTTTATTATTCTTAATTTAAATCTTACAGGTTTGTCCAAGTTACACCCCAACTGCAACACTCTTTTTTCTCCAATTCTAGTGGTGCCTGCCTCCTTTTTGTAAATCAAGAGGTGGACATATTCCCTAGATTTTGCTAGTTAATGTATCATGCTTAATGCAGTAACAAGAAACAAGAGAAATAAGCAAATGCATAAATGGGAAAGGTCAGTTTCTCTTGTCATTGTGGAAGGTTATTATATTTGTATATTGTGTCTATATTTACACAGACCCAAATAATTCAGATGTCTAATTCTTTAAGCTGAGCAAAATTTTGCTTTACAGATGAAGCAACTTCTTGCAATTATCTAGTCAATGCAACTTTGCAATCCTTTCGTCTTTTATGAACTGAACATCTCAAATTCTGTCTTTTGATGGGTAAAATCTATACTTATCGTTGCCTACATAATGGGGGCTGAAATTGTGTGGTATGTCTTATCTTTTTTGGCTGGCTATAGTCTAAAACGATTCCTCTTTCATCTGTTGGGAAAGCATTAGTTGCATGATGTTTCAGTTTAGTTTTTACTTCTATATTTTGTCATCATATATTTTCACTTTTATATTTTGTCACCATATCTTTGATTGGGTAATGGTACATTTTATTGAGGTTGAACTGAAATTGTTGCATGCTATCTACGAATAATGATGCAGAGCACTTGAATATGTTTTTAGCCTGTTTATTTGAACTTCCAAATTTTTACATGTCTATTTATCTACAGCCACGATTACTCTGCCTGTTTCATTAACTTTCCAACTAAATTACCATAACAAAGGTTTTGCTGATTCTGTAGGCCATTCCTGGAATGCTTCTAGCTTTGGTCTTCTGTTTTGACCATCGAAAGAATAGAGATATGGACATTTCATTGGAGACCTTTTCCTCAAAAGGGCATAAATATATATGGTATGGACTTTCTGGTTATGCAGCTGGACTGATCACTGCTTTGGCTGCTGGGATCTTGAGTCAGTCTCCTCAACCTGCTCTTCTTTATCTGGTGAGTTTCATTCATCTGAGGTATCAATTGTTTTCATCCGTGTTCAATATTAGTTTTCTTCATAAGCCAGTGCCTTCACGCAGTATGCATATGCTGTTGCTGTCACAAGTATTCTCTGTATAGGAATCTGACAAATTTGTATGAAACATTAATACCAACTCACCTATTACTTTTATCTAGATCAATCTATTAGAATTGAGGCCATAAATCATTTTTGAAATATCCTTTTATTCTTGTTATTATTCATGTCTTAAACATCAAAGGCTGGCGGACCTCATGAAGCTTAATTATAAATACTTCTGTTTTAATACTAAAAAAAAAGTTAATCGAAAGGCTTTGGCATCTGTTCTGTTACTAAACCCAATTCCCGAGTGCTTCCATGAGGCTCCACCTCTGGTGTTGTATGTCTCAAATAGTATAGCTACTCTTGTTCTGAGGCAGAGAAACAAGAGTAGTATACATCCCAAAATTAGGAGTGTATATATAAAATTGCATAAATCATTAAAAAATAATCAGATTGCAAGATGACAGCCATTGTTGATCGTACACTGCAGGTTCCGTCAACTTTGGGGCCTGTTATCTTCCTGTCATGGTCAAGAAATGAACTAAGGGAACTCTGGGAAGGAGCCAGACCAATTTCAAATGACAAGGCTCATTCAATGGAGGTTTGAACTGCATCACCGTTCACATACTGCTGAAATATTCTTCCATGTAATTTTATTTAAAGACAACAGATGTGGCATTCATGCTTAAGAGCTATTTATGAAGTTGTTCTCTATTTTCATTGTGGTGCTTAGTTGTGAGCCATCATTTTATCAGTTGCTGTGGTTGTATCTGAATTTCTTTTAGTCATCGGCTTTTCCCTAACTTGACTAGCACCAGAAGGTTTGAACTTGAACCTTACGTGCGGCTCAAGTCTGTCAGCATGACAGTATCTCAATTAGTTAGGAATTAGTCTTCCAGGCAGACATCCTTAGATAGCAAAGGCACCGAGCTATCGTTTTGCGAGAGCTAAACCATTGCTTGGTTGCCTTTGCGATAAAGACTGATAACCACATCCTAGAAAGCTTTGCAAATGGTAATAGCAGTTAGCTAATGATGAGAATGATCAACTCCAGTGGAGGATGTTGCAGTCAGGGGAGACAACCTAGCAGTCGTTCTGTAATTCAAAATTTTCTGGTTTGTTCTGTCATTAGCCATAATCGACTATCATGCCCACTTGATTGTTTTCTATAGCCTTTGTATTATTGGATGTGGCTCCTCTTTGTGCTAGGGTTGGCACTGCCACCACTTTGAGGATCAGATCCTTATCATCATTTGCTGCGAATGTGGGACTTTTCATACCATATGCTATGTTATTTCTTAGGGTGAGCCTTGGAGGAGCAGAAAAGTTGTTTATTTGGAGATCATAGGTTTGAAATATTTGCATATATTCAGCTTTCTAAAATAGCAAGAATCTTGTGTATTGGGCCATTCTTTATTATTATTATTATTATTTAATGATTCGTTGTTTCTAGGGTTGAAAGAGGTGCATTGTGCTAGGTTGTTTCTTCTTGCTTTTGGTTGGTATTCATGCAGGCAAGCAAAATAGGTGGAATTGTTAAGATAATTAGCACTTAATGCTTCATTGCGCATCTTCTATGGTAAATGATCCATATCAGTTATAAGCATGGTGCTTGTTTCCATATCTTCTTGGTGATGCAACGTGCTTCCAGGCGTGGATAGACTTCTCTGTCTCTCTCATCCGCCCAATGTTCTAGTGATCCGGTATACTTCAACGTCATGTTGTTGAAACAATACCAATTCCCCTCCCTCCCCCTGGTTCCCTCAGACTCAGCAATTTCATGTGGCTTGGCGATGCCATCATGCGATGGCATTGCATGGCCGCTACTGTTAAGTGATGACTTTGTCCAATTCATGCTTCCAGTTTAATCAGGCATCGTGTGGAGATTGGTAATTGGAGTCTGGTAACAAGCTGGTTCTTGTTTGCTGACAGTTAATTCTCCACAGTGTCCTCCTTTTATTTCTTAGAAGGCATTCCCCGGATGGTCATAGCCATTGGAAGCCAGTTGGGTGACCAGAGGCATGCTACCAATTCCAGCCATATATCCAGGACTCATTAAACATCCCATTTATTAAAAATTCGACCGATCAAAGTTGTTTGAGAACTCCAAATGAAGGCTGCCCAAGATTATTTGGGACCTCCTCTCCTAATTTGAGGCTAACTAGTCTCTTCAAACTTAGCTGTAATTCTCGATTTTTAGCTGGTACCGCTAATGGGTTGGGTTGGGCCCGACCCTATTTAGTTTTTTTGTTCGAATCTTAATTTTGAACGTAGACCCAACCTCATAAAAGATCGGGTCGGGTCCGTCGTTATAATTTTTGACTCAATAGGTCGTTCGGGTCAGGTCGAGTTTATATATAATCCAAACTTAATCCAAAAAATTCGGGTCTAGTTCGGGTTCGAGTCAGATCAACTCATTTATGGCTTCAGAACTTGTACCCCCCGCGACTTCAAATAATTTTACAGATTCGAGTCAGGTCGAGGTAGGTCGTAAAATTGAAAATCTAAAATTATTCAAATTTCAAATAGGTTGTGATAGGGGGCGAAATGGATCGTTCAGCCCACGGCAAAAGAGGCCACCCAGCTTTGGCCTGATAGGCATCAACCTCAACTAGATGTGTCCTCGGTTCGGTCTGGAATCAGCCCAGCTCTGGACTCCGCCGAAAGCTCCTTCAACCTCGGATATTCGCCGATGCACCCCGACCAAGCTCAGGGCACCCTCCTTGCTCGCTGACGCGCCGCGGCCAAGCTTGGGGCGACCTTCTTGCTCGTCGACGCGCTCCGGCCAAGCTCGGGGCGCCCTCTCCAATTATACGCCCCGACCCCTGAGCTCGGGGCATTTCGTCGGACACACTTCGGCACCCGTCAAGCCTATCTCGCCAAATGCATGATGCGACCTCTCAACGAGTTCGGCCTTGCCGATGGTCGTACCCATGTGCATGCCCACGCCCTCCTACGTGGCCGTACATCGCAACGCTACTACGCTACGCTTTGCTAGCTGGCCCACGGCAGTCCAAACATAACATCATGCTACTCCGGCCATACCCTGTTACGACTGTCAACGTCTTACCGTTTTCAAGAACGGACTCTACCGCGCGCCACAAGCAAGCTCTGGTTGTGTGCCACTCCCCCTCATAATGGGAACGGGCCATACCTCCTCTACTTGAGTATCCCTACCGGGACTATAAAATCCTCCGACAGGTAATATTGAGGAGACTTTTGGCTAGACCTACTAAGCTTCACTCTAACTTGATCGTCGGAGGACCTTCACCGGAAACACCGGTGAGGCTTTGTGCAGGTACCTCGATTGATCGTGGGAGGTGGCTCTTCTTGTCGTCCTTCGCACTTCGGCAGCCCTCCGACTCCTTCGGCGTGGTCACCATCGGGCCAGATTTGAACCACAACAGGTTGGGTTAGGTCTAATTTTGGTAAATCCAGATCCGACCTAAAAAATGGAACGAGTTCAATTTGAGGACCCAATCTGCCTCCATAGGTCTTCCGAAATGAGTCAAGTCGGATCTTAGTAGGCTAGATAGGGTCATGGGTCAGATCACGGGTCAACTCTACTCATTTGCAGTCTTAGCCCCTTCGCTATTCCGATCGAACATGACGACTTGATCTTACGACACCCAGCTCAAACCTGCAACCAGTGTTCGAGTTCAATTAAGCAACTTGCGGAGGGTTCAGACCATTCTTGTCCTCGCGGAATCAAGAGAAAGATGAAGAGAGCTCTGGGGGCGTACAAGGAGGTGCTGCGGCTGGTCCGGCGTCTCCCGCCGGAGACGAGGCCGTACTACGCCAAGTACGCGCGGGAGAACTTCGTCAACTACCGTGACCTCGACGACTCCACCTCCCTCGACGAGCTCTTCCACCGAGCCTATGCCCACTCCACCTGGGTCCTCAACAAGGTTCCATCCCCCCTCCTCTTCCCATCCTTCCATTGTTTAGTTCTCTTCCACGAATCCACTGTAGAGGAATTGTTCTCAAATCTAGTGATTCTTTCTTTCATTTTAGTACTCTGTGGATGAATCGGCTGCGGAAAAGCTCAAGGCCATCTGCTCCAAATGATTGAAGCTCTTCTTGCGCGGTAAGTGTTTGTCGAAAGTCTCAAAAGAAGCTGTTTTACACTCGAAAGTTTGAAGTTTTGTGTTGGTCAAAATTATCATAAAAAACCTTGGATGACAAGCAGACGGTCTCACGTGTGTCATTGCATGTCAAATTCTCATCTTTGATGAGAAGGCTGGCTCTCTAGTGTGCTTCTGAGAATGTTTTGAGACTACCAGGCCAGGGCCGAAGATTTGGGTGGTCAGGGATGTGGTCATTTGATTTCCCCTTGTTCTTTAACATTCTTTAAATAATAAATCCCACCAGGCATGGAAGCTCGAGCGGGTATAGGTTTTCTCAAATCCTTTTTTACCTTTCAATTTGAAAAATACTCATGATTACACGCGTCAAACAATGCCAAGAGAGAGGAAAAACACTTCTCAAACATGTGATCGACAAAATATTCAGTCAGCCACAGTTATTAACAAAATTCGCTGTATTGATACCGAACCATATATCAGTGCGATGCTAGTACTTTATCGGTATGGTATGTTATAGAGTTTTTTCGATGTACCAAGTATCGATATGCTATTCATATCGAGTATCGATACTAAAACGGTACAGCATGCTCTGTATCATCTGATTCGGATCGGTACGGTAAACTATAGTTATTAAAATACTTTGTCCAATTGAGTTCAGCGGAAAAATTGTAACTCGACAAACTCAAGAAGCTGGCAACCATGACATTACGAGATTCACTCTTAGATCATCCTCATAAATCAGCATAGACGGACTCATTAAATACAAAATATTGGTGTCAAAATAAGTCATTGTATGAACATGCAGCTAATGTTTAGAAAGAAAGGGGAGAAAAAACTTCAGATGCTGCGTTAGTGAATTGCATGAAAGGGTACAAAGGCAGTCAATGTTGGGGCACTCCAACTTCCGCTTGAAATTCTTAGTACGTACGAATATAGCATGCATCTTGGTCATCCACAATCGCAAAGCGTTAATAAAAACCATTGAATCCCAGATAAAATTGAAGCTTCCACCAACTTCATACTGCAACCAGATGATGGCACGCAAAAATATTTGAACTAAGAAGCAACTGGTTGTGATTATTAGCTAGATTGCTCATTTTCTCATCCAATATAACTTGCTGCTCCTGATTGCAGTATCGGAATTCGGAAATAAGAATTCTTGATGCACACAAATCAATAATACTCATAAAAGGAGAGAGGCGTCAAGGGAAATGCAAAAGATGTTGTCAAGCAGATTCACTTTTACCTCTCTGAGTGATATATCTGGTTCGATCCAACATCCATATAATAACAGAGGATTGATGCAATATTCATCATTGGTTGATTCAAATCCTTTCGTCTGAATGATACGCCTAACATACTAAAATGGATGAGACAAATTTCAACAAATGTTATCTGGGAACAACATTTCAGATGGCGATGGTCTTGCAGCTGATGATGGAGTGACATTCAAAATCAAAATTAGGATCAAACGAAGAGCATGCCAGCAGTATCATTGGATATTGAAAGAGAGCATTAGTCGTAGAGTCCTTCATATTTGGGCAAAAATCACAATCACACTATGGTACGAAATGCAATCCCATACCAGCTTTTATAAAAATAAAGACGCTAAGGATGCACTCGCAGCTTCCATCCCCATGCATTGTCCTTTCTGCTATAGGGGATGATCTTTAAATAATTTGTAAAGCTCCTTGGCCCTGACCTTAGATATACACGATGCCCCCCATAGCAATCTATCCGGCGTATCATCACTAGGCATTGTAATAAATAAAATTTTATCAGACAAGCTCTCCCCGAAAATTTTATTCAGAGTTACGGGTTGCGTGTGAGGAAATGTGGTATGCTATTATATCCTTGAAGATTAATCATATTCTCCTTAAAGGCGACTCGACTATAGTGATTGGATGGTTTTCGAAATATATTGGAAATACTAATGAACATTCCTTATTGTTGGATATTTAGAGACTAGCTGAGAATTGTATTTAATTTACTGTCACTCATTTATTGGAAAGCGAACAAAGCAGTAAACTAGGGGACTACTTTTACGGATGAGCATTTCGGTGAAATCTTATGGATGTCTTACTCTAGTATTTCTATTCAGTTTAGAGATGTATTGTTTTTTCGATTTTGTGAGATGTATTTGTACCAGACGAGTATGTGCCATACAGTTTATTAGGTAAAAAAAAAAAGAAAAAAAAAGGATAACATCATAGGTTTTTGTTGAACCCATCCCCACTTTTCTATTCTACACCATCTCATCCTTGGACGACTGAGACTCAAACCAAAATCAAATGCCGCCTCCTAACCAAAGAAGTCATAGATAACAACCTCCAAGCAAGTGCCCAGGAACAGAAAATCAAAGAAATGAAATATTAGATAAATAGCTTAATTGAAAAGCAATTATCCTTCCATCTTCCCAAAGAACGAGTGAAGCTCTTTAAGAGCTTCCATCTTTTTTTTAAGAGCTTTCATCTTTGGAAGACAAAGGATGTAGCTAGAGCAGAGTGGCCTCATAGCTTTTGCCCAGTTCGAGAAGAACGATTTCTAGGAATCGTTTGAGCAAGCACAAGGTGAGAAAACATAGAAAGCAACGGGTCTGGAAGAGATTAGATTTGCTCGGCAATGTTATCTCTTTACATGATTTCTTTCTCCAAGAAGAAAGCCTGCAGGTTGCAGGCAGACTATTATAGTCAGGGATAGGCATTATGCTTGCACTGCTCTTGCCTGGATAAGTAGAACTCTGCATGCGATAAGCCTGGTTAGCATAAAATCTCTTTGGTGGAAACCCTCCATTTTATGAGAAAACATACAAGTTATGTGCATGTTAAATAAGAAACTTCGGTATTTACACAATTATGAGATGTGTAATATAAGGACCAGGAAATTTGTCCGCAATTTTGATACAGGTGAGTGACAACACAATTCGCTTGGGGAAGAAGATATAGTACAGATAGAATACTTGAAGCCATGGATAGATTCCTAGAGCCCCTTCTTTGGACGTTTGGAGGGCTTCATCACCATCTGTTTTCGAGCATCCTCAGTAGTTTTTCTTTCGATATACTGTTGCTGGAGAAGAGAAAAGAAGAGACTGTTAGAAGTGCTTGGAGAGGACAAGGAATGCAAATTGTATTGCCAATGGTAGATAAATTGACACTAAATCTAAAATACTTCA
The DNA here is from genome assembly GCF_009389715.1 of Phoenix dactylifera. Classification (NCBI taxonomy): domain Eukaryota; kingdom Viridiplantae; phylum Streptophyta; class Magnoliopsida; order Arecales; family Arecaceae; genus Phoenix; species Phoenix dactylifera. The sequence goes on along the minus strand of NC_052408.1, from coordinate 15,196,103 downwards.
ATATTCTGCGAGCCAGAGTCAGGAACTTCATGTGCCAAAATATAGATAAATGCTAGCCATAGACTGGAACTTCATCTGCCAAACGTAAATCAGTTACCGGGTCGAACAGGCAAAGTACAGACAAAACACACACACACACAGCTTTTCCATCAAAAAATAGGAGGGAAAAAACAAAAAGTAAAAGGACGGTGTGCTGTTTCAGATGAAAGGGGGCATGAGCGAAACAGAGGAACAGGAAAACAATACCCCCTTTTTCTGTGAAGCTGAACTTGAAGCCTTTAAATATTTTCTTGTAGTCAAGTAAGGCTATATTAAAATGTCTTTTAGAAAATAAAAAAAATCAAAACCACGTAACTGTAAACTAGAAGAGTATCACCAAGGCCCCTAGGACCCCTTAATTAGTAGATTCTTCACGTATACATATTCAGATACTGCAAGTTTTGTCCCACATTTGAATGTAAAAGGTAGAGGACATTAGGCTGCCTGCCAAACATCAGAAAAATTCAAATGATGAAATGAATCCTAATTTCCGACAAAATGTTGCCAGAGGCATCTCTCATTTTCTTTTTCTGGGATAACAGTGAGGTCCTATGTTACTTTCTATGCTTTGTTCCAGAGACATGGCAACACAACCAATTATTCAGGAAACCAGGCAAGCTGTCATTCTTGCGCCAAGAACCTAAGGTCAACATATGAATTTCCAACAGCATTCAAGTCAAAATTTAAATATATGACAATTTGCTACTGTGCTGTATCTTTGCTAACCACTTTTGTCCAACAAGGCCTTGCATATACCCATATAAATCCTTTAAAAAAATATCCTTGTATAACCGGAAAAATGTCATGCCTGGTCGAATGCACTCCCTTGTTACTAGAAACTCTGTCATAAGTTTGACAGAAATCATTATGAAATCAAATAAGCTTGACCAATGCAGGAAGTGGATCTCTCTAAACATTGGGAACACCATTAAATTGGAGATGATATTTTACTAAGGGTATAGAGAGCAAGCCATTCTTCCAACTTTGCAGCTTCCCCTAAACCTCTTGGCAACTGAGACCTAATCAAGCACTTCGTCAGGGGACAGTTATATAGTCAATGACCATCGAGTGATCTATTCACTTTATAACTAAAAACAGTTCAGCTCCTGCCATCACCAGCTTACTCACACAAATTCAGATGAAATTATCTTCCACAGATCAATCCTCAAACCAAACACTCACAGGGAACTCGGGTTGGGGAGTGGGGTGGGGGGTGAAGGTTATTTGTTATTAAAAGGAGTGTAGGATCTACATACTGGACCATACTGACCGAAATTCCATGCAACCAGAGCTTTCTCCAAGTCCCTAACCTATAAACCACTAAAAGCTTCCATCACAAATGCAAAAAAGAAGAGGGGATGCATGCCCCTGCACATCAACAGTACTCAAGAAGTCTGAAGAGACTACTGACCAACAAGCAGAAAATACTATGATAAATATTTTCAATGAGCCAATCAATGCCAACTAAGGCCCAATACAAACCATAGCTGCTCTGAAAAATCATAATACACCTCCCAAAGGTCAATTTTGAACCCAAAACCTGACTTTTGCTATGTAAAATATCAAACGTTTATAAGCATGAATCAGTTTATTTGATATATATTTATCCACTAAAAGACTTTCTATTTTAACGAATTAATATTCTTGCTTGCTTATTATATTGCTCTGCAATTACCACCAATCTATTTGGAAACAAAAACTAGTATACAAAGAACCTGATCTGCTATAGCTATGAATAGATGAGACATCCAGAACCTATGTAGTTCCATATTGGTCTAAATTTATGCTATAACTGTATAACACTTCAGCAGACTCCATAAAATGGTAAAAGTTTATTCATAGCATGTGATGAATGCAGAACCTCTAACGTAATAATTTTGGTTATAATTAATTAATTGAGAATGTTAAATATTAAGCAAGACAGGCAGAATGTTTACAACTTATAAGTTTTAGAAACTAAATACAAATATTATACCAACCTGTTCCCACTTTCTTTGAAGTTGCAGAAGCTCCTGGCAATAGGCAAGACACTCAGAATGGTAAGCAGCAGCAAGTTCTTTTATCAAGGCCTTCCTTTTGATGATGCCAATCACTTCAAAATAAAAAGAGCAAGCATAAGCTAAAGAGTCTTCAAAAAGGGTTGTGATCAGGGAAGAATCTTGACTGGATATTTCTAAGATCGTGAAGCTGTCCTTAAGGACTTGTTTGGAACATTTTCTTTTTCCATAGCTGAAGCAGCTATTCCATTTTATGATACATAAACTATAGTCATTTATACATAAAACATTCAGGTGTCCTCATTGGTTGTTTAGTGTACCATCATGCAAAACAGTCTTGCTCAATTTGTAATGACTAAGCCCAATCATACAAGCTCCATTTTCCTCATATGATTCGTATATGCAAGGTATCATACTATAGGTAAAATGCCCATCAATGTTTCAAAATTCAACAATCTCCTTATGAAATCATAGCATGGATGAAAGTATTTTCCAAATTATACTACCTAAGGTTCTCAGACAGCTTCAAATACAAAAAACCAATTAGATGACTAAACGCCTTGCCCAGGACCAAGATCCTATTGATCCTAGGGACTGTACTTTGGATATAACACAGCCATCAAAACAAGCCCTCTTGTGAAAAACCAGGGCTGATGAATTACCTTTTGTTGGAAAAAGGTAATTATAAAGACCCGAGTTAAAGAAGGCATTCAAGCTAATATCGGTAGTGCTAATAATTTTTTTTTTTGTATTTATCCTTTTCATTTCAGTGAAAATCACTGATGTTATGAACACAGTTCCTTATGAGGCTTTTTAGACCCAAAATTTAAACAAGTTAAGCTAATTCTTCTCCAGATGAATATACAATCATATCTGCGCTCGTCTAAAATGCTTACATGAGTCAGCTGTCCCAACAACTACAACCAAATTTGAACCCAAGTCAGCAAAGTTCTCAAACGATCAGTTCATGCAACACATATATCAAACGAAATTCCTTATCAAGTCAGAGCCATCTAATTTCTGAAATCATTTCCAATTTACATTATTCCTATATATTCAAGGAATTACTGGTTGAAGCACAAGAACGAAGCAAGAATCTTGAAGTTGCAAAATAAAACATAAGCAGAACTGACAGACCTCTATACACTTCATACAACAAGAATATATGCAGGGATGGAAAATTTACTTCGGCTTGGATCGAACTGAACAGGTTCATCTTTGGATGCTGCTGCCTGTTGCTCGGGTGGATCCTTCGCATCCATCAGCGAACCGCTTTAACACTGCAAAAAGAACAAGTAAAACCGACTCACGTCCAAGAAAACAATTTTAATACAACCAAATAGAATAAAAGAATTTCCATGACCCAAAGCAGAAAACCCATAAAAATCAAATTAAAAATTCCCAAATTAGTCGCAGTTCAGTTAAAAACAAAAAAACAAAAAAAAGGATCAATAAATCCATTTGTTGCAACAGTATACACTTTTATAACCAAAAAAAAAAGAGAAAACCCTAGTTTCGGATCTTGGCATCAGAATTGGAGAAATCCAGATCAAGAGGAGGCGAAAGATATACGACAGAATCCAAAGAAAATATAGGAGCGAATCAAGAACTAGATCGGAATGCTACCTTAAGATTAGCTCCTCTGTTCCGCGTTCTTCCGTCCTACCGTCTCCGTCCGCTATTCTTCTCGAGTTTGGCCGCACCGTCGTACATGGGAGTGGAGAGCCAGAGATGCGGATAAACCGGGGCGAGACTACCTCGGTCCAACCTACCACAAACCCGGCCCGCCCGACCGGTCCCATAGTGGACCGAACCGCATTCTTTAACGTCTGCGCTTGCGCCACCGACTTCACGTGGCGATTATTCACCCACCGTATCTATCAAACTACGGAGAAATCTTTAATTCGGACGGGATCACAGCCGTTCATGCTGTATATGGCGTGCATACCACGCGTCAAACACCAGTAGACCGTTTGTGGTGGACTCACACCAGATCTCTTTTTGAGTGAGCGCTCCGCTCCATGAGCAAACCCTCCTCAAAACCCCAACTTGGCTCTCTCTGATCTCTCTGTTTTATCGAGAACTCTTCCATCTCTCTCTTGCTCGCTTCGATGGGGACGTCGGTGCAGGTGACTCCGCTTTGCGGGGTGTACAGCGAGAGCCCGCTTTGCTATCTTCTCTCCATCGATGGCTTCAACTTCCTCATGGACTGCGGCTGGAACGATCTATTTGATGAAAATCTCCTCAAACCCCTCGCCAGGTTCAATGCCCTTCCCTTTCTTCTTCTTCTTCTTCTCTTCTACCCTATTTCAATTCTTCATTTCTTTGGATTGCTTCGCGTGTATTTCCTTATTTTCCATTTCTTGAATGAAGATGGGTAATTTATTTTGAAACCCTTTGATGACTCGGTCAAAAAAGTGAGACTTTTTTTATGCCTATATGAAAAATTGCCGTTAACGATCTTTTTGGATTCTTTAACCTTTGAACGAAACAATTTTTAAACCAAAATGATTTCTTCAAGCTCTACAGTCATCCCCAGGTTACTTTTCTCTTTCCTTCCTTTCGTTTCTTGAATTAGGGCTACAGTTATGATACTGTTTGATCTATATGCAAAAAAGAAGTGAAAAATTTTCATACCAAGTTGAAAAAAGTAACGGATCTGGATCTTTTCCAATTCATAGCCGTTAACGATCTTTTTGGATTCTTTAACCTTTGAAGGAAACAATATTTAAATCAAAATGATTTCTTCAAGCTCTACAGTCATCCCCAGGTTACTTTTCTCTTTCCTTCCTTTCGTTTCTTGAATTAGGGCTACAGTTATGATACTGTTTGATCTATATGCAAAAAAGAAGGGGAAAATTTTCATACCAAGTTGAAAAAAGTTACGGATCTGGATCTTTTCCAATTCTTTGCTTGTTTAAAGGAAAGATTTTGTTACACCTATAGGGTTTCTTGAAGACCTATGGGCATCCCTAAATTTCAACAGGAGAAGACAGCAAAACAATAAAGTAACATAATAAAATAAAACCCTAGATGCTGAGAAGAAAATAGAAGGTATGTGGCCTCACTCGAGAAATTTACTTTAATTAAACAAATCAAGAGCCATAATTGCACCTTGTGGCAGAAGGCAGTAGAGTACACCATAAAAAAAAAAACTTGTTTATCCTTCAGGGACTGTTAAAACTCCCATTCAAAATGAAAGGTGGCCATGGAATTTTTTCCTAGATTAAGATAAATAAATTGACTTGTAATGATCCTATTGACAAAGAAAGACTACGAAAATAATACTGTTTTAATGGGCAGAAAGCTGATGACATATATACCAATATTATATGACTATAACCTAAGGAGGAGTCCACATGCCATTATAAACTACATTATGATGCTATGATGATTTCAATTTAGTATCATGGGCAGCACAAAATGTCCTGCAAGAAGGGCCAGGAAATCAAGCGTAGTTTTTTTTCTCTGCTTAAAGTAGAACTTACAGACCGTTCTTGGGGTCTCATGCAAAGCTTGGAGTTCAACATATGTAGACAACTAGAAACCTTGTGGATGGTGGGCCTATAGGTAGGGAATAAAATAGACTTTCAGTTTTATCGTCCTTAACACTGCACATGTTTGCTAAATTTGACTGCACTCATGTAGCACATATATTAGTTTTTAAAATTTCTGTTGGGAATGTTTTGATTTAATTTAAATAGCAAAGTTCAAATTTTCAATAAATGCAGATATCTAGATATATTTCTGGGCATATAAAAATATATTATGCTTAGATACAAGGACATGAAAAATGAGTCTAGATGGCTGCCTGACTTATAAAGTGTTTGGGCACAAAATTTAGACATGCTTAAGAGTTTGAAACTCTAAACTAGCATAGAATATCCCTAGACAGACGCCCAACAGTCTCTCCACTAAGAAGCTACATTTAAAGGGCATTTGTTCCTGGTAGCTATCTGTAAGATTTCTACCTTAGTTTGACCAGCCGAATGTTTATAGTACAGTTTTCTCATATTTAAAGTTTGTGTGTTCCCTATGTCAATGTATCCCCGTAGATGATTGATTTTCTACTCTAACTGAGCTTGCAGGGTAGCACCAAAAATTGATGCTGTTTTGCTGTCACATCCAGATATTCTTCATCTTGGTGCTCTGCCATATGCCATGAAACACTTTAAACTCTCTGCTCCAGTTTATTCGACAGAGCCTGTATATAGACTTGGTCTTTTGACCATGTATGATCATTACCTTTCTCGAAGAGTAAGCTTCTTCCGAGTCTAATCCTCTATAACTCTGTCGTAAACCTTTTAGTTTGTCATATTTTTATTATGTGGATTAATGTAATATGATTGTATCCCTCAACAAAAACATAATGGTGTTCAGTTTTAATTGTGACTTAATGCTAATGCCAGTCATTATGTTTTTTTTACCACACATAGCTGTCAAATCATAGGTCCAAAAAGTAAGTTGTATGATAATTTGCTAAATGGAAGAGAGATGATACTGTATTTCAATGGTTTAACATGATATTTTACATTTTGTTTGAATCAGAGGCATAAATGAAATCATATAATTGTCAATTTCATCATAAGTGTGACGACTGCTTGGACTGTCCAGTAACATCCCATGCTATGTAATACTTATTGCATCACCATTTGTGATATTGATGGTTTGTGTAAGAATTGACATGTTCTAAAATGTTAGTTTGGTGAGGACAAAGATCAACATTGTTCTTAGAAAGTATTTTGAACATTCATCAAACATATGCAACTTATCCTGCCAATTTAGTGCCTGCTATGCTGCATGACCAGAAGAAGGCTTGATTCAAGGATCGAGCAATTTACTGCAAACTACTATTGACTTCATTTCAACCCTACTGCAAATTGTGTCACTATACCTCCATGACGTCTGGGGGGAGAGTGGTACCTAGAAATGCTTTAAACATGCAGAATATATAAATACAAACAAGAAAATTTACAAAAATCTAATTCAAATGTAGTCCATAAATTATAAATTATGAGACCATAATACAATATTTAATGAAAATATAATCCATAAAATATGAGAAATGCAAAACACTAGTTGAAAAATGAAATCAGTTAATTAATGGTGATCAATCATTTAATAGTAATTGTTCTGAATCTATGATGCACTGATTAAGTGACCTTATTACTTTCACATCACAATGACTTGTGATTATCTGATTGGTTGCTTATAACAACCAATGGCCTGCATTGCTTGCTTAGACTCTTATTCTGAAATCCTGTAAAGACTACCTATTAAGCAGTAATGGTTGATATATTTATCTTTTTTGGATGTTATCATTATGAGTGGAAAGGAAAAAAAAAAGAGATCACATTAGACTTGCGGAAGAAAAGAAAGAAGCCATTGAATAACTATGAGCGAGTATCTAGGAATAATTTGAACTAAAATAAACTTTTGCCTACAGGTTTTTCCTCCAAGTCCTTTTGTGTCAGAAAGTTTGATGGGAGGAAAGAGTAGGACCCCAACTTTAAGATCAGTATCCAAAAATATGATTTGTTTCGACCTGTGAACTCATGATAGCATGGTTGATAGTAGACAAAGGTTAGTGCATTACTCTTATGCTGCATTTGGAAGCGGAAAGAGGGAGTAAAAGTAATATAACCCAGTTATTCCACCCTTTTTCAGTCAAACACTCAATGAATTACTTGGTTAAAGCCACTTTTTCAGGAGGGTAAAGCAGACATTTTCTGAAAACTTGGTAGACAACTTTTTTGCCTTACAATCCTCTTTGCTCCACTTAACCTAGGAATAATTACTCCTCCATATAGGGTGGAGTAATTTTCTGGAGTAAAGAGGACTGAATAACTCATTTACTCTGGGTTAACTAATTCTGCTTCCAAATGCTGCCTTGTGCTTGTATCATGCAGCTCAGAGAGTATGCATCAAGCATAACACTAGGCCATGCTATGCTTCATATTGATGCAAATACGCGATCATTAATGCTGTCATAGAAATCCTGTTTATGTATCTGCACACCTTTTGAAGTGAGATGATCTTTAATGGACTTATAATCAAGACCAACAATATCTGTTAATTTCAAGTTTCAACATGTTTTTGCTCATAGTGAATGGTAGAAGCCAAATCATCCCAATTCTCAAACATGCATGATGATATTATTGAACATAACAGCAACTCATGCTTTACACTGCATTAAGTATTAACGATTCTTAACCCATGAATTATTGTTGAAAAAAATGTTTTGGTGTTGAAAAGTGAACAATTAAGCATCTTTAATTTTAATCCATAATTAGGATACAATATTCGTGCCAAGTAATATATGTGAAGGCAACCTGATGCAGGTTGTGATTACAGTTATGTAGTTAACTTTGAACTAACTGTCTTGACTCTTGCCATTTTCTTTTTTTCTCGTGTGCCATCATTGTCTCAAAAAGCACATATTGGTATTATATTTTACCTGTAAAAAGGATCTTACTCCTTAATGATTAACGAAGAAAAAAATCTCTCTGGTTGCTACTTCGTGACATAAATTATGCGTATCTGAGAAATAATGCATGCAATCGTATCTGAGAAATAATGCCTCATATACACATCTAATTTGCCTCCTTTGTAGTTTTTCATGTCAGATGAGTCAGCTGTGTCATTTGCTCGTAGTTTGCCATTAATGTGAAAATCTCTTTGTTGCTACTTTATTGGAAAAGTTTCTACATGATCTATTTAGTTGCTTGCTCTAATTTTTCTTCCTTTTCTCCCTCATTCCCAATAAGGTTATTATCTTTATGAATTTTGGTGTTGGTTTTAATAGGTTGCTCGTTAACCCCGTTAACACTCTTCTTTTGCAGCAAGTTTCAGATTTTAACTTGTTCACTCTGGATGATATTGATACTGCATTCCAAAATGTTACTAGACTGACATACTCCCAGAATTATCATTTTCCTGGTTAGTATAATCACAGTGATCAGTTATCTTCAGCCTTTTCAATGTCAAAGGTGTAATTAACTTGTCTCTCAATAGATAAAGGAGAAGGAATTGTTATTGCTCCTCATGTGGCGGGACATCTTCTGGGGGGCACCATGTGGAAGATAACAAAAGATGGAGAGGATGTAGTCTATGGTGTTGACTTCAACCATCGTAAAGAACGGTTACATGTCCCTTGCACATTATATCTATATTTAAGAAAGCTTTCAGTATACTGTTTCTGTTGTCAAAGAGATTAGGATTCGAGCTCACTGAACTTGTTTATCAGGCACTTGAACGGGACTGTGTTAGAATCTTTTGTGCGACCTGCTGTTCTGATAACAGATGCTTATAATGCCTTGAACAATCAGCTTTACAAACGTCAAAGAGACCAAGAATTTATCGGTAGCTCTCTTTTGCCATGCTATCTTATCAGTTATCTACCTTTTGGTTATTACTTGTTCGGCTTCTTGTACCTTAAAGGATTCTCCAACTGTCCTATGGGGTTCTTTCTTTTTTCTTGAGTTGGAGCTTTGTTATAAACTTATTTACATATCTAATGCCTGTAAGAATTAGAATCATAAGTACATTTGCTAGATTTTCACTTCTCCGCCTCCTGAAATAACAGTCCAATTATGAAGACATATAGCTCATATTGAGGAAATCTTTGGTTTATTTTATGATGATTTTGACTGTGTTTTTATTTGTTTATTTCTATCAAAACAATTGCTATAATCCTCCCTGCCAGTCTATCATTAATTTCTGCATTTATTAATTTTGTGTCTAATCTTTGCTGGTGATAGCATATTCAGGTCTAGTAATTTCTTCAGATAGAGTTACCTCCCGTCCTGTGGATCTTTGGCAAATGTTAATCCCTGTTTTGGTTGCCACTTAGTGTTAGTTGGATATAATTGATCATTCATGTAGGTTGTTATGTGCCTTTATAGTCTGCTAATGTTGCACTTCCAATCACAGCTTCAACTGTTATAGTCTGCTAATGCTGCATTTCCAATCAAAGCTTTAACTGCATTATTTGCTAGCCAGCAATCTGCATTTACAACTTTAAGTGCATCAGTGTAGCATCATCATTGCCAATTTCCTTTAGTAATTTGTTGCAGCTTTAAATTGTGATACATAATGTATGGTGTCATCTATGCCATTTTCTATTTAATAATTTCGAGTCAAGCTGTAAATTGTTGAAAGTGTGAACATCTTTTTACAGAGGCAATACTCAAGGCTCTGAGGGCAGATGGAAATGTGTTGCTTCCTGTTGATACAGCTGGGAGGGTGCTGGAACTTATTTTGATACTAGAACAGGTCAATTTTTGTCAACTTATATCTTGCTTATCCTATTCATCGAAGTGCTTTCAAGCTTTATCTTTCATTTATATTGCAGTATTGGGCACAGCAGCATTTGACTTTTCCTATCTTCTTTCTGACAAATGTGTCTACAAGCACAATCGATTACGTGAAGAGCTTCCTTGAATGGATGAGTGACTCGATAGCAAAATCCTTTGAACATACACGTGACAATGCCTTTGCATTAAAGTAAGCTTCATTTGCATTTATTATTCAAGTCATCCTTCTTGTTTTGTCTTAACATATACTATTCATTTCGAAATAACAAATATCATTCTCACCAAATGCATGTATGCGGCGATTCTATTATACTCCACAACACTGACATTGTGATATAAGAAATTTTATAAAATGTAACAAAACCTTGATTTAACATGTTGATGCTCCATTGAACTATGGTACCAGCCAAACTAGTGTAATGCACGCTAGATCTATGAAACATCACTGGTGTCTGTAGCAATGACATGCTACCCACCATTTAAGCTATTGGCTCTTCCAATGTCCCTACAAACTGCATGCGGGGCCTTCTATCTTTTCTAGTCTGTGAAACTACAGTTTTGAATTTTCTCAGAATGAGCAAGATCTGTAGCTTGTTTTAAATTACAATAAGATTTTATGAGTGCATCATATGTTGTATACCTGGGGAGGTCGGGCTTTACTATTACTTAACAAAAGCTTATGGACCTTGTTCTGGCTTTCAATTCATGGATTGTTTCTAAGCTTTTAGTACAGGGTTCATTTCAATGACAGCCAAACTCATTGTTTTTTCTTACTGAGCCTTATAAAGCAAGTCCTTAATTTAAAAGTAGGCGTTGTTGCTTGGAAAAACTGTACATATGGGTACAGGCTGCAGTCATAATTTCATACACAACTTCTATCATTTTTTTTCCTGAGATTTTCTTTTTGATATATTGCAGGCATGTCACACTTATAATCAACAAGAATGAGCTTGAGAAATTAGCTGAAGTCCCAAAGGTTAGCATTTAGTCCTCAAATATATTGTGCTTTTAAGAAGGAAAATGAACCCCTCAAATTGTGCGTTTATGGAGGAAAGCTAACACACCTTGTTTAGGTTGTTCTAGCATCCATGGCCAGTCTGGAGGTGGGGTTCTCTCATGATATATTTGTGGAATGGGCAACCGAAGCAAAGAATCTAGTACTTTTTACGGAAAAAGGCCAGGTATATTGATTTGGCATCATATCACTCTTCTAGCTATAACATGTTTCTTTGTTGATATTGGTAATTTGGAAAGCAAGGTTTGTTGTATCAGTTTGTACGGCCCCATACTAGGTGTACTGTTACTGGTACCAAAGTAATACTTGGTATGGGGGGCACTTTGAGTGTTGGTACACCAAACTGACCCATATCAACACTATACTAACATGGTTCCTGTATAAGGCTTAATGATTATGTTAATTTGATATGTTGAGCAGGTTGCTTTTAGGAGAAATCTGCAATTCCTACAAAGTTAGAATTTAATGGTTTTCTCCTTTAAGTTGTATGCGTACAGTATATTATATGTAAGTAGCTACATATTTCTTAATCAGGTAAACTGCTGTTTATGCCTCTGCAATAACTACCAACTTATAGGCACAGCCTTATTCCTTGAGTCGTGTCAATTTTTGTTGCCTAACTTCAAGTTCTACTACTATTCTCATCATGTCAGTTGATTATTTCATACTGTTCATGTTTTAGTTTGGGACACTAGCTCGCATGCTTCAAGTGGATCCACCCCCAAAAGCTGTAAAAGTTACTATGAGTAAGCGTGTTCCACTAGGTGGTGAAGAGTTAAAAGCCTATGAAGAAGAACAAAGTCGAATTAAAAAGGAAGAAGCTCTAAAAGCTAATCTCATCAAAGAGGAGGAATTAAGGACATCTCCAGGAGCAGATGCTAATGTGGCTGTCCCCATGGTGATTGATGCAAATTCATCTCATGTTTCATCTAATGGTATAGCCTCTTTTTTTTTTTGCGATATTTCGTCTAATTACTTCTTTAACAAATTTGTCACTGTTTCAATTTTGAAATGTTATCTGCTGCAATGCATCTTTGTGGTAATGTTCATTTGTATGGAAAACCTCCTAGTCTGAAGTTAATGTAGAGTTGCTGTTTAGATAGAGATTGACTCAGTCATTATCTATGTGATTATGTGTGCCAAGTTCTGGTGGAGACAATGAAGCATTCTGATATCTTGAAATTATTAGTTGCCAGAGATTATTATATATTAAATATTATTGTTTAATATATTTAACACAAAAAGATTAATATTATAGTATTTTGAAACTGACTTACCACTTATGATGATTAGATATGTTAACAGTGAAGTTGGGTCGGGACTAATGCTTTAGTTGCATCTTTGCATACCTGCTTGATTGTTAGTTACACTTCTTATATCCAGGGAGGCAGGGACTCAGCACTTTGCATGTCTTTTCCTTGTTTCACATGATTTTTTCTTTTTAATTAAAACGTGTAATCCTACATATTAAGCAGTTTATATTTGGTTCCCTTCTTGATTTGGAATTCATGGTCTTATCTTTTCCTGATGATGGCTATATGGAGCAATTGATACACATTGTTTGATATAGTGTACTTATTTTAAATCCATATATTTGGTTTTTGATGCACTTTTCAGTGGCTAGCTCACGCTTTGGTGAGCATCTGGACATCGTCATTGATGGATTTATTCCTCCAGCCACAAGTGTTTCTCCAATGTTTCCCTTCTTTGAAAACACAGCTGAATGGGATGATTATGGTGAGATCATCAATCCCGATGACTACATTATTAAGGAAGAAGACATGGATCAGGCATCTATGCAAGTAAGTTTCCACATGTTAATATAATACAAAGTACATGTATGGTACCACCTAGATAGCTATGATGTTAAACGTGTAAATCTGTGTTGTAATTCTTATTTTTGTTGCTTTTACTTTGTTCGATCTTGCAAGATGACCCTACGGCAAACTCATGTTGCACGTTTAGATCTTGTTAGAAGATGTTCATACCAAAACAGAGTCTCATTAGCTTATGATTTAGTAGAATGATTTGAACTACCTTTTATAAGTCCAAAAAAGTATATTACTAGAACTACTCCTGCGCAACTGCTGCTGCTACTATTACTGCTGCTACTGAATTCACATCTACTACAATCTTAATCAGGGATATTGACAGTAAACTACTTAATTTTCTGCTGAAAATAACTTATTCCATCAAATAATATGATGAGTGAATCAGCTAATATGTGAAGTAGTATCATCCATTCTCTACTTCTGAATTCACATCTACTACAATCCTAACCAGGGATACTACTGAATTTTCTGCTGAAAAATATGCTCATTCCATCAAAATAATATGATGAGTGAGTCAACTAATATAATGTCATCCAGAACATAAAGTAAATTCATCGCAGACAGCTAAATGCATCTGAATTATCCAAACATTTATAGTCATGTCACTTACAAGTAAACCTTGGCCAAAAAATTCCTAATTCTTTCCTTCTAATTACTGGACTGTATGAAAAAAACTTTTTTTTTTGTAAACTGTGTTTCTTCTGTCTGAAAATTTTATAAATTAATAAAGGGTCATGTGGTGGTTTCTGTTGGAGGAGAAATAATTTCAAGTTTTCTAAGTACTTTGAAACCTTGTACATGACAATCTTCACCTTAAACATAATAGTTAACAAGTACTACTTAGTATCTGCTTGCAAACAAATAATGATTGTGCGTCTGTCTTTGTAGCGTGTCTTGATGATTGCTTACTCCTTAACCTTTCCTTTTCATCCATAATGTTCATTTTCAGTTGTTTAATGTGCTGCAATTATAAATATATGTTAATTATTTTCATGAGTTTATACATGGATCAACGTCATCGGGCGGTTCTGCCCGTTTTGAACCGTACCGGTGGCTCACCAGTATGGTTCTGGCTCCGAAAATGGGACGCATTCCTGGAGCCGGATAAGGAGAAGGAAAGAGAGCGAGCGGGGGAGGGAGGAAGAGGGAGAGGACGCTGGTGGAGGGCCGGCGAAGCCCGATGGAGATTGGTGGAGGCTGCAAGGGGGCCGACGCCGGGCTCCGTCGAGCTCTGCCTGCCCTCTACCGGCGCCCCTCCCTCCCTCCCCTGCTCTCTCTCTCTCTCTTTTCCTCTCTCGTTCTCCCTCTCTTCCGTTTGCTCCGCTGTGTTGGTATGGGCCCAGTGCGGGCCCGTACCGAGCCGTCTCACCGGAAAATCTGTACGGGGTCGGGTACTGGTTCCTCCGACCTTGACATGGATTGTATGTAGAGGTTGTTTTATATGTGCATCCTCAGTGTAGTGTTTTGCTCATAGGGTGTTGAGTCTTTATCAAGAAATGTTGAACCGGTCCGTACCGACCGTTCAGCTCGTACCGAACCGGTTCGGTCTCTGATCGGTCCGGTTCGGCGTTAAAAAACGGTACTGGCCCGTATCGGCCAAGCCAATTTTTTTTGGGCTTTTGGATGCGTGAACCAAGCCGAACCAGTGGTACCGGTCCGAGCCGGTCCGGTGGCCAACCGGTACGCCTACCGGTACCGGTTTGGTGATCCTTAATCTTTATAAAGTTTATGCAACTAGTTTTATTTTCTTGCTATTTCCTTGATTTTCGTTTGTGAGATCCAAATCTGTGGTCCACTACCTTGTTATTGGTGGAACTCTCATGGGTTTCTCATCTCTAACCCATAGTTATCCTTTTTACGCACCCCCAATTGGTCTCATGAGGCCCAACTCATCTTGGTAGTCCCTTCCTCTTGTTCTTAATATTTAGCATACCACTCCCAATTTGCTGGTTGGTGCATCATTGTTGTGGTCTGTAGTGCTTCTTTCATGAACCACTGTGTTAATTATTTGCCAGTTTTGCATTCTGGCTAGTTATTAACATCTTTGCATTTTCTTGCCTCCAGTAAAATTAGGGACTCTTGCATGAGCCTCTTCTTGTCTTGTTCCTCCATGACTTGCAAAACATTTGTTTTTTCCCTTTTTTAATCTTCAATTGACTTCACTAACCCTTCCTTTTTTTTTTTTTGGATTAGTATCTGATATTCCTCACTTATTCTCATATTAGTTTTGTTATATTCAGCCCTTTAGTTTGGCTTTCAGGGTCCATTTTTCCTTCGCTGCTCATCCTATAGGTCTTTTATGGCATTTCTTTTTGCTCCTATCCTTTTAATTGGTGCTTTTTCATCAATTTGCTCTGCTCTCTTCCTTTTATCGTGCATCAAAATATTCACAACAATAGCCTTCGTTTTTCCCCCATTTTTGTCATGAGATCCTTGCATTTTTCATGATCAATTATTTTTCTACTCATCTTTTGCCAGCCTCTTTTATTATTTTATTTTTTTCTCCAAAAGTTAAGCCTTAAAACTGGAGTTACTGGATACAAAGTCCCTCCATGGCCTACCCTAGGAAAAAGGCCTATATCATTTTGCTTCACAAGCAGTTCTGCTTCGGCTATCTTGTTTCATAGCTTGTTGTGGTGCCAGCCTATGTGGCCAGGTCCACTAAACAATTCTACTTTGTTATAGTCCATGTTTTAGAGGTTTTCTTGCATTTTCAGCTTGTGACACACTTAGAATGCTTGCTTCCAATTGATTGGCATTTTTTTTCATCTGTTTCATCTCACCACCTCTAATTTCTTTAAAAGCCTATTGCATCACTGCATTTCCCATTTACGACTTTGGTTTATCACCATCATTTGTACTTCCCTTTCCTTATCTAGTAATACAATTCCTATGATATTTCACTGACCCTCCCCCATGCTTTTCTTCATATGTGATATATCTGTTTTTGATGTTTTTAAGTTCTGAGAAACTAGTTTTATCTCTCTTCTGGTTAACACTTAAGCTTTGTTTATGATCCACCTTGAATTATAGGGTTGGTAGTGACAAATAGTACTGTCACCTATATCTACTGTATGTATGCTACAACTAAAACATGTTAACATTTAGGGTTAATTATGTAATGTTCTTCTTATATATATACATATATATACATATATATACATATATGTATATATGTATACATATGTATGTACATATGTGTGTGTATATATATATGTATGTATATATATAAACTCTATATGTGAATTTTGAAACTTAGGCTGCATTTGGATACCAAATAGCTAACCAGGGGGTAGATACATTAAGCAATTGGTGACCACCATATAAAGTTATCTGCTGTTTGGTTGACATTTTTGAGGTTAGTGGGAAAATTGTGGAAAAAGTGAAAAAAAAAACTAGAGAGAGAAGAGAGAATTCTGGTGGTTGACTTTACTTCACCCTCCCCCATGAAATAAAGTTAACTAGGTTAAGTTGCTTTTGAGGGCACTGTCTGTTCGAATAAACTTAACCCACACTTTTTGGCATGTGTTTGGCTGGTTAAACTGATAATCCACTCATAACTAGTAAATAAACCAGCAATAGGACACAACCTTAATGTGGTGGGAAATGTTGCTTATAGGATTTTATTACCTTGATGAGAACAATACATTCAACCAGTGTTACCTAGGCACTCGTGTCTAGCTCCAATAATCCATATCAGATACATAGCCGAGTCAAATATGTGTTGATACTTTGATACTTATGAAGTTGTTCGGTAGCCACTTTTTAAGATTGCAGGAGTTGAACTCGTCCAATAATGAGTGAATGGAACTCTTCCATCTGATATTAGAAGTGGGTAGTTGTTCTTTTCAAGATTTGTTAAGGATATAGGCATTGATTATTGAAACAACTTTGTAAAATATTATTTTGCTAATATCTTTAAGTTAATTGGGAAGTTTGAATCAGAAACATGTATATTGAATGATCTTAACAAACAATATCTTTTTAACCTTTTCTTTTTAAGGTTTAAACAGATAATATTTAAAGGTAGAAACATATAGTTTAGTTTAATTTATATGCTATTCTATGTATCCTTGTATCTCTCTTTTTCACTCTTGCCAAGTCAGACACATGGATGCATGTATGAGTCTGATTGTTACATCCGTGTCCATGCAACACTTCATTCAACTCAAACACTTGATCTTTATCTTTCATGCTGGCTGGGCAAGGTATGTCAGCTCTAAGGAATATAAGAAATCTTGATTCAATTTTGCTGCTAGCTTAAATTGTGTATTGTCAGCTATGATTAATATAAGGATATGGTGCTCAAATTTGCCATATGGTATAGGGCTGTGATACGAAGATGCCTTCTTCAATGGTTTTTTATATTCATAAAAATTATAACCTTTTATCGTATGAAAGGTCCTGATAGTAAGCACGGAAGAGGGATTTCTTGCATTTGATTGTGTAAAGCATACTACCTTCCATTAATCCATGATTTGACGTATAATACAATTACTTGGTTGTTCATTAAGTTTCAAGTACTTTTTCTTTGACTGCTCACTAAGTTCAAGTATTTTTCCTTTGAATCTTCTGTAGAAAGGATTATCTACTTGTGCAGAAGTCATGAGTTAATTTGATTGTTACTATGATATAATTTCATGGGTTTAAGTTATTTGATTCATGAACAAGTTACTTTTTTCAGTGCATTGGGGGTGAACTAGATGGTAAACTTGATGAAGGCTCGGCCCACTTGCTCCTTGATTCAACACCTTCAAAAGTTGTCTCAAATGAAATGACTGTAAGTCAATTTTGTTTTTACAATAAGGGATTGACAACCATGTAGACAAAGTAAGAACTCAAGATATAATTTTGCCAATGGCTACATCTTGTTGTTTATGTTTTTTCTTTTTTTTAGTGGACATATAACTGTTTAATTTAACTTGTCAACTATTTAACTTTTTTGTGGGAATCTTTTTTTTGTGTTGTAATAGGTTCACTCTCATCCAGATAATCATTTTAGTATTTTTTTTCCACATGGATAAAATGCATCTTGATTATTATATACGTACGTATGTATCAATAATTAAATGATACATATATATATTTATTATTGATATATATCAATAATGTTGTATATATTATCCATAAAATGATATATATATATATATATATATATATATATATATATATATATATATATATATATATATATATTATGGATAATAGTTTTCTTTCCACATGAATTTTTCCTTACCACATGAGCAACCAACTCAACAATTCTTTTCTACTCTTATCTTGTTATAATTCTGCAACCTGTTCTGGTGGCCGTTGTGCACCTTATTTTGGAACTCCTCATTGGAGAATCATTTTCTTAAATCTAGCAGTGGATAAAATGGAATTTCATACGTACCTTTGGGTATGATTTTTTGTTTTTTATGTTCATGATAGGTTATTACAGAATTCACAAATATTAATGGAAGTTCCATTAGTTGAAGGTACATCGTTCCATTTGGTTTTTGATTATATGCCAAGCACATTGCAGGGTGTATTTCAACTGTGCAGATTAATTTGTCATCACAATACACAGTTGTTGAATGTTGTCGAGGCTTGGCTATCATGGATTTGTCGTTTAGACCTGACTCCTGGAAATCAACATAATGTTCACCTTTAAGTAGTGATGCTGTGGTAATTTTGTTGTTTGTTACATGTGCTGATGTGCCTGGCTTTTGGATCTTTTCAAATGATCTTACTTCCCATGATTGTGTCAGCAAAAGGTGCAAGTCCAGTGTGGGTTAACTTATATAGATTCCACCTAATATTTCAGGTTCAAGTCAAGTGTGGGTTAACTTATATGGACTTTGAGGGCCGGTCTGATGGACGCTCAGTCAAATCAATCCTGGCACATGTGGCTCCTTTGAAGCTTGTATGTCATTCATGTTTTTATAAGTAATTTTTTTCTTAGTCTATTATAAGTTCAACATTTATTGGCTTCAGCTTAATGCTGTCCTTTGGTACCTGCAATGTTAATTTTTGTAGTAGAAATCTATTCATTCTTGATGATGTTTGAGATCTGATATCTGAAGTATGTTACCGTTTTCCTATTTCACTGATTAGAGCTTGTAGATACTCTAAAGTCTAAACATTGCTTTTGATGAGTTAAAGGGGAGATTGTTTTGAATCTTCCACCCTGAGGCTGGCTGAGATGCTTTTGTTCCAAGACCAGCACTCTTTGGTGCACCTTTGAGATCATCTTTATTGCCTCAGGACAACACTCCAAACTTAGAGTTCTAATGATTAGTATGAAATTATCACTTCATTCTGTAGCCAATTCATTTCTGCATCTTAGTTATTACTTGTTCATCGATGTTCACCATGAGAACATTAAATATTCCTTGTCTTTGTTATTTTAAGGTTCTAGTGCACGGATCAGCAGAAGCTACCGAGCATTTGAAACAACACTGTGCAAAACATGTTTGCCCCCATGTATATGCTCCACAGATCGACGAAACAATTGATGTCACTTCTGATTTGTGTGCTTACAAGGTAGTTACTTGGTTTTCTGACAATCTTTTTCAGTAACATACTGATTGTAATTTGTTGCTGCATAGAATCATTCCCACAGATCAGAATTATCCCGAGCTTCCATAAGCTCTCCCCCCCCCCCCCCCTCTCATGCTATTTTTTTTTCAAATGATCACAGGTGCAGCTTTCTGAAAGGTTAATGAGTAATGTGATCTTTAAAAAGGTGAGTAACTTAACTATTATTGTGATTTTTAGTTCCTACTTCCAAATCTAGTAGTTTGACTTTGCAGTATGTTCTCATATTTAAGCAGAACTTAGTGGCTATACCATACTAAAATAGGTTATATGCAGTAATCTTTCTGAAAATGAATAAACGATGCAAAATGGTCTAAGAAAGGTGACGACAGTCAAACTCAAACCAAACTGGATTAGTTACCAATTGGTGTGCAAAGTGGAACTTCTAGAAGTGACTAGGAGAAGCCATGATTTTTGCCAAGCATGAGCTTGCAATAAACATCTGAAAGAGTCTCTTCTGCTTTTATGTTTCTTTGGGTGATGAGTAGGTCAGCAAAAAATGGTGGCACTATTCAGACCACCATCATGATCCTATTAGTTGCTGAATCATCGCATTGAATGATAGGCAACCAGATTGCATTTCCTTGGCAACAAACCAAAAAGAAAAAAACTGTGGTGTTTAGTTCAGCTCATGTGCTATTTTTGATCAGATGGCAAATAACTAGGCACCATACTCCATTGCTGCTCTGACGGTCAGTTTCTAGTAGATTTGGGCATTGAGCACAGGTGATTTCCACTATGGAATAGATGGATTGGTTAATAGAATGATAAGAACATTGGGCAATGATCCTACTTTCTGATACCAGGTATAGTCCTTTTCTTTCCTCCCTTATTTGTGGAGGAATACAGCATGTAGGTGTTGCATTATGAGCATCAAATATTTTATAAGATATTCTTCCTGTGAATTGTTTTGGAAAGCAGGTGGTCATTGGTTAGTGCCAAGAATGCTGCCACCTCCTTGCAGAGGAGAGAAGCAAGATCCATTTATGCATGGTAGCTTATAGTTTGCATAACGATATCATGTGAGCTGGTACTGCAGTTAATTTCTCCAATTCATGTCACTCATCCCTATCTTGCATAGTTTCATCATGGTGATCATATGGAAAAAGAAGAAATGCTGTCTATTTTAGTTTGATGTAAAAGTTTTCTTGTCAAAATAATTAGTTTTGACAGTAATTTGGCAGTCAGTATGAATTCGATTTGTTGTAGTAAGTAACCCTAGTGATTTATCCATTTACATCCTTCGAAATTTTAATACTACTAACAGATGGGTGACTACGAGATAGCATGGATTGATGCGGAAGTAGGAAAGACCAACGACATGCTTACCCTGGGTCCTCTTTCATCAACTCCTCCAACTCACAAAACCGTTCTGGTGGGAGATTTGAAATTGGCAGATTTCAAGCAGTTTCTTGCAAGCAAAGGTGTCCAGGTATTTTAATGTAGAAGCAGTTCATTTTCTGTGAAAATTTTGAAATTCATCACCACAATGATTTTCATATGAAATGACTTGTAAGTGACTGTAATAAAATTCTCACTCTTTTTCTCATGTTCTACTGTCTTTCTATTAAATTGTTAACTTGCATATCATAGCGGTGAAAATTGCTGAGATGGGATGTGTCGGTACATGGAAGGCTAGGTTTACAGATGAGCACATCAAGGTGCATGAATTGTACCAATTAATGGAGAACCAATATAGATGGTTTAAGCATCTTAAATAATGATTTGACGTGGCCCGAGCTTTGAATATGTATCAAGGCTGTGTAAAGAGGATGTAATTTTTAATCAGACTAATTAGAAAAAAATACATAATTTTAACTCCATATGATTGGATGGGGATTGTTGCTTGTTGTCAGAAAGACGATATCCGAAAGAAAGAAATTATGTTTCTTGATATGTACCTCGGTCATTTAGTAATTAAAATATGGTTTATGACGTCTTTTGTTATTAACCATTGACTATTTGTACGTCTATTTCTCGAGTATCCTGAGAATTGCATAAACCTGTACTAACAGACTGTGCCCAAACTGAGTGATTCTAAGCATATGCTTTGTTTTTCCCAATTAGTAAAATTTTCTCCCCACCATTTGAAGTATATATATTTTGTTATAACTGTAATTTACGTGCTGAAGATCTACACATGGTACTACCAATTGCTAGATGATTTTATAAGTCTGTTATATTAAAGAGCAACTTAACAAGTTGAATTGTAGGCAGATCCTGGAGTTGCCAGTGGGAGTTAATTTTTGCATTCATAACAAGAAGCTACATAAAGTAGAGGTGCACAGTTTCTAATAGGAAATTAAAAACATGCCTCCTATCCAGACAGCAAAATTGTGAAACCAGCATAACATTTGCTTACATGTAAATTTTCTTTTCAGATCATGTTCCTTCTGAAATCTTAACAGTTGTACATATCTGAGTATTGTTGATGCACAAGATAATGTTATTCTACTCATCATCTTCAGGTAGAATTTGCTGGGGGTGCCTTGCGTTGTGGTGAGTATGTCACAGTTCGCAAGATCAGTGACTCCAACCAGAAGGTGACTGTTCTTGATTGCATTATGGGTTTGAGCCCCATAGCTAAGTTAATTGGGAAGCTTTTGTGGCATTGAGTTGGTCTAAACCGAGCTATCCTGCAATTAGGAAATTTATTTTGTGCATTATAACTTCAAGATTCTAACAGTTCTCGGTCTTCTCTTTGATATTTGTATAGGGCGTTACTGGTACCCAGCAAGTGGTCATTGAAGGCCCTCTGACAGAAGAATATTACAAGATTCGAGAGCATTTGTATTCACAATTTTACCTGCTATAGCCTGATGTGAAATTCCGTGTATTAAACATCTATATGAAAAATGAAATGTCTGCAGGCTCATTGTAATCTTTCCACCCCTGGTGAGATAAGTGATATAAGGTCAACCATATGGTGCCGTGCATTCGGTTACTGCTATCGATCCAAGCTACAAAGGTGTTGCCAGTGGTGGTCTCTGGGTGAGCTTACCTCCATCTGCAAACTCAACCAGAGCTTCATATCACCTGTTCTTCAGCCTCTGTTGTCACATTGACATCAATTAATGGTTGGCTTTATGTTTCGTTTTCTAATTTTTTTTCTTTTCAAAATACCACTTGGGAAATATCAGATGTTATAAATGCACTACAGCAGTGTTGTAATCCTGAAGGGAGGCTGTTTATTGTCAGAAAAATTTGTATTTCTTGAAATATATTGTAGCCGCTAGTTTGCTGCAATTTTCAGAGACCATCTGCTGCTTCCTTCCCTTCTTTTTACATCCATTATCTGGTCTGGTATTAATTGATTCAACTCCAGATTTGCAGCATGTACCTTTTGAACAATAGAATTTTCTTGTTTTGAGACTCAATATCTAATTCTCTCGGTAATTTCAGAACAAAGCATGCTACGTTCTAGCCATAAATATAGACATCAGATTTCTAAAACCAGACATGATTGGGACACTGCCTCAATTGTCTCGCATGAATGCCCTTCTGCTCTTTGTTGGCCGAACGGGCGGGTGAGCATTTTGATTTGCTTTAATCTGGGTTGAAGGCTGAGTGCACTTGGCATGGTAGGTCAAGACTCAAGGGGATGGTGATCGATATTGTGGGGAAAATTATTTAGGTTGTGGCTATCACCAACCTTAAATTTAATAAAACAGGCCTGAATGCAACCTTTATGTCAAACTTGAAAAATAAACAACAATGGGTTCTTAATGAAGTCTAAAACTTTTAATGAAATAACTTTTTTCATCAACCCATTGTTTAAATAAATAAATCCATCCTTAATTTGTAAGGAACCACCTCTTCAAAATGGATGCGGCTTCTCAAAATTAGCAAATTTTGTAGGGAGAAGAGCTTTGGAGGTCCAAAAGTTTTTGATCAGAAATCCTTTGCAATTTTCGAGGGGCATCACATGGGAGCTCTCAACCCCCAATCATCCATCTTCCACATTAGGATTCATTGCAGCAAAATACACAACCAGAAACCAAAAGAAACTATATTTATTGAGGCCACTCATCTTAACTAGAAAAAAAAAACCCTAATTCTCGACGGGACATACATCGACTCCTGGAGAAAGCTATATTCCTTTTTATCCCAAAAAACAAAAAAAGAGGCAAAAGCCATAGCTCTAAAAGAAGGAAGAAGCCCTAGGTTTAGGGCAAAGATGAATAACTCATACATATAGTCTATAGAGAGAGAGAGGAGAAGTCTCGAAAATCCGTCTAAAGATTCGTCGAGCAATCTACCACCATTCATGCGATTAATTGACTTAGATCGACGAGTGATTTCTTCTTCAATTCGAGATAAGAGAAATTTATGGCAACAATTCATGATCCTATAGGAAGAATCATGGAATCACATTTGGTTAGTGGGCGACCATTCATTAAATCACGTAGCACCATAGGATTCGATAACTTTTTTTCTCCAATTAGAAAAAAAAAATGATTGGAGGGACATGCATAGGAGATTGATTAGTCTTAGGCCTTTGGTCCAAATTATCCCAAATTTCTGCTCACCATTAGCCACCAAATGCAGCTTGGTATGAGATTTTGAGCTCATCAACTATCATAAAAGTGTTTGGATCAGCTCTGCATGAAGTAAAAACAAGCAGACCAATAATAGGACTAAAGTCAGTATGGTTGAATACTAGGATGACCTTCCCGATACCACAGAATAACGAAACTGCCCCTATCAAAAAACCACTTCCAAAACCTGGGAACCCTGGCGGGCGTATAAAATAACTGTTTCGGCATCTCTCTCCATGATGCTTTTGACTTGCGATTAGATCCCTCCGCTCTCTTCTCTCACAATTTGTTTTTTTTAATTTTCTCAGTTTTCCTACCAACTCTGTTTTATATTATTGTAGATTTCATTTCCCAAGAAATGAGAAATGGAAAAGCTGCTTTCTCTTCAGATCGTAATATGATTTCTTAATATTCGGTCAGCGGATTCTCTTCTTTACAGATGCTGGAGTTTTTCAGAACTTGTCGTTGGTCTCCTATGTTGTTTCTGTCGAAAAATTCCGATCTTTTCACCGAAAACCTCCCAAAAGTTTGAATCTTTTTTGTTCATTAGGGTCTCTTGCATTCTAAACCACCACTATCGTCAACTCAAAACACTTGTAGCTTCCAATATCTTCATATAACTTCCCTTTCAAGAGTGCCCAGATTAGATCTCTCTCCAATTTCTTATTCAAAGAATTCTTCAGTCCCTCGATCTGTATTGATTTGTATCTCTATAAAATCTCTCCAGTTCAATCAGTTTGGAGTACTTAGCAACTCCAAATCGTTCAAAACCCCATCTCTCTTTGTCTTGAATCGGATTCGATTCATCCAAGGCCATATCCCCCACATCAGAAACCCTCTGCGAAAGGCCCCTTCAGAAGGCCTACTGCTCAAACTCCCATCTTTGTCAAGATACCATTTCGAAAGGTGCTCCCGACGCCGCCCACTTTTATCCACTGAATTTTATCAATAACTCCCTTGTTCCTTCTGCAATGCTGAGCTGCTAAGCCCCCGCCCCCTCTCCCGCCCATGTCGATCATCTGCGGCGTCCCCCTCCTCGAGTGCGTCTGCTGCCTGGCCTGCGCCCGCTGGGCCTGGAAGCGATGCCTCCGCACCTCCGGCCATGAGAGCGAGACCTGGGGCCTGGCTTCGGGCGACGAATTCGAGCCCACGCCCCGCCTCTGCCGCTACATCCTTGCGGTCTATGAAGATGATCTCGAGCACCCACTGTATGCCCCACCAGGAGGATATGGGATGAATCCTCAATGGGTCGTCCGCCGCAAGATGTACAGGGACACCCGCGGCCGCGTGCCTCCTTACTTGATCTACCTTGATCATGACCATGAGGATATAGTCCTCGCCATCAGAGGCCTCAACATGGCTAGGGAGAGTGATTATGCTGTGCTATTGGATAACAGGCTTGGGAAGAGGAAATTTGATGGTGGGTATGTTCATAATGGGCTCCTCAGGGCCGCTGGTTGGGTCTTGGATTCCGAATGTGATATACTGAAGGAATTGATGGAGAAGTATCCGAGTTATACTCTGACTTTTGCTGGGCATTCTTTGGGGTCTGGTGTGGCAGCAATGCTGGCTATGGTGGTGGTGCAAAATAGAGACAAGTTGGGGAATGTGGAGAGAAAGAGGATTAGGTGTTATGCGATTGCACCCGCGAGGTGTATGTCGCTTAATTTGGCTGTGAGATATGCGGATGTGATCAATTCAGTTGTGCTTCAGGCAAGATTTCTTCATCCCTCTATTTATGGTTTCAGTTTGTTTTGTATATTTTAGGTACAAACTATAAGCTCTGAGACATAGCTATAGACTTGCTGTGATCGAACAGCATTGCACTTTAAGCACAAAAAAAAAAAAAAAGCACCTCAAGTTTGCGGTGTTTATGGACTGGTAGATATCATGGTATTCAATTTCATGTTTGCATGTCCCAACTTGGTTCTCTTGAAACATATATCGAGTCCCGGCCTTAAAAGCGTACTGAACCTGCATTATGCTTGTCATTTGGAAACTTTCATGTTAAACTATATTCCTCTTACCCTATTATGATTAATATTCTTTCTGACATTGAAATCCCAACATATTCATGCTTTTGAAGGTCATTCTTTATCTGGACAGATTACATGCTTCCTTTTCTTCTTTCGCCTTTTGATTCGAATTTTTTTTTGCAGTGGCATCTTATGCATCCATTTGGATTTGGGTGTCATGGTGATGACTTTGTCGCATTTGCTTGGATTTCATTTTCAACTCTGTATCTGTTAGGTGGAATTTTTAACATATTTCATGTTATACCTAATGCCCATTTTTTTGTGGGAGTTGAAATTTGAAATATTCTCATGTCAAGATTGGATGGTAGTGAACATATGGTTGGGTGTTTTACTAGTTTGGTATATCATTAGACATATTTTGGATATTGCATAGTTATCATAATGGTGAAAGTTTTGATCAAAAGAACTGTTACACTAGCTTTTAGTCAGACATCTTTGTTTAGTTGCTCTGAATCTCATGACCAATTTTGGTTCTCATAGGAAAATATGATCTGCTGAGTTTAAGAGTTCAAGTAAATTCTTTCTATTATTGTGAACTTATTTAAGGTAGGGCTAAGTGCCATTGTGCATCAAATGATTTCTTTTTCCCAATTTTGTTATTTGTTCTCTTGCTTTGGTTACCAGTTATGATGAATGATGTTGGAAATTAGTTTCATATCGATAATTGATCTAGTTCCTTGTCACCCTCCTTAATTTTGTGATTCTAATTTCTTATTCATGATAAGCTGAGTGAGTTTCTATTTGCCATGCCTTTTGTTTTAGCAAGAAGAGTAAGAGTTATGCAATGACTTCTGTGTATTGCTGATAACAAATATCTGGATGCCAGGATGATTTCTTACCTCGAACAGCGACTCCTTTGGAAGACATTTTCAAATCACTTTTCTGGTAAAATAAGGACCATTTCCTTTTGAACTGTCTTTTTAGTTGCTGATTTTATGTGGAGCACATTTATTATCCAAGAAGGAATAGCATACTTACAGTCATTAGAAATTAGGCACCAGACATATTCTATGTAGGAAGGACATCTATTATTTTGTCTTTTGTTCTGGAAACAGAAATGTTAATAATGCACAAAACAGTTATATGACAGACATTCTATCATGAAGTTTGATGTGATGCTCACATAAGATTTCACTTTCAGTGGCACAAAATTTTGTAAATGTTATTGTTAGTCTGGTGTTTCGAGCTTGTAAAATTATTGTGTATTTCATTATCATACTTATATCTTTGAGAAATCCTAATTTCATTATCATACTCAAATTAGATGGATTTAAACCATTGGTTCAATCACAACAAAAAAGCCTAGTTTCCTCTTTTGTCCATAAGCACAGGAGCATGTGTAATGTCTTATTCTAAAGATTGGCACGTCACATGCGTCCAATTTTAAATTGAGTAGCCTGGTTGAAGATTTAATTAAGGATGGGTTGGTATTAATAGCTGAAAATATGTAAGGCAGTTTTGATAGATGGGAGTGTTTCACAAACATTTATAGACTAGCACATGTCACATGTGTCCAATTTTAAATTGAGTAGCTCACTTAAGATCTAATTAATGGATGAGTTGTTATTAATAGCTGAAAACTTGTAGGAGTGTTTCACAAGCATTGAGGGCACATGGTGGTTAAAACAACCACTCTTAAAGTGAAGTGGAACTGATTTCTAAGGCATCACTGGCAGTGCTCAAACAGCTGTAGTTATGTAGGAGAATGGATGTACTAAGAGAATTAATTATTGACCGCATGGCTGATTTTGGTTGTGCTTATTTAGCTTTTCTGAAAGTGTTCTGTTACATAAAGCTGTTTTAGACTGTATGGTTTGCATGTGATTTTGTCTTTCAATTCATGAAGTCAAATCTGTTTTAGAGGTGTTGATATGTACTGTTTTGGACAGTTTGCCATGCCTACTATGCGCAAGATGCATGAGAGACACATGCATACCAGAAGAGGCCATGTTAAGAGATCCAAGGAGGCTCTATGCACCAGGTCGACTGTATCACATTGTTGAGAGAAAACTGTGCAGGTAAGGTTCTAAGACTTGCTCATCTGCTTGCCTTAAAATTGAGCTTGCAGACTTACATCAGTATGAACAACAAGAGAAAGATGCTTAACTTCTCTTGATAATTAGTGAAATTTCAACAAAGCACTAACTTTTTCCTACCTTCTCCGCTTCAAGGGTCATTTCCAAAATGCATTTCATACAGTTCTTTTTTAATGGTTGAGTTCAAACTTCAAACAGTTATTTTCAAAACTTTCCATCATATAATATACAAGGTGACCATGACATTGAGGGATATAAATTATCAAGTGTTCAACAAAGCTTGCCTGTGTTATTATATCTATATGCTTATTTCTCTTTATTTTCTTTCTAATTTCCTTCATAGCTTCTTCTCTTTGCATTAGCCCCATGCAGTAGCACACCTATTTTCTGTGATGATAAATGGAAGATTCGGTTCAATATATATGATTCTCTTGTTGTGAATTATCATAATGTCATCTTGAACATCAGCCATCAATTGATCCATGCTGTTTGTAAAGTGAATAGATCAATACTTTGTGCGTGCCTCCTACAGAATAGCAACTTAACTATTTATAGTTTTATACACTAATAGTACTCTAGCTTCTCACTGCTTATTTATAATGCTCTGTAAGAGGGACAAAGAGAGCATAATAATTAGTTTTTGTTGTTATTCTTCCATATATTAAAAGGGTTGACACTCTCCACAGGCCTTAGCTTTTCAGCTTCTTGACAGAGTTTGTCATATTGATGATTTGCAACAGGTGGGGAAGATATCCTCCAGTTGTTAGAACAGCAGTGCCAGTTGATGGAAGATTCGAGCACATTGTTCTTTCGTGCAATGCCACTTCTGATCATGCGATACTTTGGATTCAGAAAGAAGCCCAGAGGGCTTTAGACGTAAACTCTGACCTCGTTCTCAGCTCTTCTGATCTTAGATTTTTTAAAGTTTCTGGGGCATTTTTGACTATTTCTTATGAATCAATGAACAACCAAAATAATTATATTTGTTAATGCAGCTGATGCTAGAGAAGGAAAAAACGATGGAAATCCCTCCCAAGCAAAGGATGGAGAGAAAAGAGACACTTGCACGAGAGCACAGCGAGGAGCACAAGGCAGCACTCCGGAGGGCTGTGACGTTGTCCATTCCGGACGCACATTCGCCATCAGCTTATGGTACATTTGATGAGAACTCTACTGGAACATGGGAGGGTTCTCCCACAACTTCGTCAGACTCCAAGCAGAAAATGAGTTGGGATGAGCTGATCGAGCGAGTATTTGAAAAGAGTGAGTCCGGGCATATGGTCCTACGGAGGTCAACCATCATAGATGCATCTTAATGTCATATTTTTTGCTGTTCATTAATCTTGTTGCCTTTTCTTCCAATTGATTGTTGTTGTTGCTATGTGATTGAATCTATTGTGGGAATGTAGTTTCTGTCAACAACATAATATCGGCATCCAATCTTCGTATATCCCACACTCTGTCCTAGACATAGAAACTGAAAGTTTGTGATTATTGCTATTATCATATGTCAAGAGAATTGCTGGATATCATATGATGTTTCCTGTTACCTTGAGCTGTTTCCTTGTATCTTAGGTTTTTTCCATCACTGCATGTTTAATTAATTCCTTCACATAGCCTCTTTTTTCCCCGTCTAATGGATACTTGGTGGCCTGTGCAGGATTGCCCTTGCAACTCTCTGAGCAATCTCATCATGATATCATGGTCCACAAAGGACCATAGAGGGCATTGGATGCCTTAAGCTGACAAGCCTTGTAGTCTTTTAGGTAGGCAAAATAGCATTAAATTACTAAGGACTATATAGATTAAATCAAGTTCATATTTTATAGCTTGATCTTCTTTGCGGTCACTTGTTGTCAACCTCAATTTTCCACCTCTTACAGCCGGTCATCACTATAACCGTTTGCATCCATTAGTCATAGCCTGACCAGTAAGGAATGGCCAAGTATAGTAAAAATCTGTAATACAGAATTATCAGACATGGTGTTATTTTTTGAGAGGGGTCCAGGTTTGATAAGATTGCTGTTTATGTTCTAATAGGAGAAATAAAATTGCAATTCAGTTTAGTTTATTATGTGCCTGACCGACTTCAGGAAAAAAAGGAAAAAAAAAAAAGGAGAGTGACTTCCAGGATTAGCAACCACCTTATACATACAAGTTGACCAAGAAAAGATTCTCAATCCAGTGGACCATCTTTAGAGGCAAAGCAAGACCAGATAAATTTGACCATCTTTAGATTAACTGTGGCTGGAATACAAGGATCATCTCACTGATATGTTTATCACTGGATAAAAATGATAATGACCTGATTAAGGAATGGTCCTTTCAAATTGGCTTCCAAAGGACAGTTGCTTAATGCAATTTGCATACGCTAATAAAATTAATGAACAGGATTAGCTCAACTTTCACAATAAGAGGAGCCAGATAATTTCAAACAAGCCAGACAACCTGATCTCCTTCCTCAAAGAACAAAAGGCAGCTACAAGTAGGTTAAATCTCAGGTATGCTATCATTTTTATGATTTTCCTTTACAAATAGGGAAGAAGCCCCCTCAAGGTTATCAGTGAAGAATAATCCTTTTCACACATTCCTTTCAGGTTGAAGCTGTCGTTAATAAAGTAGGATTCCATCTTTTCATTTACAAATGAAGATCAAGAACCCCTTCACCTGCAAAAGAAATGCGATGAAAGTTATGCAACAAATCTGAACAAATTGACAATTTAGGGATAAAAAAAATTCATTAACTCATTAATAGCTTTTCCTGTGGCATATTTATAAAATATTCGTAAGTGTCCTTTAGATTCCATCTCAAGACTAGGACGATCCAAGTCTCAATCATACAATTTGTTCCCTGGATCCAGCTAGTCCAATTTTGAAAACAGATAAAAGAAACAAAACCAACCATCAGTCTTCTCTTTATTATGCACAAACATGTAGAAAGTTCCAACTGATATGAACATGACTGGTGCTTTTATTGGACAGAATTTGCCCTCTTTTGACAGCCATCGCTAATATACTGGATGACATGACACCCAATGTAATCATTGCCTCTTACATGAAAAGAAAACATCAATGTTGCAAAAGTGTGTATCAAACTGTATGTTCAATAACCATCATTCTCACCCGATATCTAATTGAGCTGAAGGTGCACTTTAGCAGTACACCAAGGGGCTTTTGTTTATGTTTTACTACTCTTAGGAGCTCATAGCCAAAAAAAAGTTTCCTCAGATCACATAGTTACAGTGTTGTGTAAAAAAGCTCTGTTTGTCTAGTTGCTATCAGAAAAACTAATACCCGAACCGAACCTAACATTCCTGGTAACAGCATGAAGTGTCATATGTGTTTGGTGGCGCTGACGTTTTCATGGTACCATTTCACATAGAGCAGAGAAATATGTTATGTGGCGCTATATAGCAATTACAAGGCCTTTCTTTTCTCCTGTTCTCAGAGTGACCATCATATGCTCCCCAAAAATTTTGGTTCCTGGGGTTCTACTTAATAATGCATATGGATATGTTTTGTGATATATTTTTCCTCAGAAATATAAACGTGCACTGACAGATTCTTAAGAGATAAAATGAAGAAAGGGAAGTCAATCTTACCATGCATTCGCTTGACAAAGCGCTCAAACTCTAAAAAGTTGTCTCTCTCCAGAAGGACAGAGCTAAGTCTGAGGTAGGTGAATGCTGACAAATGTCTTCCATCTGGATCATTCAATGGCTTGGCATTTTCCAAAATCTTGTTGTAGCCATCTCTATCATAGCAGGGAAGAGCATTTTCACTAGCCACTGGTATACAAACATCCCATGCAGCATTTAACACCTGAAAATGGTATTATATTCATTTGAAAATTTGCAGGCATTTATCTAACAAACAGTATGCAACATAGATGATATACATATGCACATCAGGATTTTGACAAAAAAAAATTACCCTTTAACTGTCCAATAAATAGATATAGAATCCAATATCTTAGTACGCAATGTGATGAGATTTTAATGTAATGGAGCCAATGTACATCAGACCCTCATTAAAAATGAGATTACACGTTTGGAACAACAAAGCCATCACCGTCATATAGTTAAAAATTACAAATATGTTAATCAATAGTTCTTTATTTAGCAAATAATGAAAGAAACAACAACAACATATTCAATATGAAGTTATCTCAATTAATTGACCAGGTTGGCCTTATGAAACCAAAAGGCAATGTCTAACATCAAGATTCAGGAAACCTAAAAGAACCAAATACATTAAAATATAACAGTTCATGTAAAAACATGGACATGAATGACAGCAGGACCAAGCACCTGCAGCTCTATAATAATCTTAGAACCCTCAATATAATGTAGGACTAGCTACTTTGAGCATAACCATCAAGAGTAGATATGCAAAGCTTATCTGGCATTGTTTGACAATAAAGTGTAAAAGAAATGTCAGGCCACCTCAATGAGTGTTCAAGCATCTGAAGAGTCTGATGCTTCAAAAAAGACCTAGTACCTTGTTGTTTGCTGAAGCACCAACCAGGCAAGAGATAATTAGATAAAAAAGAGGCAAAAACCAACATTATGGCATTCTCTACAAAGAGACCATGTCTTGTTTGGTTATAGTAGATGCTATGTTGCAAGTGGTTAAAGGCTCCTATTGGGTGATGTTTAATAAAGAAAATATAACCAAGGGACAGATATTTATGTAAAAGAGCCAAACTGAAGCACAAATCATGTCCATGGGCAATAGTTACAAACATGAACATGTATAATGAAGGCAACCCACAAAATTATAACCAGTGAATCGCAACTCAGCACCTGCCAGACCAAACCCTCTGGGTCCGCCATAGCCTCTGGGAAGTCCTCATGCTGATCCAAAGTTCGCAACTCAACACATGTAAAGTTCAATGCTGCATCATGCTTCCTTAACATTGCTGCAATTGGAGCATAGCCATCACGGTTGCATGGGTTATAAAACCCAGCAGCCAATTCAGCAGCATGGCTGGCTGTTTTATACCACCAATGGATACCTGATATCTGTTCCAGCAATAAAGGAAACATGCAGCTAAGAAATGAAGAATACAAGTTATTTTCCAAGTTGTACACTTTAAACAATTGCAAATATGAAGTCACAAAACTCCAACTGTCTCCACGTTGGGATTGAGAAACAAAAAATATATGTAAGCCCTAAAAAAATATAATAGATTGTTTTTTGAAAAAAAAAAACACAATTAGAAAACATGGGCTTCATTGGCAAAGTTGATTAATACGTAAGAAAAGGGTTCAAAATACTGAAGAAATTAAGAATTCAAAGTCACATGATGCTTCATAATTAGAGAAAGCAGCCAATTATCAGAACTGGATACTAAGTTGTTACAAGGACCCATTTAATTATCACAAAGAATTCAAACTAACATTATAAAGGTGACTGCTCACATTTTACATCCCCGTTCATCTTGAAGACCGAAGTACTAGCAAAATCTATGAGGTGGAGCATGACTTAACTATGCTAAACTGACCTTTGCAGCAATATTTATGCCTTCAAAGGCGAAGTTGGCCAGAGATAGTACACGGTCAGCATGATCCACCAACACTTGAGAGTACCAGCCAAGAAAGAATCTACCATAATAACTATCATAATCTCCTCCATCACGAAAGAATCCAGTTTCATGGGGCCTGGAATTATAAGAGCCTGCATTATCTGGTCCTCTTGCCCAAGAAGAATGCCCCCTTGCTTCTGCTGCCTTTCTCAAACTTTTTAACAAGTATTGATCGTAGCACTGAAAGATATTGTTATTAATATAAAGCGCAATAAAGTTAAATTTGAGTTACTTCATGATCAGTTTACACCAGAGAGAGATAGAGTACAGCAAAATATAGAAAACAAATGAAGTATCTAATGAGAAATATGTTAGAGAAACATAGGAATGGCACAGCCTAGAAGGTGGCACTGTCCCATATGACTGTCAAAGGGGGCTACTTTCTAAAATTACTTATAGTACTGAGGAGCAAGTATTTCAAAGCAAGGAAGGTGAAAAAAACAGTGCCACCTGGAATTCTCCAATGCCAGGATACCTCCATCCATACTTTGCTGGATAAGATGAGTACCGCAGCTCTCCGCAAGGCCCTAACCCAACTTCAATTTCAGCAATAATACCATCCTCAAAAAACTCATTACATTCTACTCGAAAACTTCTCATGTAGTCAAAATAGACCTACAAGAAATTTATGACAGTTAAAATAACAATGAGACACGTCTCTAAATAAGATAAATCCAAAAATATTTGGTTTACTATGAGATATGAATTAAGGACAAGTAATATATGAAGTGATCAAAATGCTAATAACAGATAAAAACAAGATAAGATTTTTGTTACACTGCAGTCTGCAGACCTATTTTTTGCTGAAATAAACTTTAGATTGAAGGTATATTGGTAGTGACCAGTAAGCTTGTTTTGTTTTGGCAATTCCATCCGGAATGCGAACCAAGTGATAATGGCATTTACGAATTATGTTATATTTTCAAGCATGGTATGCCGTATCAGTCCGAACCAAACGGTATAGGGTGTACCATACTATACCAGTTCGATACCGGTATCTGGTACGGATGACGTACCAATACTTGGTATGCCAAAAAAATTCTGTACCGTATTGTACCATCACTATGCTAATGTGACACCGATATGGGATCCTTGTGCTAATGTGACACCGATATGGAATCCGGTACCGAGATGGCGAACTTTGTTTTCAAGAAATCCCTTTTCTTCACACTAGTTGAATGAATACTAGAAGGATTCAAGTTAGACACTTTCTATCGTAAACTTTTTCTACAGCAAAATCCCTTCTTATAGAGAGGTTAAAAAAAAGAATTATCATTTCACTTAATTTTAGTTAGGAAGGAAACTACAAACCTGACCATGGCCCGAAGAGCTTAGTATTTTTTCCACAAACAGTGCACAAATAGGAAGAGCTTAGTATTTTTCACAAAGAGAGTACAAATAGGAAGAGCTGCTCTTCTTCTTTCAGGAGTCCAGCAAAGAATTAACAATAGAAAACACTCCTAAAAATGATGGTCTGCTAACTTTTGCAGCATTCCTAGATTAAAATACTCATTAGAATTTTATATTACTAATTAAGCTAAACAACATATACAAGCACATCTATGAAATATGATACACCAGTACCTCAACCGCTGTTCGGCCTCGTAAGACTCTTTCCTTGTCAATTCCCCAGGAAAGGCATTCTTGGTTGCGCCTTCCTTCCCTATCCGTGAAGTAAATATCAGGATTGCTTCTGCCAATCTCTCTCACCCAATGAGGCAGAGGAATATATACATCATCACCAACATTACCTCCACATTCATGAAAAGACATGACCACCTCAAATTTTCCAAATAAAAAAGATATCACCATTAGATCTAAACAGAACTTTTATGAAGAGAAAAGGTAAGGTTAGATGATAGAGACCAACTATTTTACATGTCATTTTTTTTATCGGCATGTCGCATTTCGAATTGATTAATAGAGTAAAATTCATCAACTAATTGGGCATCCTGTCGGCAAAACTCACCTGCAGCTTGAGGTTGAGTTCCCGCACCATCTGAAAAAGCTGCTTATAACCATTCCAATTGTACTCCTGCGGCGCATGAGCCTCCACTATTCCCCACCAGCAATCAATCATAACACCGTCAACATTCACAGACTTCAATATCTTAAGCTGCTTCATGAGATCCTCGGGATCGACCACCTCGCACTTCATATTGATGACACCAAGCTACCATGCCATCAAAGACACCACTAAAAACTCGGTTCACAGCCAAAATTCAAAGCTTAAAACAAAAAAGATAATCGAATTCTAAATTTAAGTCACATAATCTTCCAAAATGAGAAAGTCACGAAGCGAGCAACTTACGGGTAGCATTACATAGACTGGAACATAAGGAGTGCCGGCAAAATCGCGCTCCGGAATCTTTGGAGGTCCATCCATCACCTGGCGAAACCCAAATTCTATCTATGAATCTAGTGATAAAACATAATTGAGTGATGCTAATGTTGGAAAGGAGTAATTCATTGAGATGAATCTACCTGCTCGTCGCCGCCGGCGACGGGGGAATTCTCGGTGATCTGGTTGCCTTTTCTGGCGCCTCCTCCTGCCATCAAGGCCGTGCGGCGCCGGCCATTAGCGGAGGAGAGAGTGTTGAGGCGGGCCGAGCGGTAACCCCTGGCTCGGTGTCGGCCGGCGGGGTAGACTCGCAGAAGGGGCGGCGGGGCCAGAGCTGGCGCCATGGAGGCCGGCGTCGCCGGAGGGGCGGCCCCTGAGAAGAGGCCCATTTGGAGCTTCCCCGTTATTATTATTAGTATTATTATTTGGAGATTAAGCTCCCTAGGCCTAGGTATTGTTTCAAGAAGCGAACTCGAGTCACGGAGCGACGCATCTCCGTGCGGCTGCGGGAAAAAAAAGTAAAAGTGGCCACCTGTTAACGGACGGACCCCGCGCTGCAACCGTCCGACCGTTTAGGTTATCGAATCTGCATCAAGCTGCCAGCTTTACGAGATAAAGTGGTGACTCGATCGATTAGTCGACGGTCACGTGACGCCTGTGAAAGTTTTAAAACATTCAGGATTACTTTTTCCTCCATTAGAAAAGCTTCCAGAAACACCTACATTTAACTTAAATTATCTTTTAATAATTTAACTATCCATTTTACGTTTGTATAGCTAATATTCAATTATGCCATATCTATTTATAATAAATATATATGGATACAAATATATAGGTAAATATAGATATATACTGATATCAAATTCATACTCGATTCACTTTAAATTAAAGAAAGTTGTTTGCTTCGTCTTTTTATTCAAGTGGAGCCGGCCAGAAAGAGAAAGAGAGGAGAAACTTTACTAACATAAGCAGTGAATATGCCCATCAAATTAATAACAATAATAATATGAACAACAACAATAATAATAATAACAATAATAACAGCAGCAACAACAATGATAGTAGTATTAGT
Source organism: Phoenix dactylifera (assembly GCF_009389715.1). NCBI lineage: Eukaryota > Viridiplantae > Streptophyta > Magnoliopsida > Arecales > Arecaceae > Phoenix > Phoenix dactylifera. Next base: position 15,158,716 of record NC_052408.1, on the reverse strand, counting down.
TGGAAAAGTTGGATTACAGCTGTAAGTGCGGAAAATATCTAATACTGAGTGAGTATAATTTATAACACACTTTTGATGTATACCACCGTCAACATAATTTACGAGCAATGATTGATGTCACTATGATAAGGCAAAGAGCCAAAGACCAACCATTTTGCTGGATGCCATGTAAAGTAGCTCACAACATACAATCATCTTTTCACATGAAAACTATGCCATCAGCAAGAAATAAAAAAAAAAAATTATTGACTATTGCACAAGAAATAGCTGATTAAGAAGCACATGCATGTACAGTGCATGTGTACGTGCACGTACATGCATATGTGCATTTGTTTGTGCACGTCGATTCTACTTCCTGTTGCACCACAGCCAGCTTTTGAATCTGCTGATGCCCTGCGAACTTAAGCATCAAGTGATAGAGAGGATCGAGAAACCATAGCCCAAAGGTGCTTTCATGAAAGCCGGTGTCCGGTGGTAAAAAACTTTCTTCACTCTAAAAGTCTTTCAAACCATCCACTAAATTTTATTGTTCGTAGGAGGGGAATATTTGTGTGTTGTATATTTAAAAAAAGAACTGGGCCACGGGACATAGTTTTTGGTTTCCTTGAGATCATCATTTAAAAACTTTACTACAGCAAATTCCTCAGGGATGCCACTGCCTACCTCCTTGAAGAGGTTCAAAGAATCTCCTCAAGCTTGCCTCATCCCAGTATGAGCAGAAATGCTGAAATGACAAGTTGACAACAAAATGTCTCCAGGCCTGCCTGTGGCTTCACATGAGTGCATGACCATCCACAGGATAAAGCCATGGGTTGCTTCTTTTGAATAATTGGCTTCAGAAGTCTTCAACCTAAAGCAAAGATCTTTCAAATATAACACTCCATTGCCAAGAGCTAGTAGCATTCCAGTGCATGGTTATGATAAATGCACCGATGAACTAGAAGCATCTAGTCCTAGTGAAGTTTAGGAAAAGTGGATAGTGGGGAGCAAAATAATTATTCTCAGAATGAATTGAAGCTATCTCCTCTGTACTCATACAACAAACAAATAACAAACAAAGCAAGCAGGTAAATTCAACAGATAATTTTAAACTTTCAGAACAATTTTTACCATTAACGCACTCAAGTACAACAATCAGCAATATACAAAATATTAGACTCCCAGGTCCTCCTTCCATTTGCACAGATATCCAAAAAAGAAAAAAGTATGCATCTCTCAACTCGCCTTTTGTTTCAGTAAATTTCAATCATACAACCATCATAATTTCACAACTATTATGTCACATAACCTTATACATCGAAAAAATTCACAAGCAAATGAACGTTAAATGAACATCTTGTAGCTTCATGTTGACATATTCTCATCACAATTCAAAGCACTGATTGCAGCGAAGCCATTGACGTTGTTGCCAACCCTGTCGAATCTCCCTTCCTCAGTGTTCTCCCTAAACTTTATGTAATCAAGGCAAACAAATGGTTTATAGATTCTGTGGTTCCCCTCTCCCACCACATCTTCAGGAGCCAATATCACCTTCTCATCCTCAAAACACCAGAAAAAAGCCACAGATAGGCGGTTGACAGGCTGTTTCAAGACGACCCTGTGTTTGGATGATCTTAGTCGCCCATTGCTCCAAGCCTGCAACAGGTCTCCAATATTCACCACTAATGCATCTTCATTTGGTAACAAGTCCACCCAATCACCTTCTTTTGACCTCATCTGAAGTCCACCAATTGCATCTTGATACAAGATTGTTATACAGCTCATGTCTGTGTGCATTCCAAGTCCTTCAACATCTTCTGTTTCGATGTGCTCAGGTGGGGTGTAGTTGTTAATCCTTAAATATCCATGACACAGACTGAAGTCACCGAAGTATTTGAACTCAAGTCCATCACCCAAACATTTCAAAAGAACAGCCACAATTTTATTTGATAACTCCATCATCTTGCTTCCATATTCTTGCACCATGTGACTGAAAACATAAGAGCAAAGTTATTCAAAGAAGACACAAACACCTACAGACCTACTATAAATTATAGAGTAGGACAAGTATGGAGAGGATGAAGAGTTAGTAGATTTACCAAAGTGTTTGAGCAAGGTTATTTGATCTAAATGCTAGACATAACATAAATTCACACAGAACATGACCAGTATGGAGAAGGGAAAAGTTTAGTAGATTTACCAAAATTTAGTATCAGGTGTTCCAAACAGGATATCACTTGAGTTTTTGGCTGAGGCATAATAGTCTGGACCAGAGACTTGGAGGCTCTCGAAGAATGGTGAAGCAATAAATTGAGGAGTGTAAGTATTTGTTGGGGATGAGGGTCCTAACTTGAGTTTGGTGTCTAAAGGAAGGTTGAAGACTTGTCTGGAGAGAATATGAACTTTCTGGTAGAGGTCTTTGGAGATGCCATGGTTGGTGATGTAAAAGAAGCCCCAGTCCTTGCATGCTTGGGAGATGGAAGAGAGGGTGGAAGGGAGTAAGGGCTCCGAGAGGTCTAGGAAGGGAAGCTGCAGAGAATGCTCAGTCTTGGGCATTGTCTAAAAGAATGATGAGTAAGGGAGAAATTGGTGTATCCTGTTGGTCTGGCACTTATGTGTGTGCGTGTGTTTGTGAGAGAGAGAGAGAGAGAGAGAGAGAGAGGACTTTGCGTGTCTGGACATGATAAAGAGAAGTTTGAGGCTTGTTATGTTCTACTAAATAAAAATACATTCATTAAACTGCTTACCTGTATGATAGAGCAATATACAGCAGCAAAAACCTAGGCTCTAAACTATCCACGTAACATATATGCCTACAGTCGTAGTATACATAAATACATGTTAGCAAGCGAGAAAGACAAACAAAAACAAACACACACGCACGCACGCACGCACACACAGAGAGAGAGAGACCTTGAATCAGTTAATTTGGACAAATCACCAGAAGCAGGCTCGGAGGACGAGGACAATGAAGTGCTCGCATTCATATTTTGTTCCTAAATTCAGTTATGCATGGGTATCAGTTTAGATTTTTCTAATTGGTTAACAAGACCAACTCGAAACAATAAGATACACATTAAAACCAAGATGCCCATGGTTTTCAGGAAGAAGAGGTCAATGATCTGGAGCTTTACTATATTCCTGCATGCCAGCTTTAAAAATATGCACTTGTGCTTCCTGCCAGCAGATATAATATTTAAGAATTCCTTGTACCTAGTTACATCAACAGAATATTTTTGGGAAAGCCCCTGCTTGCAAATATTAAACATTACAGTGATGTCAGATGCGAACAAAAATGAACATCATAAAAAAGGGGGATGGGGTGGGCACAAAATTTAACATGGCAATTGGATCCAAGAACTCACAGCAGAAAAGAATCAGATAGTCCTGTCAAAATTTAAAGATTTAAATAAGAATATTATGTATGTGTATATATTATTATATTTATTAAAACAGCAAATGAAGCAATAAAATCACCGCTTTTTTTTTTTTTTTTTTTTTTTTTGTAAACCAGGCAAATTTTTAGATTTGAAAAGCAGTAGTTTTTCTGTTGATTTAGTTGTTTGACATAAGACCATAAAACTAATTTTTCGAAATCAGACTTTCTTAATGAAGGGACAACAGATGATACCAAATGAAGGGAGCACCATGTTAGCAGGTGGGAGAAACAGCAGGGATCTGACCAATTGGAAAGTTAATAAAAGAAAAAAAAAATCCAATGCGTTCCTACTTGAGAAAATTGATGCAAGATGGCTCAGGGTCATATAGTGAAACAAAAGGAGAGCATATGATTGGACTCGGAATTACAGTGTGTTAACTGTTCTAGATATTCCATGGTTACTAGAATAAATAACAAAAACTTATAGCTTTCAAGGCAGGCAAAGGTCACACTTCTGCATTGCATGAGAAGTATCCTACAATGCAAACAAATCTAAACTTTCTGATCAACAAAATGTACTTGCAGTACCTTTTTCATTGTGCCAAGAACACAATATATAAACCCAACTTGCATAAAATATATGTAATCTTGCCAACTTCCATCGAAATTGCTGCTCTTGAATCTTCATTCTTCAGAATTTTAGAAAGCAATGTGAGAAAACCAGCCCTTATTCAGTATAGTAGCAAGGCAGCTCGAGTATCATCTTTTAATAATTTTGCATTCAAGAATATTTAAAATAAAAAAAATATTCTTGGGTCTACTTTTGTGGCGCTGGATTGTGCAAATGAAACAAAGAAGCGAATTTTAATCACGAAAATCATTTTTTAAGCAAAGAATGGTGGACTCTGAAACAGAATAACATACCACCGGGATTTTGTTAAGAGGGTAATAGAACAAGCAGACGCTCTCTCAGATCGTTCGCTTCCTTCTTCCCTGTTCCCTTCCTATCGCCTGTCCCTCCAACCGCAATCTCCATTCCTTCTGCCTCCATTCGCTCCATCGGATTCAGATGAGATCCCTACAGAGGTAGAATTCACGAATTTTTAATAGCATTTGCCTTGAGCCAGCGAAGCATAGGGTTTTAATGATCGGGAATTTGGGAATTAGGGTTTTGGGAGAAGAAAGAGTTCGCGGTTGGGGGTAGGGGGGAGGAACGGCGGGCAATACCGGTTTCCGGCGGGGAAAAGGTCCTCTTTGTGCGCCGATAATGCCAGTATGTGGGTGCATTCGTGGGTGTTTCCGATCCGGGTGTGACATATTAGTACTTCAATTAATTTCAAAGAGAATTTATGAATAAGGAACCGCATAACAACTGTATGCGGAAATACGATCTGCCGTTCGTTAGGCCCTTTACGGACGGGCACGAGGGATAGCTTAGAAAACACGGGCCGTAGATTCCCCCATAGGACCGAAGACACGGTCGCCAACGAGAATACCAATCGGACGGCCCAGACACAGCCATCAGGGTCCATCAGCCCGATCAACAGAGAATTCCCGCCAAATCAAAGAATACGAGAACCCTGGCCTCCTCGACGTCTCTTATATGCGGCCCCACCCAAAACCCTAACCCTAATCCCAATCCCCACCCGCAAACCCTAGCCCTCGCCTTCCGCCGGAGAAAATGGAGACCGTTGCCCTAGCGAAGGCCTCCGGCGGCGGCGGAGGGAACCTGGTGCTGATCCTGGACTACGGCTCCCAGTACACCCACCTCATCACCCGCAGGATCCGGCATCTCTCTGTCCTGTCCCTCTGTATCTCCGGCACCTCCTCCCTTTCCTGCATCGCCGAGCTGAAGCCCCGAGTTGTCATCCTCTCTGGAGGCCCTCATTCCGTCCACACCGACGGCGCCCCCTCCTTCCCCGACGGCTTCCTCCGGTATGCCGAGGAGAACGGCGTGTACGTGCTCGGGATCTGCTACGGGATGCAGTTGATCGTCCAGAAGCTTGGGGGAGTGGTCACTGTCGGAGAGAAGCAAGAATATGGGAAGATGGAGATCTCGGTGGAGGAGGAGGAGTGCGGGCTTTACGGGCCGGAGGCCCTCGGCGGGACTCAGACGGTGTGGATGAGCCATGGAGATGAGGTGGTTAAGTTGCCGGAGGGATTCACGGTGGCAGCGAGAAGTTTACAGGGAACGGTGGCAGCGATTGAGAACCACTCCAAAAGGTTTTACGGGCTTCAGTACCATCCGGAGGTAATCTTTGGAAAATTTATTTGCTGGTTCAATTCCAAGAATATCAATCTGATTCTTTTATTATATGTGGGATTAGATTGAAAAAATTTTGAGGGGAAAAATGTCGACTTGCTTTGCTTCTACTAAGGAAGGAAAAAAAAATTGTCCATGATTCCATTATGGTTTGGTGAGTATGGTGAATTTTGTTAATAAGATAAAGAGCTGCAGAACGCTGCCAATTTCTGGTTTATGGTGAGCATCGTGAGCAAGAAATATTGGCGTTGCCTATGTATTTTTGCTAAGAGCAACACTTCTTTTGTGTTGGTCATATGACACTTTTGTGCGGCAATGAATCATAGCTTGTTTATAGCTCTTGCCACTTGATAAACTACTGAAATGTAATGGATTTTGGTGTTTTGTCTTTCTTTCTTTATGAATGGAATTGGAATTAGACTGTTAATAGACAATTTGACTAACCCAGTATCCTTTCATTGATACGGTGCTTCCAGTGCTGCTCTCTTTCATTTATTTTATTAAGAAAACTTTTGTGCAGGTGACGCATTCTCCTCAAGGAATGGTGACGCTGCGCCACTTTCTTTTTGATGTTTGTGGAGTAACCGCTGATTGGGAGATGCAAGATGTGCTTGAAGAAGAAATAAAAGTCATCAAAGAAATGGTTGGACCAGATGAACATGTCATTTGTGCATTATCTGGTGGAGTAGATTCCACCGTTGCAGCCACTCTTGTTCACAAGGCGATTGGAGACAGGCTGCACTGTGTCTTTGTTGACAATGGGTTATTGAGGTTGGATTTTCATTTCATCTATAATAAAAGTGGTTTACATTTTAATCCTAGATCTATAATTTGTGAATGCTGATATCTTTTTTCTAGTATGTAGGTATAAGGAGAGAGAGCGAGTAATGTCAACCTTCCAGAGCGACCTGCATTTGCCAGTTACTTGCGTTGACGCATCTGATCGATTTCTTAGTAAGCTTAAAGGTGTTAAAGACCCAGAGTGTAAGAGAAAAATCATTGGAAGGGAGTTCATATCTATTTTTGATGATTTTGCTCAAGAGTTAGAAAAAGAATTGGGAAAGAGACCTACATTCTTGGTTCAGGGAACTCTATATCCTGATGTGATTGAGTCATGCCCACCTCCTGGAAGTGGAAGAACTCACTCCCATACAATCAAGAGCCATCATAATGTTGGAGGACTTCCAAAGGACATGAAGTTAAAGCTCATCGAACCACTTAAGCTCCTCTTTAAAGATGAGGTTTAGCTTTTGAGTACATTATGCAAGCATTTTTTTTTATTTTCTTTCCTAAGAGCACCTAGTAACTTGAGCAACAAAAGAATGAGTTGTGTATTCTAGCTTCTTAAAAACATTCTGCTCTTGATTATTCCACACTTTAAATTCTAAGTGGCCACTTTTGCTTGAAGGTGCGAAAACTGGGAAGCATTCTGAATGTTCCTGAATCATTTTTGAAGAGGCACCCATTCCCTGGACCTGGCCTTGCTGTTCGTGTCTTGGGTGATGTTACAGAAGGAAATGCCTTGGAGATTCTACGCCAGGTTTGCTTATTTTATTTGTTTAATTATTTCCCGGGAGTATATCATATTTGTTATTGTGGTGCCATGACAGCTATTTCTCCATTTGTTCGCAGGTAGATGAAATATTCATTCAATCAATAAAAGATGCTGGTCTATATGATTCCATCTGGCAAGCTTTTGCTGTGTTTTTGCCAGTACAATCAGTTGGGGTTCAAGGTGACCAGAGAACTCATTCTCATGTAGTTGTTCTTAGAGCAATTACTAGTGAGGATGGAATGACTGCAGACTGGTCAGCAACATTTCTTTATTAACTTACTAATCTTCTTTTTTGATATTTATAAATGATATGTTCAAATTTAATGTGTTAGGTGCAGAAAAGTAGAATTTGCTATTGTTAGATCCTTTTCATCCTCCTAGAAAAACACAGCTGAAGGATCAGTGAATTTCATATGCAAACTTCCAAAGAATTGAACAAACAAGATCAATTATTTGGCACATGAAATTTGGTGTTCCTTCAAAAGGTTAATGGCGAAGTAAATGTTACAAGTAAAACAAACTTTCATTCTTGTATAAGTTTTGGCGAAGATTCATATAAAGATTCAAGGAGAATAAAGATGATCAGGGCCCGAAACAATTTTTTCTTTTTAATTGGTGGGCTTCAGAAAGTAGTTTGCATGATTAGTAAATTAAACTGACTTTTTTTTTTCAATTTCTATTTTCAGGTAGTGGACATTTGCATATTTAGGGAAATACCTTTCTGTTGGTTGGAAGTCTTTTAATGCACACACATGGTTGTCTAAAATGTGCTTTTGCCAGTAATATTGTCATTATGGTGCTAGGTTTCACGGTTTCAGTTCTAATGGTTCTTCTAGTTTTTTTATGTAATTGGTTGGTATTTCTACCAAAGATGAATTTGT